>NC_048231.1:33842263-33921366 GCF_002007445.2 Ailuropoda melanoleuca
TTTTCCCTCTCAAAAAAAAAAAAAAAAAGGTGGTGGCTTAGGCCATTCTGGGGAGTTACTCAGTTTTCTTGGGTATTTCCCATGCGTACGGGAGGGATACATGTCCTTAAACTTCTGTTTTCCCCCCTGTTAATCTGTCTTTTATTTCAGGGGACCTCAGCCAAGAACCTATAAGGGTAGAGGGAAAAAGATTTTTCCTCCCCCACAAAGTCAGTGAATGTTCTGAGAGTCTCCATGCAGATCCACAATCCCTTATCTGCAATACCAAAGTCCAAAAAAACCTGTGAATTTGAAGGGCTTCCCATATTTGGTGGAACAATCTGACCTGACCCGAACGCCTTTCCAAGAAAAACCTGACATAAGGCTTTGCTCATGTGGCTTGCTCCATGAATACTAGTGTTCCATTTTGGGGTGTTTCTCATACTCCCCTAGGGGTCTTACATAATGTATGATATATACCTGTGTTTTCTTTCTAAAATCTGGAAAGCCCTGAATTCTGGAATAATTGATCCCAGGATGAGCTGTTTTTACTCACAAAACTTATGACACCAACAATGTGGGGTGTTTTTCCTCACACCAACCAATTCTCCAACTCTCCAAATAGCAGGTGGGTGTCCAACAACTCAATCATGACTCCAACTACCCAGAATTGGCCTCAGATCCACAAGTTTAAGGACCGGTCCCACAAGACTACCCCCACTTCAGATACCAGTCACAAGTATTGGGTCCCCAAGTAATGTACACTTTTATCCATCTTGGCTACAAAACTGAGAGGTTCCCACAACCTCCCTTCCTTTTCAGGTTTGGTAGTTTGCTAGAACAGCTCACAAAACTCAACAAAACACATCGCTGGTTTTATTACCAGTTTACTATAAAGGATACAAATGAACAACCACAAGAAAAGGTACATAGGGTGAGATCCGGAAGAGTCCTGAGCACAGGAGTTTCTGTCTCCATGGATTTTGGAATGCACCACCCTCCCAGCATGTGCATATGCTCCCCAACTTGGTAACTCCCCATCATTTAGGGGTTTCTGTGGAGTTTCCATTATGTAGCCACAATTGATCAAATCATTGGCCATTGGTGATTGAATTCAATCTCCAACTTCTCTTACCTACCAGAGGTCCGAGGGTGGAGCTGAAAGCTCCAACGCCCTAATAACAGGGCTTGTTCCTTGGACAACCAGCACCCATCCTGAGGCAACCTAGGGGCCCACCAAAAGTCACCCCATTAGCATAAACTCAGGTAAGTTTGAAAGGGTCTTGTTATTTATAACAAAAGACACTCTTATCACTGAGGAAATTCCAAGGGTATTAGAAGCTCTGTGTCAGGAACCAGAGACAAAGACCAAATATATATTTCCTATTATGTCACATAGGGATTTCTGAGAAGGGACTTCTCCCTCCCCCTCCCCCAATGAAAAGTTACAGAATTGTTAGCCTTCAAGGAGGTCTCTAAGATCATTTGCACTGGTGTCAGGGATCTCTTCAATTACATCTCTTATGAAGAACTTCTAATTTCTGATTGCAGTTATGGACCTTGAAAATAAAATAGCATGGTATTTACCCGCAAAATTGGTTTATTCAGGAATAGCAGAGACATTGCAGTATGGGACACCTATGACAACCTGTAGGCAAGTCCAGAGAAAAAAAGGAGAACAGTACTTTATGGAAAAAAAAGGAAGAAGCTGGGGTTGATTTGAACAAAAGTCCATTGGAGGAAAGTGAGAGTTCAGTGGTGATGGTTTCTCATTGGCTGGGCTGTNTTCTTATTGGCTGGGCTGTGGCTATGGCATGTTCCCATTGGCTGTGCTGTTGCTGGACAAGCAGAAAATCTTCCTTGCTTCCTGTTGGGTCTACAATTGATGTGAGTTGTTGGGGCATGAGAGCTCCCTCTTTTGGTCCCCCAACTCTATTTTAAATGAGGTTTCCTTTTTTCAGTTGCACAGAGTCTTCCAGAACCAGGAACCTTACTATTTAAGTCCCGGAAAGTCATTCTATCACGATCACTTCCTCTTTTCAAAGGACTTCTGGAATCTGGACCAAATCTGTTTCCTTTGTCCACCCCTACCTCTCCTCCCCTCCTGCCAGTTGTCCTTGTTCTGTTACCTGTAGCCCAGAGAATCTAGCAAGCCCTCTTCAGCCAAGTCCAGCTCTCAGGGCCAGCTACATAATTTTGGGGACCAGTACAAAATGAAAACATGGGGTCTTGGCTAAAACAAAACAAAACAAAACAACAGAAAAATGCCATTGAAGGCATTAAAAATATAAAGCTTTTTCCTTTCTTCCATGGTCTCTCTCTTTCAATTTGTCATGATGGCTGGGTTTTTGTTGTTGTTGTTGTTGTTGTTGTTGTTTAAGCTGGCTCCATACGTAGTATGGCAAAATGTGTGCCTATCAAGAAATNCATAATTTTGGGGACCAGTACAAAATGAAAACATGGGGTCTTGGCTAAAACAAAACAAAACAAAACAACAGAAAAATGCCATTGAAGGCATTAAAAATATAAAGCTTTTTCCTTTCTTCCATGGTCTCTCTCTTTCAATTTGTCATGATGGCTGGGTTTTTGTTGTTGTTGTTGTTGTTGTTGTTGTTGTTGTTGTTGTTGTTGTTGTTTAAGCTGGCTCCATACGTAGTATGGCAAAATGTGTGCCTATCAAGAAATAAGATGAAGGCAGTTGAGTTGATTTTGTTCAGTGTCTCAAATGTTCTGGTAAGAACAAAATACACATGCACAGACTGGCTATGAAATACAAATTGTGTCACTTCCTAGATTGGGTTATAGGAGCCCGCAGCTTTGGTCTGGGGCTCTCTCTCCTAAGTCACTCACTCCAAGGGGAGCCAGCCATGTTGTGAGCAACCCTATAGAAAGGGTCCTGCTGCAAGGCACTGAAAACAAGCGAGTGAGCTTGTGAGTGGATTCTCAGTCCCGGTCAAACGTTCAGTTTACCGTAGCCCTGACTAACAGCTTGATTGCAGCCTCTAGAGAGATGTTGAACCAGAACCACCCAGCTGAGCCCCTTCCAGATTCACCAATGGGGAAGGGAAGGGAACCATTGGTGCCCGTCTTTCCTTTCCCTTCTACTGGAATCCCATTACCTACTTTCTGATTTCCAAAGAAGTCCTGGTTAGTAAGTGTCATAGCTCCCTCTTATTTGGTTGTGGCTGTAACACACGTACCTTGTACTCACTTTGAATCTCACTGGACTCTTGCATATCATGAGTCTATAGGGCATCTTGAACACTATGTGTGAACAGGGAGTGAGGAACGGGGACACACCTGTTGTGTGTATTTCCTTTATTCATATACATGCTCCAGAGCCCCATCAGATTTCACTTTCAAAGTACAAGTTTAAAGATAAAATTTTAAGTTCAAGAAAACCCCAGCAGAGCATTCAACCAGTGTGAGACCCTTCCAAGCACAGGGCCATGTGGGGCCTGCACAGTTCACACACCCATCTACAAGAGTGGGTTTTCCTGCCTGTTCTATATTTGGGCCATCCAAGTTTAGGACCCCCAAGAGAGATCACATCTAAGCCACCTAAGGGTTCTAAGCTGGGGGGAGTTCACTTATGCAGTTGTTAATGATGAACAATGGCTTCCTGTGCTGGTGCCAATACCATGTGCATTTTTTCAGATCTTCAAAAGGTTGTGCAAAACAGAGTCTCAAAAGCATTGGTTGTATTTGGAAATAAGCAGATCACCTTGGTAAGAGCCATTTCAGTAGAATGGGGAGTAGAAGGCATGAGCCAAAGAATTGGCTGACCAAAGAGCGAGGATGAGGAAGAGGAGTCCAGGAGGATAGGTAATGGTGAGAAGAGGAAAAGCTGCAGTGGGGGAGGCATGAGTTCAGGAGGGAGGTTTCCAAAAATAAGAGAGAGCTGAGCATTGTGGCTGCTGCTGGGAAGGAACTGATAAGGAGATGAGTATGGGGCCACTGCAGACCCAGGAGAGGCAGGAGGCACTGAAGAGGCTGAGGCTGGTGAGAATACAGACGTTTGAGACAAGAACAAAGAGTTCCATGCTCCCCCGTGGAACTGTCTTTCACCGGGATCTGTAAATTGCACAGTCCGAAGGACAGGCTCTATACCATACAGGCAACTACAGAACCACTCAGCAAGCCATAGAATGGGGATTCTAGAGAACATAGTGGGAAACTGGGGAGAAAAGAGAGTGGTGGGAGGGGAAATGCTCCATGTATGTGTGTATGTGTATATGTGTGTACGCATGTGTGTGTGCACGTGCATATGTGTATGTGTGTGCGTATGTGCATGTGTGTGTGAACATGTGTGTGTCCATGTATATGTGTGGTGTGTGTGTACATGCATGTATGTCTGCCTGCACATGTGTCAGTATGTACAGTTTGCGTGGGAATAAAAATACCGTGAAGTGAAACAGCAGGAGGGACAGACAGGATCTAGGATGGCGAGTGGAATGTGAATCCAGCCAACTTCACTCTCCATACCCCTGTCTTACTCTTAAGGTCCTACCTCCATCAGTTGAGGGACCAGAAAATCAGATCAATGGGACCCTGGATTGACTGCTCTAGAGCTTTCCTTCCAGCCAAAGCCCAGCCTGTCCAGATTTATGACCCGCCCTTAGGTCAATTCTGCAAAGAAGTTGTCATTGGGCATGGAACCCTGTCAAAAGACCCTGCCCTGTCCCAGCTCAGTTACCATCTGTGTCATCTTGAGGGCAGCCTTGCCCCTGTCTGGGCTTCTGTTTCCTCACGTATAAATAGGAGGTGTGTGCACAGGCGACAGACAATCCCCAAGGCCCTGTTCATCTCTCAGGTTAAAAAGGATCCTAATTCAATTAAAAAATGGGCAAAGGCCACGAAGAGACATTTCTTCAAATGGCAACAAGCATAAGAAAAGATGTTCCACCTCGTTAGTCATTACAGAAATGCAAATCAAAACTGGGGTGAGATGCTTCACACCCACTAGATGGCTATTAAGAAAACCCCCCAAACCTGAAAATAACAAAGTTGGCAAGACTGTGAAGAAATTGTAACCTTCACGTGCTGCTGATGCAAATGTACAAAGGTACAGCTGCTGTGGGAACTGATCCAACGGTTCCTCAAAAAGTTACACCTAGAATGCCCCTAGGAGCCAGCAATTCTTCATCTAGGTGTCTACCTAAAAGAACTGAAAGCAGATGCCCTCGTAAGAACCTGTACATGAATATTCACAGCAGTACTAGTCACAGCCAAGACAGAGAAACAACCCAAATATCGAACAGTGGGTGAATGGATGCACAAAATGGAACATTATTCATCCATAGGAAGAATGCAGTACTAGGACATTAAGCTTTAGTGAAACAAGTCAGACAGAGAAAGACAAATACCATATGATCTCATTTATATGTAGAAGCTAGAAAAAAAAAAAACCTAAATTCACAGGTACGGAGGATAGATTGGTAGTTGCCAGAGGTGGGGGCAGGAGTGGGAAGAGGTGGGCAAAATGGGTGAAGGGAGTCAGAGCTACAAACCTCCAGGTATAAATAAATAAGTCCTAGGGATATAATGTACAGCCCGGTGACTATAGTTAATGATACGGCAGCACATATTTGAAACTTGCTAAGAGAGTCGATCTTTAAAGTTCTCATCACTAGGTAGAGATGACGGTTGCATAGCAATGTGAAAATACTAAATGCCACTGAATTGTACACTTCAACATGGCTAATTTGATATTACTGTGCATTTTACCCCAAATAAAAAAGGAAAAGGGGAAGAAATGATCCTAGGATCTCCTCATGACAGAGCAAAACCCCTATGAGTACTTGAAGTCACTCTTCTGGAACTAGTCATGGCCCCTCCAGGCTGCCCATCTCCTCCCTCACATCTGATTAATGGGCTTGGAGTCCACAACACAAGACATAATGTCCCTTCCTTAATGACCAATCCCAAAGGTCTAATTGTCGTTCTGCTTTCCCCTTCCCCAGTTCCATCCCCAGATATCTTCATTTTTTCTGGAAGACGCCCTTCCCTTGGTGAGTAAAAGAGAGCCACTTCCTCAGCACCTATTTTGGGAACCAGCCTGGAGCGTGGAAAAACAACCACCATATAGGGAGACATTCTCCTGTGAAGGCGTCGGACTCAACAGAGGTGGGAGGTGGAACCTCCGTCCCGGAGCCTGGAGTGCTGAGGAAACAGACACTTCAAAGGTTGGCAGAGGCTGCTGTCCAGGTTTCCTGTGGCCTGGGAAGAGGCGCAGTGTCCCTGGCCTTGTCTCGCCGGATGGACCTGGGTGTGTGGGATTAGTCACACCCTGGCTTGGTTTACAAAGGAGCGGACTCTTTGACAAATTGATTCTCAACCTGTTTTCCTGGAGAACTGTGGGGAAGGGGTTATTTTCAACCTCTCTTGGGAATGCAAATGTTAGGCTGGATGGAGGAGAAGGGTGGAAGGACAAAAAGCCATAAATTGGGAATGTATGGGGGATGGGGCTGAGCTGGAATTGCATGGTAAGTCACCAGGTGCCCTTGGGCAAACACTTGCACTTTGAATTTAAATTGAGGGGTTTGCCTTAAACCACATGAAATGAAAGAAATGATCAAGTTCCATTGCAGGTAAGTTTGCAGTTCAATATGTCATTGCAGTCATGTGTCATTGTGGCTGCTGAAACTGTCATGATTTCTGGAAAGAGCAACACCTTTGTGACCTGGTCCTCAGGTCACATCAACTGAAGGCTGTCAGGGGTCACTGTAGTCACAAAATATAACATCAACGAGCAATAAAAGTTGACTTCAAGACAAAGGTATGTAGGGGTACCTGGGTGGCTCAGTCGGTGAAGTGTCTGCTTTTGGCTCAGGTCATGATCCCAGGGTCCTGGGATCGAATCCCGCATTGGGCGCCTTGCACAGCAGGAGACTGCTTCTCCCTCTCCCTCACCCTCTGCCCCTTCTTCCTGCTCATGTTCTCTCTCTCTCTTTCAAATAAATGAACAGAAAGACAATGTTATGTAGTGAGAAGGACCCTGGAGTCCATCAGATCTGGGTTTGGATTGCTAGTTTTATCACATACCAGTAGCATGGCCTTAATTTCTCCATCTGCAAAATGGGACACACATACACAGATACCTGTTAGAGTTGTAGATGTGAGAGATCATGAATGTTGCATGTCTGGAATACAGTAGGTTGTCAATAAATAGTGGTTGTTAATTCTCTGGCTCAGCCCCCCACCTTCTACGGAGGTGCATTTTTTCCTAGAGACCAATCAGACTATTATGTGCCAGATGCCAGGAGGAAGCACCCTCTCTGGACCTCCAGACATGTCAGAAGCATAAGACATAAAAAAATTAAGACATCCCTTCTGGCACCCCTTCTCTCTGTACTAAGAACCAAAACATATATCATGATTAATTCCACTCCTAGGGATGTGTTGAAAGGAAAAAACTGGAGGAAGATGGAAAGATCACTTACAAAGTTGTTTCTCAGAAAGTTGTTTATGACACAATAGAGAGGTATTCTGCTAGAAGGCCTAGGAAGCATGACTTGCTGATACCATGGAATACTACACAGTTAAAATGATCAATGCGATATCTTGCAGAGAGATGACAACGTGTAAATGAAGTGATGTAAAATTTAAGAAATTGGCCTCAAAATTGTCTACACATTAGAATAATAACTATTCAGCTTATAGCCCAAGAGTGGAAGGGGCCATGGAGAAATGCAGATAGTTGACATGATGGGGGAATGGCATTAGGGTGTAACTTTTTGGATACCATAAGGTGATTTCATAACAAATATCCTTCTTAATTATCTTTTTTTCTTTTTTAAAAGATTTATTTATTTATTTGAGAGAGAGAGAGCATAAGAGTGAGGGGGGGAGGGGCAGAGGGAGAAAGAATCTCAAGCAGACTCCCTGCTGAGCACAGAGCCCAACGCGGGTCTTTATCCAATGACCCTGAGATCATGACCTGAACTGAAATCAAATATCAGATGCTCAACTGACTGAGCACCTAGGCACCCCTTTAATTATCTTTTTTAATGATATGGTTGAATTGATGGTTTCTAAGGCTTCCTTCCTCTCTAGTGCTCCATGGCCTCCTGCTGGAGCAAGTTGCATATAGATTTATTTCAACTTACGTTTCCTAGTCTGTAAAATTAGATAGTACTTTTCTAGTTTCAAAACCCTAGACCCATCTGTGTTCACTGTCATTGCATAATAAATTATCCCCAAATTCAGCAGCTTCAGACGACAAATACTTATTGTCTTGTACAGTTTCCGAGGGTCAGAATCTGGAAGGGGCTCCGCTGGGTGCTTCCTGTTCAGTATCTCTCTGGGCTGCAATGTAGCTGTGAGTCAGGGCAGCAGTCACCTGAAGGCTTGACCGGGGCTGGAGAATCCACTCGCAAGCTCACTCACACGTTGTCAGTGCCTTGCGGCAGGGGGCTGTCTGTAGGGCTGCTCACAGCATGGTGGCTGGCTCCCCTCGGAGTGAGCAACTCAGAAGAGAGAGCTCTAGACCAAAGCTGCCGGCTCCTATAACCCGGTCTGAGAGGTGACATACCATCACTCTGCCACAGGCTGTTGGTTACACAGAACAGTGCTGAGGGAGGGAGGGAATGACTCAGGGGTGTGAACACCAGGGGGTAGGGCTCACTGGGGCCATTGAAGGCTGGGTACAGTGTCATATGACAAAGTGTACCCTATCCACACACTCCCATATACTGCTGGCATATAGGGCATCACATTACCCACCACGCTATACCTAGTGGCTGGCCAAGAAATCCTTGTTGACTGTTGAATACGTGCTTTTCTGCATTTATTAGAGGCTTGTGAGTAGAGACAGTGTATGCAAAATGCCTGGCTTATCAAATGCACCCCGTGAAGAGGCAGATACTGCTGTCCTACTCCATACAAATGAAATCGCAGCTTACAGTAGGGAAGGTCGCAAGCTGATGAGGGAGCAGATCTCGGGTCCAAACCCATGCAGACCTGTCTGACTCTTAAGCCCATGGTATTTCTATTCTTCACTATTTGTCGCTGAATTCACACACACACACACAACACACACACACACAAAACCAACAATCTCTCTCTCAGGCCTAGGTTAGGATTAGTTTTCAGGTGGCTCAAGGGCAGAACTTTCAAAACCCACTGCTCACGTTGGGAGCTGTCTGTTAGATCTCCCTGTTTCCCATATGCCTTCCCACCACCCTTACCTACTGCCAGAGATGTGCCGATAAATGCTCAATGACCGGCTCTGTGGGAAAAAAGACATCCTGATTTGTAGCCATTGCTGGTGGCCATGATGTAAATATTCCCACCACGGCCACCTTCACCTGACGTCACGGAGCACAGAGTTGGGAAGAGAAGTTCCATACGCCGTTGTGAGCCTATAGGAGCCACCTCCAGCACACCACCCCCTCCTCAGATATATGAAACTTCCAGAAAGAAAAAAGAATGGCTCTCAACCCCATTTGGACCTGTTAAAAAGTTTCTGCCCTTCTAGTTATTCCTGTGCTGCCTCGTCCTATATGAGCCACCTGGTCTACGGATGTGTATATGGAGTTTGGAGCCTGGAGTCAAGCTGGTTCTGAATTTGCCTCCCCCGAGCCTTGTCCATACCAGCAGCTCTGATCCAGAACTTGTGTATGTATAACTCGGAGGTACAGACCTATCCCTTAACCCCTCCCATAGCAGGTTCTAGGTAAGACTGCCAACGTCCTAGCGAAGGGAAAGCATGGACCGGAGCCTTCACTGGGGTTCTTGTGGGACAGAACGGGCGAGGCAGGGTAGGTACATGGAGTAAGTTTAGGATTGGATAGTTTGGATAATTCTGGCAGGCTCTGGGCCCTAAGGGTGGTCCCTGGTGGTTCAGAACCTGGCCCTGGGCGATTTAGGGCAGGGGTAGACTGACTTGGTGTGTGAGTTCGATACAGCAGGTGGGTGGGAGTGTGGGCTTTCAACTCACGGGCAGGTCATTTGCTATCTTCAGGAATCAGCCAGGCCTGTGTTAGACATCCCTCCCAGGCCCACAAGGCCCCAAGATGTGGAGGCATCATAAAATATAAAGAACAAAAAACATGATTAATACACTCATCCTGGCAGATTCCTCTGTCTGAGGATCTGAGGTTCTAATATCAGATGGACCGTGGAGTTTAAGTGCTGTGTCTTCTCATGCTGTTGACCACAGGAAGTTGCTAGAAGTCCCCGAAGGTCAGCTTTGTAGACTGTACGGTGGGGTGTAGCCCCCAGCCCAGCTCCGACACACAGGGGGCACTAGAGAGAGGACAACAGCATGGGCCAGTGGGGAAAGTGGGTGGAGTAGGGGTGTAGTGAGGTGGGAAGGTAGGGGGAGGTGGGGGGACTCATACACTAGGACTGTATTTAACTCTGTTCCATTTCACCTTGTTAAAAATCACAAGGCTGTGTGTAATGGCAAAGCACTATTAGCAGCACTGATGCCCTTCAGCAGGGATTTGTTAACGTACGGAGCCATCCACGAGAGGGAACATTTTACAGTAAGATAAATGAGGAAATGGGAGCATACAAAATAATATTTATGTTTTGTGATTGAGGGCACAGGGCAGGTCACGGGATCTAAAATTTCATACAATCTTATTTGAATTTATACACACACACACACACACACACACANGAGTTTCTGTCTCCATGGATTTTGGAATGCACCACCCTCCCAGCATGTGCATATGCTCCCCAACTTGGTAACTCCCCATCATTTAGGGGTTTCTGTGGAGTTTCCATTATGTAGCCACAATTGATCAAATCATTGGCCATTGGTGATTGGATTCAATCTCCAACTTCTCTTACCTACCAGAGGTCCGAGGGTGGAGCTGAAAGCTCCAACGCCCTAATAACAGGGCTTGTTCCTTGGACAACCAGCACCCATCCTGAGGCAACCTAGGGGCCCACCAAAAGTCACCCCATTAGCATAAACTCAGGTAAGTTTGAAAGGGTCTTGTTATTTATAACAAAAGACACTCTTATCACTGAGGAAATTCCAAGGGTATTAGAAGCTCTGTGTCAGGAACCAGAGACAAAGACCAAATATATATTTCCTATTATGTCACATAGGGATTTCTGAGAAGGGACTTCTCCCTCCCCCTCCCCCAATGAAAAGTTACAGAATTGTTAGCCTTCAAGGAGGTCTCTAAGATCATTTGCACTGGTGTCAGGGATCTCTTCAATTACATCTCTTATGAAGAACTTCTAATTTCTGATTGCAGTTATGGACCTTGAAAATAAAATAGCATGGTATTTACCCGCAAAATTGGTTTATTCAGGAATAGCAGAGACATTGCAGTATGGGACATCTATGACAACCTGTAGGCAAGTCCAGAGAAAAAAAGGAGAACAGTACTTTATGGAAGAAAAAGGAAGAAGCTGGGGTTGATTTGAACAAAAGTCCATTGGAGGAAAGTGAGAGTTCAGTGGTGATGGTTTCTTATTGGCTGGGCTGTGGCTATGGCATGTTCCCATTGGCTGTGCTGTTGCTGGACAAGCAGAAAATCTTCCTTGCTTCCTGTTGGGTCTACAATTGATGTGAGTTGTTGGGGCATGAGAGCTCCCTCTTTTGGTCCCCCAACTCTATTTTAAATGAGGTTTCCTTTTTTCAGTTGCACAGAGTCTTCCAGAACCAGGAACCTTACTATTTAAGTCCCGGAAAGTCATTCTATCACGATCACTTCCTCTTTTCAAAGGACTTCTGGAATCTGGACCAAATCTGTTTCCTTTGTCCACCCCTACCTCTCCTCCCCTCCTGCCAGTTGTCCCTGTTCTGTTACCTGTAGCCCAGAGAATCTAGCAAGCCCTCTTCAGCCAAGTCCAGCTCTCAGGGCCAGCTACATAATTTTGGGGACCAGTACAAAATGAAAACATGGGGTCTTGGCTAAAACAAAACAAAACAAAGCAACAGAAAAATGCCATTGAAGGCATTAAAAATATAAAGCTTTTTCCTTTCTTCCATGGTCTCTCTCTTTCAATTTGTCATGATGGCTGGGTTTTTGTTGTTGTTGTTGTTGTTGTTGTTTAAGCTGGCTCCATACGTAGTATGGCAAAATGTGTGCCTATCAAGAAATAAGATGAAGGCAGTTGAGTTGATTTTGTTCAGTGTCTCAAATGTTCTGGTAAGAACAAAATACACATGCACAGACTGGCTATGAAATACAAATTGTGTCACTTCCTAGATTGGGTTATAGGAGCCCGCAGCTTTGGTCTGGGGCTCTCTCTCCTAAGTCACTCACTCCAAGGGGAGCCAGCCATGTTGTGAGCAACCCTATAGAAAGGGTCCTGCTGCAAGGCACTGAAAACAAGCGAGTGAGCTTGTGAGTGGATTCTCAGTCCCGGTCAAACGTTCAGTTTACCGTAGCCCTGACTAACAGCTTGATTGCAGCCTCTAGAGAGATGTTGAACCAGAACCACCCAGCTGAGCCCCTTCCAGATTCACCAATGGGGAAGGGAAGGGAACCATTGGTGCCCGTCTTTCCTTTCCCTTCTACTGGAATCCCATTACCTACTTTCTGATTTCCAAAGAAGTCCTGGTTAGTAAGTGTCATAGCTCCCTCTTATTTGGTTGTGGCTGTAACACACGTACCTTGTAATCACTTTGAATCTCACTGGACTCTTGCATATCATGAGTCTATAGGGCATCTTGAACACTATGTGTGAACAGGGAGTGAGGAACGGGGACACACCTGTTGTGTGTATTTCCTTTATTCATATACATGCTCCAGAGCCCCATCAGATTTCACTTTCAAAGTACAAGTTTAAAGATAAAATTTTAAGTTCAAGAAAACCCCAGCAGAGCATTCAACCAGTGTGAGACCCTTCCAAGCACAGGGCCATGTGGGGCCTGCACAGTTCACACACCCATCTACAAGAGTGGGTTTTCCTGCCTGTTCTATATTTGGGCCATCCAAGTTTAGGACCCCCAAGAGAGATCACATCTAAGCCACCTAAGGGTTCTAAGCTGGGGGGAGTTCACTTATGCAGTTGTTAATGATGAACAATGGCTTCCTGTGCTGGTGCCAATACCATGTGCATTTTTTCAGATCTTCAAAAGGTTGTGCAAAACAGAGTCTCAAAAGCATTGGTTGTATTTGGAAATAAGCAGATCACCTTGGTAAGAGCCATTTCAGTAGAATGGGGAGTAGAAGGCATGAGCCAAAGAATTGGCTGACCAAAGAGCGAGGATGAGGAAGAGGAGTCCAGGAGGATAGGTAATGGTGAGAAGAGGAAAAGCTGCAGTGGGGGAGGCATGAGTTCAGGAGGGAGGTTTCCAAAAATAAGAGAGAGCTGAGCATTGTGGCTGCTGCTGGGAAGGAACTGATAAGGAGATGAGTATGGGGCCACTGCAGACCCAGGAGAGGCAGGAGGCACTGAAGAGGCTGAGGCTGGTGAGAATACAGACGTTTGAGACAAGAACAAAGAGTTCCATGCTCCCCCGTGGAACTGTCTTTCACCGGGATCTGTAAATTGCACAGTCCGAAGGACAGGCTCTATACCATACAGGCAACTACAGAACCACTCAGCAAGCCATAGAATGGGGATTCTAGAGAACATAGTGGGAAACTGGGGAGAAAAGAGAGTGGTGGGAGGGGAAATGCTCCATGTATGTGTGTATGTGTATATGTGTGTACGCATGTGTGTGTGCACGTGCATATGTGTATGTGTGTGCGTATGTGCATGTGTGTGTGAACATGTGTGTGTCCATGTATATGTGTGGTGTGTGTGTACATGCATGTATGTCTGCCTGCACATGTGTCAGTATGTACAGTTTGCGTGGGAATAAAAATACCGTGAAGTGAAACAGCAGGAGGGACAGACAGGATCTAGGATGGCGAGTGGAATGTGAATCCAGCCAACTTCACTCTCCATACCCCTGTCTTACTCTTAAGGTCCTACCTCCATCAGTTGAGGGACCAGAAAATCAGATCAATGGGACCCTGGATTGACTGCTCTAGAGCTTTCCTTCCAGCCAAAGCCCAGCCTGTCCAGATTTATGACCCGCCCTTAGGTCAATTCTGCAAAGAAGTTGTCATTGGGCATGGAACCCTGTCAAAAGACCCTGCCCTGTCCCAGCTCAGTTACCATCTGTGTCATCTTGAGGGCAGCCTTGCCCCTGTCTGGGCTTCTGTTTCCTCACGTATAAATAGGAGGTGTGTGCACAGGCGACAGACAATCCCCAAGGCCCTGTTCATCTCTCAGGTTAAAAAGGATCCTAATTCAATTAAAAAATGGGCAAAGGCCACGAAGAGACATTTCTTCAAATGGCAACAAGCATAAGAAAAGATGTTCCACCTCGTTAGTCATTACAGAAATGCAAATCAAAACTGGGGTGAGATGCTTCACACCCACTAGATGGCTATTAAGAAAACCCCCCAAACCTGAAAATAACAAAGTTGGCAAGACTGTGAAGAAATTGTAACCTTCACGTGCTGCTGATGCAAATGTACAAAGGTACAGCTGCTGTGGGAACTGATCCAACGGTTCCTCAAAAAGTTACACCTAGAATGCCCCTAGGAGCCAGCAATTCTTCATCTAGGTGTCTACCTAAAAGAACTGAAAGCAGATGCCCTCGTAAGAACCTGTACATGAATATTCACAGCAGTACTAGTCACAGCCAAGACAGAGAAACAACCCAAATATCGAACAGTGGGTGAATGGATGCACAAAATGGAACATTATTCATCCATAGGAAGAATGCAGTACTAGGACATTAAGCTTTAGTGAAACAAGTCAGACAGAGAAAGACAAATACCATATGATCTCATTTATATGTAGAAGCTAGAAAAAAAAAACCTAAATTCACAGGTACGGAGGATAGATTGGTAGTTGCCAGAGGTGGGGGCAGGAGTGGGAAGAGGTGGGCAAAATGGGTGAAGGGAGTCAGAGCTACAAACCTCCAGGTATAAATAAATAAGTCCTAGGGATATAANCCAAGGGGAGCCAGCCATGTTGTGAGCAACCCTATAGAAAGGGTCCTGCTGCAAGGCACTGAAAACAAGCGAGTGAGCTTGTGAGTGGATTCTCAGTCCCGGTCAAACGTTCAGTTTACCGTAGCCCTGACTAACAGCTTGATTGCAGCCTCTAGAGAGATGTTGAACCAGAACCACCCAGCTGAGCCCCTTCCAGATTCACCAATGGGGAAGGGAAGGGAACCATTGGTGCCCGTCTTTCCTTTCCCTTCTACTGGAATCCCATTACCTACTTTCTGATTTCCAAAGAAGTCCTGGTTAGTAAGTGTCATAGCTCCCTCTTATTTGGTTGTGGCTGTAACACACGTACCTTGTAATCACTTTGAATCTCACTGGACTCTTGCATATCATGAGTCTATAGGGCATCTTGAACACTATGTGTGAACAGGGAGTGAGGAACGGGGACACACCTGTTGTGTGTATTTCCTTTATTCATATACATGCTCCAGAGCCCCATCAGATTTCACTTTCAAAGTACAAGTTTAAAGATAAAATTTTAAGTTCAAGAAAACCCCAGCAGAGCATTCAACCAGTGTGAGACCCTTCCAAGCACAGGGCCATGTGGGGCCTGCACAGTTCACACACCCATCTACAAGAGTGGGTTTTCCTGCCTGTTCTATATTTGGGCCATCCAAGTTTAGGACCCCCAAGAGAGATCACATCTAAGCCACCTAAGGGTTCTAAGCTGGGGGGAGTTCACTTATGCAGTTGTTAATGATGAACAATGGCTTCCTGTGCTGGTGCCAATACCATGTGCATTTTTTCAGATCTTCAAAAGGTTGTGCAAAACAGAGTCTCAAAAGCATTGGTTGTATTTGGAAATAAGCAGATCACCTTGGTAAGAGCCATTTCAGTAGAATGGGGAGTAGAAGGCATGAGCCAAAGAATTGGCTGACCAAAGAGCGAGGATGAGGAAGAGGAGTCCAGGAGGATAGGTAATGGTGAGAAGAGGAAAAGCTGCAGTGGGGGAGGCATGAGTTCAGGAGGGAGGTTTCCAAAAATAAGAGAGAGCTGAGCATTGTGGCTGCTGCTGGGAAGGAACTGATAAGGAGATGAGTATGGGGCCACTGCAGACCCAGGAGAGGCAGGAGGCACTGAAGAGGCTGAGGCTGGTGAGAATACAGACGTTTGAGACAAGAACAAAGAGTTCCATGCTCCCCCGTGGAACTGTCTTTCACCGGGATCTGTAAATTGCACAGTCCGAAGGACAGGCTCTATACCATACAGGCAACTACAGAACCACTCAGCAAGCCATAGAATGGGGATTCTAGAGAACATAGTGGGAAACTGGGGAGAAAAGAGAGTGGTGGGAGGGGAAATGCTCCATGTATGTGTGTATGTGTATATGTGTGTACGCATGTGTGTGTGCACGTGCATATGTGTATGTGTGTGCGTATGTGCATGTGTGTGTGAACATGTGTGTGTCCATGTATATGTGTGGTGTGTGTGTACATGCATGTATGTCTGCCTGCACATGTGTCAGTATGTACAGTTTGCGTGGGAATAAAAATACCGTGAAGTGAAACAGCAGGAGGGACAGACAGGATCTAGGATGGCGAGTGGAATGTGAATCCAGCCAACTTCACTCTCCATACCCCTGTCTTACTCTTAAGGTCCTACCTCCATCAGTTGAGGGACCAGAAAATCAGATCAATGGGACCCTGGATTGACTGCTCTANATGCATATGTGTATGTGTGTGCGTATGTGCGTGTGTGTGAACATGTGTGCGTCCATGTATATGTGTGGTGTGTGTGTACATGCATGTATGTCTGCCTGCACATGTGTCAGTATGTACAGTTTGCGTGGGAATAAAAATACCGTGAAGTGAAACAGCAGGAGGGACAGACAGGATCTAGGATGGCGAGTGGAATGTGAATCCAGCCAACTTCACTCTCCATACCCCTGTCTTACTCTTAAGGTCCTACCTCCATCAGTTGAGGGACCAGAAAATCAGATCAATGGGACCCTGGATTGACTGCTCTAGAGCTTTCCTTCCAGCCAAAGCCCAGCCTGTCCAGATTTATGACCCGCCCTTAGGTCAAATCTGCAAAGAAGTTGTCATTGGGCATGGAACCCTGTCAAAAGACCCTGTCCTGTCCCAGCTCAGTTACCATCTGTGTCATCTTGAGGGCAGCCTTGCCCCTGTCTGGGCTTCTGTTTCCTCACGTATAAATAGGAGGTGTGTGCACAGGCGACAGACAATCCCCAAGGCCCTGTTCATCTCTCAGGTTAAAAAGGATCCTAATTCAATTAAAAAATGGGCAAAGGCCACGAAGAGACATTTCTTCAAATGGCAACAAGCATAAGAAAAGATGTTCCACCTCGTTAGTCATTACAGAAATGCAAATCAAAACTGGGGTGAGATGCTTCACACCCACTAGATGGCTATTAAGAAAACCCCCAAAACCTGAAAATAACAAAGTTGGCAAGACTGTGAAGAAATTGTAACCTTCACGTGCTGCTGATGCAAATGTACAAAAGTACAGCTGCTGTGGGAACTGATCCAACGGTTCCTCAAAAAGTTACACCTAGAATGCCCCTAGGAGCCAGCAATTCTTCATCTAGGTGTCTACCTAAAAGAACTGAAAGCAGATGCCCTCGTAAGAACCTGTACATGAATATTCACAGCAGTACTAGTCACAGCCAAGACAGAGAAACAACCCAAATATCGAACAGTGGGTGAATGGATGCACAAAATGGAACATTATTCATCCATAGGAAGAATGCAGTACTAGGACATTAAGCTTTAGTGAAACAAGTCAGACAGAGAAAGACAAATACCATATGATCTCATTTATATGTAGAAGCTAGAAAAAAAAAAAACCTAAATTCACAGGTACGGAGGATAGATTGGTAGTTGCCAGAGGTGGGGGCAGGAGTGGGAAGAGGTGGGCAAAATGGGTGAAGGGAGTCAGAGCTACAAACCTCCAGGTATAAATAAATAAGTCCTAGGGATATAACGTACAGCCCGGTGACTATAGTTAATGATACGGCAGCACATATTTGAAACTTGCTAAGAGAGTCGATCTTTAAAGTTCTCATCACTAGGTAGAGATGACGGTTGCATAGCAATGTGAAAATACTAAATGCCACTGAATTGTACACTTCAACATGGCTAATTTGATATTACTGTGCATTTTACCCCAAATAAAAAAGGAAAAGGGGAAGAAATGATCCTAGGATCTCCTCATGACAGAGCAAAACCCCTATGAGTACTTGAAGTCACTCTTCTGGAACTAGTCATGGCCCCTCCAGGCTGCCCATCTCCTCCCTCACATCTGATTAATGGGCTTGGAGTCCACAACACAAGACATAATGTCCCTTCCTTAATGACCAATCCCAAAGGTCTAATTGTCGTTCTGCTTTCCCCTTCCCCAGTTCCATCCCCAGATATCTTCATTTTTTCTGGAAGACGCCCTTCCCTTGGTGAGTAAAAGAGAGCCACTTCCTCAGCACCTATTTTGGGAACCAGCCTGGAGCGTGGAAAAACAACCACCATATAGGGAGACATTCTCCTGTGAAGGCGTCGGACTCAACAGAGGTGGGAGGTGGAACCTCCGTCCCGGAGCCTGGAGTGCTGAGGAAACAGACACTTCAAAGGTTGGCAGAGGCTGCTGTCCAGGTTTCCTGTGGCCTGGGAAGAGGCGCAGTGTCCCTGGCCTTGTCTCGCCGGATGGACCTGGGTGTGTGGGATTAGTCACACCCTGGCTTGGTTTACAAAGGAGCGGACTCTTTGACAAATTGATTCTCAACCTGTTTTCCTGGAGAACTGTGGGGAAGGGGTTATTTTCAACCTCTCTTGGGAATGCAAATGTTAGGCTGGATGGAGGAGAAGGGTGGAAGGACAAAAAGCCATAAATTGGGAATGTATGGGGGATGGGGCTGAGCTGGAATTGCATGGTAAGTCACCAGGTGCCCTTGGGCAAACACTTGCACTTTGAATTTAAATTGAGGGGTTTGCCTTAAACCACATGAAATGAAAGAAATGATCAAGTTCCATTGCAGGTAAGTTTGCAGTTCAATATGTCATTGCAGTCATGTGTCATTGTGGCTGCTGAAACTGTCATGATTTCTGGAAAGAGCAACACCTTTGTGACCTGGTCCTCAGGTCACATCAACTGAAGGCTGTCAGGGGTCAATGTAGTCACAAAATATAACATCAACGAGCAATAAAAGTTGACTTCAAGACAAAGGTATGTAGGGGTACCTGGGTGGCTCAGTCGGTGAAGTGTCTGCTTTTGGCTCAGGTCATGATCCCAGGGTCCTGGGATCGAATCCCGCATTGGGTGCCTTGCACAGCAGGAGACTGCTTCTCCCTCTCCCTCACCCTCTGCCCCTTCTTCCTGCTCATGTTCTCTCTCTCTCTTTCAAATAAATGAACAGAAAGACAATGTTATGTAGTGAGAAGGACCCTGGAGTCCATCAGATCTGGGTTTGGATTGCTAGTTTTATCACATACCAGTAGCGTGGCCTTAATTTCTCCATCTGCAAAATGGGACACACATACACAGATACCTGTTAGAGTTGTAGATGTGAGAGATCATGAATGTTGCATGTCTGGAATACAGTAGGTTGTCAATAAATAGTGGTTGTTAATTCTCTGGCTCAGCCCCCCACCTTCTACGGAGGTGCGTTTTTTCCTAGAGACCAATCAGACTATTATGTGCCAGATGCCAGGAGGAAGCACCCTCTCTGGACCTCCAGACATGTCAGAAGCATAAGACATAAAAAAATTAAGACATCCCTTCTGGCACCCCTTCTCTCTGTACTAAGAACCAAAACATATATCATGATTAATTCCACTCCTAGGGATGTGTTGAAAGGAAAAAACTGGAGGAAGATGGAAAGATCACTTACAAAGTTGTTTCTCAGAAAGTTGTTTATGACACAATAGAGAGGTATTCTGCTAGAAGGCCTAGGAAGCATGACTTGCTGATACCATGGAATACTACACAGTTAAAATGATCAATGTGATATCTTGTAGAGAGATGACAATGTGTAAATGAAATGATGTAAAATTTAAGAAATTGGCCTCAAAATTGCCTACACATTAGAATAATAACTATTCAGCTTATAGCCCAAAAGTGGAAGGGGCCATGGAGAAATGCAGATAGTTGACATGATGGGGGAATGGCATTTGGGTGCAATTTTTTGCATACCATAAGGCGATTTCATAACAAATATTCTTCTTAATTATCTTTTTTTCTTTTTTAAAAGATTTATTTATTTATTTGAGAGAGAGAGAGCATAAGAGTGAGGGGGGGAGGGGCAGAGGGAGAAAGAATCTCAAGCAGACTCCCTGCTGAGCACAGAGCCCAACGCGGGTCTTTATCCAATGACCCTGAGATCATGACCTGAACTGAAATCAAATATCAGATGCTCAACTGACTGAGCACCTAGGCACCCCTTTAATTATCTTTTTTAATGATATGGTTGAATTGATGGTTTCTAAGGCTTCCTTCCTCTCTAGTGCTCCATGGCCTCCTGCTGGAGCAAGTTGCATATAGATTTATTTCAACTTACGTTTCCTAGTCTGTAAAATTAGATAGTACTTTTCTAGTTTCAAAACCCTAGACCCATCTGTGTTCACTGTCATTGCATAATAAATTATCCCCAAATTCAGCAGCTTCAGACGACAAATACTTATTGTCTTGTACAGTTTCCGAGGGTCAGAATCTGGAAGGGGCTCCGCTGGGTGCTTCCTGTTCAGTATCTCTCTGGGCTGCAATGTAGCTGTGAGTCAGGGCAGCAGTCACCTGAAGGCTTGACCGGGGCTGGAGAATCCACTCGCAAGCTCACTCACACGTTGTCAGTGCCTTGCGGCAGGGGGCTGTCTGTAGGGCTGCTCACAGCATGGTGGCTGGCTCCCCTCGGAGTGAGCAACTCAGAAGAGAGAGCTCTAGACCAAAGCTGCCGGCTCCTATAACCCGGTCTGAGAGGTGACATACCATCACTCTGCCACAGGCTGTTGGTTACACAGAACAGTGCTGAGGGAGGGAGGGAATGTCTCAGGGGTGTGAACACCAGGGGGTAGGGCTCACTGGGGCCATTGAAGGCTGGGTACAGTGTCATATGACAAAGTGTACCCTATCCACACACTCCCATATACTGCTGGCATATAGGGCATCACATTACCCACCACGCTATACCTAGTGGCTGGCCAAGAAATCCTTGTTGACTGTTGAATACGNTGCTGGCATATAGGGCATCACATTACCCACCACGCTATACCTAGTGGCTGGCCAAGAAATCCTTGTTGACTGAGTGAATACATGCTTTTCTGCATTTATTAGAGGCTTGTGAGTAGAGACAGTGTATGCAAAATGCCTGGCTTATCAAATGCACCCCGTGAAGAGGCAGATACTGCTGTCCTACTCCATACAAAATGAAATCGCAGCTTACAGTAGGGAAGGTCGCAAGCTGATGAGGGAGCAGATCTCGGGTCCAAACCCATGCAGACCTGTCTGACTCTTAAGCCCATGGTATTTCTATTCTTCACTATTTGTCGCTGAATTCACACACACACACACAACACACACACACACAAAACCAACAATCTCTCTCTCAGGCCTAGGTTAGGATTAGTTTTCAGGTGGCTCAAGGGCAGAACTTTCAAAACCCACTGCTCACGTTGGGAGCTGTCTGTTAGATCTCCCTGTTTCCCATATGCCTTCCCACCACCCTTACCTACTGCCAGAGATGTGCCGATAAATGCTCAATGACCGGCTCTGTGGGAAAAAAGACATCCTGATTTGTAGCCATTGCTGGTGGCCATGATGTAAATATTCCCACCACGGCCACCTTCACCTGACGTCACGGAGCACAGAGTTGGGAAGAGAAGTTCCATACGCCGTTGTGAGCCTATAGGAGCCACCTCCAGCACACCACCCCCTCCTCAGGTATATGAAACTTCCAGAAAGAAAAAAGAATGGCTCTCAACCCCATTTGGACCTGTTAAAAAGTTTCTGCCCTTCTAGTTATTCCTGTGCTGCCTTGTCCTATATGAGCCACCTGGTCTACGGATGTGTATATGGAGTTTGGAGCCTGGAGTCAAGCTGGTTCTGAATTGTCTCCCCCGAGCCTTGTCCATACCAGCAGCTCTGATCCAGAACTTGTGTATGTATAACTCGGAGGTACAGACCTATCCCTTAACCCCTCCCATAGCAGGTTCTAGGTAAGACTGCCAACGTCCTAGCGAAGGGAAAGCATGGACCGGAGCCTTCACTGGGGTTCTTGTGGGACAGAACGGGCGAGGCAGGGTAGGTACATGGAGTAAGTTTAGGATTGGATAGTTTGGATAATTCTGGCAGGCTCTGGGCCCTAAGGGTGGTCCCTGGTGGTTCAGAACCTGGCCCTGGGTGATTTAGGGCAGGGGTAGACTGACTTGGTGTGTGAGTTCGATACAGCAGGTGGGTGGGAGTGTGGGCTTTCAACTCACGGGCAGGTCATTTGCTATCTTCAGGAATCAGCCAGGCCTGTGTTAGACATCCCTCCCAGGCCCACAAGGCCCCAAGATGTGGAGGCATCATAAAATATAAAGAACAAAAAACATGATTAATACACTCATCCTGGCAGATTCCTCTGTCTGAGGATCTGAGGTTCTAATATCAGATGGACCGTGGAGTTTAAGTGCTGTGTCTTCTCATGCTGTTGACCACAGGAAGTTGCTAGAAGTCCCCGAAGGTCAGCTTTGTAGACTGTACGGTGGGGTGTAGCCCCCAGCCCAGCTCCGACACACAGGGGGCACTAGAGAGAGGACAACAGCATGGGCCAGTGGGGAAAGTGGGTGGAGTAGGGGTGTAGTGAGGTGGGAAGGTAGGGGGAGGTGGGGGGACTCATACACTAGGACTGTATTTAACTCTGTTCCATTTCACCTTGTTAAAAATCACAAGGCTGTGTGTAATGGCAAAGCACTATTAGCAGCACTGATGCCCTTCAGCAGGGATTTGTTAACGTACGGAGCCATCCACGAGAGGGAACATTTTACAGTAAGATAAATGAGGAAATGGGAGCATACAAAATAATATTTATGTTTTGTGATTGAGGGCACAGGGCAGGTCACGGGATCTAAAATTTCATACAATCTTATTTGAATTTATACACACACACACACACACACACACAGACCCATATCTGGGTCCCTGGTTGAAAAGGGAGATGGTGCCATTGGTGGCCCTGCTGCCACTAGCCTCCTGGGCTGACAGGTCCCACTAGCAGTGGCTGGGGCAGACTGGGAGCCCTTGCTGCTCTGCTCGGGGCTCTGGAGTCTCTGCCAGGCCAGGCCAGCATGGGGCTGGGGGAGGAGGAGGGCCAGGATCGGGGTGGTCCTCACAGTGGGGAGCCAAGGGACCCCCCTGGCTAATTTGATGCGTCTGAAAGCTCAGCGCCTGGACACAGGGCTCCGGCAGTCTCTGGAGCCTGGGAACAGTGATGGAGCCCTCGGTTGCCCCCAGGGGCCACTGCATCAGTGATTGGAGGCATAGGAGGCAGAAATGTAGGTGAAATAATCCCATAACAGAATAGGGCAAGTTCACCCAGCCTGGGGCCACCCAGACAGCCTTGGAGACGGTGGGAGGGGGCATGAGTTTGGCATTAAAAAGTCACCTGTTTCAGCCAAATGTAAATAAGGCGCCCAAGACCTCAAAGACTTCGTTTTCACATCCGATTATCCACTTGTTACTGTTCAATGTCTGGGGCCACCAGGCACATTCCTTTGCCCCCGTGAGCCTCTGTGTCTTCATCTGTAAAATGGGGGTGACGCTGTTTATTTCCAAGATTATCAGGAGAATTAAACAGGACCAACAACCATGGAGTCTCCTTCCCTCGTCGACCCTGTGCTTCGGCTGTTCTTGAAGCGTTGGTCTGGGGCAGAACCCCTTCCCTGGGCTTGAATCATGCTTGATGCTTCCAAACCACTAAAGCATTCTTTGTCTCATTTCATCCCACAACAGCCCTGTGACGTTGGTGTTGCAAATCCCATTTCAAATGGGGAAACGGAGGCATGGGGGGTTGATGGCTTCTGTTCCTATTAGAAGCAGAACTTTTCTGGCCTTCCATGAAAAATGGTCCTGGAAGTCACGGTCACTGGGGCAGAGCCATAGCTCTGACATCCACCAGGTGTTGCAGGAAGCACTGCGGGGACCACCACATCCCCACCCCCCAGCTGCAGGCTCCGCTGGACACAGGTCCCTACAAGGCACTGCTGTGGCCAGGGTTGGGGAAACTCTTTGTTTCTCCTTTCTTTCTCTTGGAGAGTCTATGGCAGTGGTTGTCACACTGGGCGACAGTGCCGCTTTGGGGCCCAAGAAGACTCACCAACAGGATATCCAGGCGTACCTTGTTTATGGGAATAAATTTCCCAATTCTCAACTTCCAGTTGACTCTTATCTAAAGTTGATCGACCCAAGAACCCAGCCTGCGGTCCAAGAGGCAGGCAGCTTCTGTCCTTTCTCCCTCCTGCCTTCTCTCACCTCACAAAGGAAAGGCAGACCCATAGCCTCTCTATTAGGGGTTCTTGCCTTAGGGGGTAAATTCCTCAGGCACCAAACCAAAGAATGGCTAGAAGTATCCCCATCTACTTGCCCTTGTATTCATCGTGAGATGTTTGTAATTCCTCCAAATAACTTGAAGAAGGGTCTAATTGTGTTAGTAGAGTATTAAAGCACATTGTGGACAAGAGACGACTTAGNCTCAACTTCCAGTTGACTCTTATCTAAAGTTGATCGACCCAAGAACCCAGCCTGCGGTCCAAGAGGCAGGCAGCTTCTGTCCTTTCTCCCTCCTGCCTTCTCTCACCTCACAAAGGAAAGGCAGACCCATAGCCTCTCTATTAGGGGTTCTTGCCTTAGGGGGTAAATTCCTCAGGCACCAAACCAAAGAATGGCTAGAAGTATCCCCATCTACTTGCCCTTGTATTCATCGTGAGATGTTTGTAATTCCTCCAAATAACTTGAAGAAGGGTCTAATTGTGTTAGTAGAGTATTAAAGCACATTGTGGACAAGAGACGACTTAGGAGATGGCTGAAGAATAGAGTGACATCCTAGCTCTCCTTGCTTCTGTGAGAAAGGCTGGTCAGAACTTACATCTAAAGGACAAAAAATAGCATAGAACTGAAGCCGGCCCTGTGTGCATTTTTGCAATAATACACATCCACAGAAGCATGAACCAAGGAGGGAGAAAGCCTTAGTCATCCATCACAACATTTTATTTCCAGTAATTTTACTTTTTTTGTTTGGCAATTAAAATCATCTGTAGCATACTCTCTCGCTTAGCCCGATCGCTCACTGCTGATCATCGTCATGGCAACCCCATTCAGGAGAGCCTTACACTTAGTGCCTCTGTCCAGAGGGAATTACAATTGTCTGCATTTCTATCTACAGCCATAGTTTCGTAGCAGGCAAGGACTATATTTACTACATCGCAATCAAATTTGGGGAGACGGAAGTGGAGTGGACGTGTGAGTTCAAAGAGAAAAAAGAACACTGTAAAATATACAACTTGGGACAATGAATTATTTATGTATTGTATAAATGTTTGATACTAGGTAGAGAAGGAAGCCAGAATCTGTCATGCCGAAATATGCCTCTTTTACACGAAAATTATTTTGAGCTGAAGGCAATTAAGATGAAGCAAATGCAGGAGGGGCGCCTGGGTGGCTCAGTCCTTAAGCGTCGGGCGTGATCCCGTGGTCCTGAGATCGAGCCCCATATCCGGCTCCTCCGCTGGGAGCCTGCTTCTTCCTCTCCCACTCCCCCTGCTTGTGTTCCCTCTCTCACTGGTTGTCTCTCTCTCTGTCAAATAAATAAAATCTTTAAAAAAAAAAAAGATGAAGCAAATGCAGGAAAAGCTCTCTCCACTCTCCCCCTTTCTGCCTCAAGGCAGGGTGTAAATTTTCCTTTACTAGAGACGGGTCTAGATTCATCAGCCCGGAGACGGCACCAGGGGAACTGCGCACAAACTCGACTCCATTCATTTCCCCCACATGTTTACTTTTCTGCAGTCTGCTGCCCTTGGAGCCTGAAACCTTTTTCTGCCATCTCTCGACAAATGCATTGTTCCTTTTTGCTTTTTTTTTTTTTTCCCCCACATGTTTACTTTTCTGCAGTCTGCTGCCCTTGGAGCCTGAAACCTTTTTCTGCCATCTCTCGACAAATGCATTGTTCCTTTTTGCTTTTTTTTTTTAAGATTTTATTTGTTTATTTGACAGAGAGAAAGAGAGAGAGCACAGAGAGAAGAGGGAGAAGCAGGCAGAGGGAGAGGAAGAAGCAGGCTCCCCGCGGAGCACCGACGTGGGGCTCCATCCCACGACCCCCGGATCATGACCTGAGCCCAAGGCAGATAGATGCTTCACCGACTGAACCACCCAAGCGCCCCTGCATCGCTCCTTTTAAAGATGCCAGATAAGTCCGCATTTTCAAACCAGTTTACTACTTGTGACCTGTGTGTTTGGGGTCACTGAGGTCCAGCTCATTAGGACGTTTGAAACTATACAGAATGAGGCATTACCACAGTCCTCCTCTGGGTCTGCGCTCGGTGACGTCACACCAGTAGCTTGAAATCTGCCGTGGGAGAATTTATGCCACAGAAGTCAGCAAATGCTAGGAATCAGAGCTTGATTTGTTTTTTTGTTGACTATCTGCTCTTAAGACACTGATGGAGACAATGTTAATGCAGATGACAGTTCAAAGAATGTCCTATTTGTACTGTTATATTGTGAATAGTACAATATTCTATTGTACTGGAGAGAATATTCTTCCAGTATTCAAACACCATTATCCAATCCAGCTAAGAAGTCCCTCCTGTCACTGATAAATGAGTGAAGCTCTGACACATTGTGTTATTTTACTTTTGTCCTGCTTATCAACATAAATGGAAACAACAACCGTGATCCATGGCAGACCTGGCTTCCTTTGTCATTTGCAACCATAGGTTGACTATGGTTTGGCAAACGCTTCCTGCAAGAATCACTGGTGGTAAAATTTATAAGAAAGGGTACTGCATATTTTAAGTTATTTTGTAAGTTGTGTCCTACCCATCCTTTATACCAGCAAAATTTATAATAAACTGATATACATGTATAAATATGCATACTTTTTTAAGAGCTAATCTTTCAGTGTTTATCTGCACACCATGGCTCAAGCCTTATTCCTGGTTTATCATTGATCAGACTGGGCATTGGTATTTTTTTGAATTTTTTAAAAAGATCTATTTATTTATTTTAGAGAGAGAGAGCGACTATGCGAGCAGGGGTGGGGGTGGAAAGGAGGATAGGCAGAGGGAGAGGGAGAGAAGCAGACTCCCTGCTGAGTGGACCCCGACACAGGGCTCGCTCCATCTCACGACCCTGAGATGATGACCTGAGCCGAAATCAAGGGTCAGGTGCTCAACCGACTGAGCCACCCAGGTGCCCCTGGCATTGATGTTTTTAGAGTCTACCAGCTGAGACAAACATGCAGAGGGGTTAAGAGTCACTACCCTAGAAGGAGGTAGAAAAAGAAAAGGGAATGCTAGCACCCATCCCAGTGTGAGCCTTCCGCCTCCAACAGGTGCAGCTCAGGGTCCGAGAATTTTGGGGGAGAGGGGATAGCAGGCTTTGCGACAGTCCCCACCCATTAGAGAAGTAGGCCTGTCTCTGCGTTGTGTCCATCGTGTCCGTGGGTAGAATTCTTGCTCCAGTGGAGTCAACCCTAAGATCGCTCCCCCCAGACTGGGAGCTTCCGAAGGGCCAGGACTACGCCTTATTTATCCTCTGAAGGCCTGGCAAGTAGTTGATGCTTCCTGGACATTTGGCAAATAAATTAATGAATTGCATCAAGAGGAGATTATTCCAAACATCCAACGATAATATTTTGGATGAATAAATTACGGAACAATCATTTAACAAAATACTCTACAACCATTAAAAATGATTGTGGGGGGAAAGGATTTAATGACATAAGAAAATGCCCATGATATAATTGCAAGATGACAGCTGCATGATAGCATAGAAATTATGAACAATTTTGTTTTAAGAACACAAACAAAATATATTCCTCAGCTTCACGGCGTATCAATCAACTCCTGGCCTATGTCCGATTCATTCCGGGGAAGCAAGCGCTTCGTAACTCTTGCTTTGGGTTTTTACTGAAACCTCATCCTCCAAGAGAGGAATTTGTTTAGTTCATGATTAATAGTCTTAGGATTCTGATACAGAAGAGACTAGGACTCATTTGTGATTAACCTTTAACATTTTTAATCTACGGAATTTTCAAATTTGATTTTTAACATTTACATAACAGGGATCACCCACGGCTAGGTTAGAGGCACAGTGATAATGACCCAAGGGTTAGGGAGATGGAGGGGAAAGATAAAACAGCACCTTGAAAAATCAGGCGAACGAAGTGAAATTCTTCCCAGATGGATCTGGAAACCACTGGCCAGGGCTGAAAAGGGAGGACAGCGATGTAATGTACTTAGCAACACTTTGGAACTCAAACACACTTTACCAAATAAATCATTCACCATTGTTCTAGACCTGCGGCTCCCCTGGACATTGCAAAACAAACATTTCTGCGGGCATGTGCCAAGAATGGGAAAACAGGCCAGCCAGTTCCCTCTGGACCAATACATTAAATGGGTTGGTGTGGGAGATCAGCCTTGGCTGGTCTCTCGATCCCTTCCCTGCCTGGTCCCCCAGCAGGGGGAGGGGAGGACTTGTTAAATAAGCAGAGCAGAGCCAGCTTCCAGAACAGGCCACCCCACCCAGCATCCTGGAGTGTACAACTGCAGGAACTCAACAAGGGGCAAAACACCAGCAAGAACTCAAAGAGGCAAGCAAGAAGTAAATCTGACCTCACATTTCCCCTGGCATGCAGCGGCTCAAGCAAACACATTAGATAAGTCTGAAAATATGTCTTCTGACAGAATGCTTAGCCTTCTGGTTGAACCCAGAAATCGTGGGCCCTTTACAGCCTTGAGAAAGAAATGGGCTGGCCTGCCAGTTTTAGGATCTGGTTCATCTCCTTTTGCATTTTCACAGACATTTGCCAAGTGTTTACTCTGTTCCAGGTACCCAGTAGATGTCTGGGATCCAGAAATCAGACACAATTTCTTTCTTCTCAGAGGTCCCAGCGTGGAAGGGGAGGCAGGTAAAGAGAATCACTTAAATTCAAGACAGAACAAACCAAGGGATCGTGATCATTGTTACCGCCCAACGATGCCACAGCCATGGCATCAGTGGAGCGCCTCTTCTAGGCTAGGGCCCCAGCACCTTGCATGTACCACCTTTTTAATCCCCTCAAGAACTTACGAGGAAGCTACTAGTATCAGCTCCACTGTACAGGTGGGGAAACTGAGGCTTAGAAAGCATAAGCAAGTAGCTCAGCATCTTAAAGCCAACTGTGGTGGACCAAGGGTACAACCCTGAGTCTGTCTCCAGAGCCCCTATTGATTTCCATCATTTCCATTCCTTCCAACACGAAAGGACGATATGAGCAAACACGCATGGGGCAGTGATGGGGCAGTTGAGGGCGGGCAGGGGGGGAGCATGAAGCGAGTCTGAGAAGGAAATCGAAGAAGGCTTTACGGAGGAGGAGGCACTGAAACAAGATTTTTTGAAGATGAGCTCAAACCCAGAAGGTGAGGAAGAGGGGAAACGTCCTCCTATCCTGCTATCTGAGCAGGGGGCTGTGAGCTAGAGCCTGGAGGTCCTACCAGAGTAACCCAAACGCTTGGCAGTATTGGAATAAATCAACTTTAACTACTGTTGGCCACTTCATTATTGGTCTTCAAAGAGGCCTCCCTTGGACCCACTCACTTGTTCTGCAATGCCTATTACTTATGCAAACATAATCTCGAATTCCTCTTGAGAAATTGGAGAGGAGCCCATGTTCTATGCACTGTCACAGTGTTACATGGCTTTCCTTTCACTGGCTACTTGAATTTGAGAAATAGCCATGAAGCAAAGGTGGACACAGCAGGAACATGTGATCCCTGCTCCAAACTCCCAGGTGATAGGTGGCCAGTCCACATGGGGCTCTTTCCAAGTGCCAACACAGCAAGGTACCTGGGATCACTGGGGTGTGGCTTGTCGCGCTCGATGGGGGGCTGGGGGAGTGAGCCCTGCTCTCTGACACCCCACATGCTCCAGGTGTCTGTGCATCAGCAGTGAGAGCCTCAGAGGACACTTGGATCACAGTGGTTGGTGAAAGGCAGGGCTGGAGAAGACCACAGAGCTGGATCCTGGAGGACCAGACAGCCGTGCTCTGGGGTTTGGTCTTGCCCTGCACGTGCTGGGCACCCCTGGCCAGTTTTTGAAGAGAAGGGGACCATGATTTGAAGCCCATTCTGGGAAGGGAAGCTTGGCTGTCATCTTAAGAAGCCTTAATAGCCCTCTCTCAACAACTGATAAAACAAAGGCATACAATGTTCAGTAAGCCCTGGGTACTCGGACCAGTGCTGTCATCGGCCAGCATCAGCTGCACGATCTGTATTTCGAGTGCACATTTTATGTTCACCAAGTTGGCCTGATGCTGGGGTTGGACCCTGACGCCCAAGAATTGTTCTTTGTAACCAGCATCCCAAGGAACCCTGCGCAGGTGCTACGAGACTCAGCCTCACAAATCCCCACGTTATCCTCTCCAGTTCCAATATTCGGTGATTTCTCCCACCGCTAAGTGTGAAAGAGCATCTTTGCATGGGAACGCAGCCCTGGCTGTGGGCCTAATGTGCATTTAGAGAGTTCTCTGGAGACCCATCCCCATCCGGGGTAATGGTGGCGGATGCATAATTACATTAGCATCGGGAAGGCAGCTGCAAACCCTGGATTGCTGCATGCCTAATCACTCCCACGGCTGGCACTTCCTGGATTGTAGCTGGCACGGGCCCAGGACGCGGGGTCAGATGGCAGAGAGGCTATGACGCGGGCTGGTTAGCTGGAAAACCTTCCCGCCCAGAACAATCAATTGTGCAAAGCACAGAACCTGGAAATGAGGGCGGCTGGCACCTGCAGCACTCCAGAACCGGGTTCCCATGCAGACACAGTCAACGTATGGTCACGTTAGCACCTAGAGTAGCCGCAGCACAGGGTGGGGACTCTGATGGGAGAGGTCACCACTACTCCTTTTCTTTGAAATGTTTGCAGTCCTGCAGCACGCGTTGGTGTTGCCTTAATCACCCAGGCTCCTGGGGCCATATGGAGCCTTGAAAAAAAATTACATGCTGAACTATGGAGTTCAGAAGTAGTTTGGAGTCCCCAACCGAAGAGTGAGATGACGATGGTGCCAGAACAGAGCAGCCTGTCTGCTCTTTGAGGGGAAGGCTACAGGGGACAGAGGCACCTGCTGATTGCCTGGTTTGGGGAGAACCGGCTTTGGCGGGGGTTCCATACAGGACTTCGCTCAGGAAGAGCTGAGCTTGAGTCCCTGCAAATGTAAAGTCAGAACTGAGGTGAGCAGAGTCGGGGGGCCTCAGGGAAGGCATCTGTGGGGGACGAGAGGTTGACCGCCAAGATCCATTCCACCACCACGACTCATGCCATCGATCAGTGCACAGGACTCCCCTGGCAACATCATCTGGCAAGGGGTGGGTGTGCGTCCCAGGCTGGCCCGGTTGGGCTAGAGGCAATGCTCCATACGGTTAGGGAAGAGGTTAGGGAAGAAGTTTCTCTGTCTTGTCCTGGTGAGTGTGAGTTGCCCCTGTGGTCACCGGCCACCACCTTGCAGGTGGGACATGGACCATCTTAGGCTGACATCAGTATTGAGCAGAGAGACTGGAAGGAATCTTGGTCCCCAATGACAGTGTCAAACATGGACTGAGCTGTGCCCGAAACCCCCCATCTCTGGACCACGAGTTACATGAGATGTACACGTCCTCATGGTTTAAATCTCCTTGCATCAGTTGTCTTCATTTGCTGCTCGGAGCCTCCCAACCGGTACAGCTCCCCCCGGAGCAGCTGCCCACAAAATGTGAGCAGGTGTCTGGCAGAGAACCGTGGGAGGCAGGCCAGGGCCTTGGAACCTCTGTGGCTTGTCTAGAGCTTTCACAAAATGTCTGTTTCAGTGGCATTCTGTCTACAGAGATTTACTTGATTTGCACAGCAGTCATCAGGAGCATTCTTCATCTGCACCAAGGGGAGGATCTGTCCTGCGTTTTATGAGATGCAAAACCCTTTCAGTGTGGCCTTTGTTTTGAAAGAAGTATCAGCCTGAGGAATATCTCCCTCTTGTTATTGAGAAAAAAATCAGCGCAGGTGCAATGGTAAATGGCTGCCACATGGCCGCCATGGGTAGGAGACCATAGAGAAGAAGGGACCCAAGTGAGCAAGAGACCAGGGTGACGGGGAGGGCTCACCCCCACCCGGCCCAGCTGACAGGCTTCAGCAGGTGCTTGCCTGCAGGAATGTGGGCCCAAGGCCCCCCAGTCTTCAGTCTCTTCGAAGGAAGCTGTAGAATAGAATTTGTATGTGAATTCTCCACTTGAAGAAAGAAAAGTAGATCAGTCCTGTCTGGATCAGAGAGAACGTCTATGCGGCCGTTTGTGCTGGTGCCTGGCCAGGGCCGGGTCTGGCAGATCCCAGGCTGTGTGCAGTGGGCCCCGCATCTCCAAGAAACAACCCACTGTATACAAAACTGAGTCATCACAATGTCTTTATAACACTGAACACGGGGAAACAAGCTTCATTTCTAACAACAGGGATCAGTTCCGTAACCACTGGTGAATCTACCTGGGTGCGAGATGAAGCAACTGTTTAAACAAGATATTTACAAGTAACTCGAGAGAAATGTTTTTGATATTACAATGATAAGCAGGGAAAAAGAAGTCTGCTGAGCTGTAGACATAAGTGATTCCAACTCTGGCAAACAAGCCAAGATCACCCGTGCACCAGAAATGAAGCCTGAAAGCAAAGGAATCAAATAGGAACAGGAATTCTCTCCGGGTGGAAAAAATATTACTCATTCTTCTTCTCCTTATACTTTTCCAAACTTTGTAAATCGTCTCTAATTTCATAAGCATGAAAAATAAACTTCATCATCAGATTTCTCTTTTTTTAAAATATTTTTAAAATTTATTTGACAGAGAGAGACACAGCGAGAGAGGGAACACAAGCAGGGGGAGTGGGAGAGGAAGAAGCAGGCTCCCAGCAAAGGAGCCTGATGTGGGGCTCGATCCCAGAACGTCGGGATCACGCCCTGAGCTGAAGGCAGACGCTTAATGACTGAGCCACCCAGGCGCCCCCATCATCAGGTTTCTAACTCATTAGGGCAATGACTCCAAGGGGCCTGTCTGCCTTCACGTCAGCCTCAGTTGGGTTCATGTCTACAAACATTCCCAGAGCGGCTATTTTGTGCCACACTCTGGGCCAGGCGTGCAGGATGGAGCTGAATTCGAGTCTGTCCACGTGCACAGGAGCCCGCAGACTAACTGGTGTGAAACAGACCACTTTAAAATGGTGCAGTAGGAAGATTACGGGCACAGAGCCGCGGGGGTCCACTCTTCAGATGAGGCAGGTGTTTGCAGAGAAGACGGTGTCCTAGCGNCGGTGTCCTAGCAGACTCGTAAGGGCTTGTCAGAGCTCTCTGGCTGCATAAAGGGGGGAAGAGGGCTCTAGGAGAGGGTCTGAGGAGTGCAAAGCAGCAGAGGCAGGAAATAATAGAGCAGATTTGGGGAAGCCAGGTCACTTTGGGGGAAGGTGAAGGCCAAGCCTAGTGTGTGGGCTTCTCACCTGGATCTGTCCTGGCTGCTGATGAGGGTGGGACAGGTTGTATGAGTCTCTCTCACTAGGATGGGGCTCAGTGGTCCACTTGAGACCTGAGTCATCGCTGGGACATGCAGGTACAAGGACAGAGGCTCTGGGGCTAGTTCAATAGCAGCCTTACATCCATGAGGTGGGCCTGAGCACAAAGCTGGAAACATTCGTTCCCAGTTCACCTGACTATCCATTGAGATGGATACCGCAGGGGCTGTTTTGGGGGAGCCTGGTTCTGGGGAAACCTTCAGGCCACAAGTGTAGTTATCCCAGCCATGTACAGCCGGATGGGAAGGAATGAAGGAAAAAATGGATGTTTTGAGCACCTACCAGGGCCCAGCACTTTGCTAACTGATTTCAGATGTACTAGCTGGCTTAATCCTAATAATTTAATGAGGCAGGTATGATTGTCTTTGCTTCATGGTTGGAAAACCAAGGCTCAGAGAGGTCAGGGAGCTTATTTGAAGTCACACAGCTAGTAAGTGGTGGAACCAGGCTGCCTACCTCTCCACTCCACACTGCCTGGAGGAAGGGGGCCATGTTTATAAGCCCTTGAGGCTGTCAGAGCACCTAGCATTGAGTTTTCTTTACATGCAGTAACTGCCCCATAACTGGCACTCATCCGGACTCCTCTGCCAGGCATTTTGGCCCCCAAACTGCTGTGAATGCCAACTCTCTTGCTGGGCTTCCAAACCATGTCCACTTTTAATTGATCCTCCCAGGCCCTATCTCCGGAGGAGGGAAAAAATATGTCAACATGATGAGAATTTCCCTGCCTTGCTAATGCCAAAACTGTGACCCTTGGGACACACCCCTCAGGCATGGGACAGAATTCCAGAAATCTCCATCTCTAGAAATCCCCTCTGTGCAGTTTAGAGGTGAGCTTCATGTGTTAGCAAAGCAACAGGTAGCCCTTCTAAAGGACAAATGTTGGGAGAACAAGCCACCATGGGAGGCAGCCAGATGTGATGGGTAAACCGCTGGCCACGTGGCAGGTGGCCTTTAAAGGGTCTGCGGCCTTGAGGACTGACCTGAATTGGGCTGAACCTTTCAGGCTGGAGGGGGAAAAAGCCATATCTGTGGCACTTGCTTAAACATGCCAAGTCCCTGGCCCTCTCCAGAATGCCCATTTAAAACTCACCCTGGTGTCCTCGGAAAGGCTGGCTCCCAGACAACTGGGGTCTCTGTGAGCTGCCCCTGTGCCCCAGACCTGCACGTGTCCATGTGCTGGAGTCCTCCACTTTTATTTTCTCAGGCATCTCCAACTAGACACAACGCACCCTCTATCCCACCCAACCTCCCTCCCACAGGCTTTCTGTCTGGTTCCCTCTCTTTCCCATAAACCACGTCTGGTCCACCAGCAAATTCCACTGCTCTCCCTCGGCAGAGTATCTAGAATCCACCACTTCCCTCCCCTTCTCTCTCACTCACCCTGCTTTAAGCCACCAGGACTAAGACAACGACCTCATACTTGTCTCTCAGATTCTGCTCTTTTTCCCTAAAATCCAGCCATCACACAACAGCCATGCTGGTCCTTTCAGAGCTCCCACCAGATCAAGTCACTCCCCTGCTTACACCCTGTCATCCCTCAGCCCCACGTGATTTCCCAGTGGTGTTGGTATGGGTTCAGTGGCTCAGTGATGTCAGGGCCTTCATTTCTGTAATGATTTTGGCTTTTTCCTCATGGTCACAAAAAGGCTGCCAAATCTTTGGGATTTGTGCGTTCTAGCTTTTAGTAATCTCCATACCTGCAGGGACACCTCTGAGATTTATATGAGCCCTGTGAGGGGAAGGACCATCCTTCCAGCTCCCGGATGTGGTTGAGTACCTACGGTGGGCCAGTTACTCTTCCAGACACTTGACATTAGCAGATCCTAGAGATGGCCCCAGATTCCCATCACATCCCCTGGTTATTCCATCACACTAACCTATGTACTGCTGCGGAGGGACTTTGCAGGGGTTATCTGGGATGGGGTGGGAGGAAGCCTGGCCCTATCAGGTGAGCCCTTTTGAGAGAGTTTTCTCTAGTTGGAGGCAAAAGAAGTTAGAGATATAAGAAGGACAGGAAGGATTCCTGGCACCATTGCTCCTTGGAGAGGGAGGGGGCATGTGGTGGCCCCTGGAAGCTGACAGTCTCCACTGGCTCACAGCCTTCAAGGCAATGGGGGACCAAGCCTCCAGCTAAGAATCTACCCTGACCGACACCTTGGTCCCAGTCTTATGAAAACCAGAACGGAGAGCCAGCTGGCCTGCCTGGACTACGGAACTTTGAGGTCACAAATGGGTTTTGCTTTGAGCAGCTATGTCAGGGGTATTTTCTTACGTAGCAACAGGAAAGCAGTGTGCTCATTTAACTCCTTGTCCTCACTCCACTAACCTTGCTGGGTGGACATTCTCATCCCATTACAGGGGAGGCTCGGGGAGGCTCCTAACTCGTCAGGGTCTCCCAGAGACCACAGGGCTTCAGCTCTGCCATCTAACACCACCCATGTGTGCTGGATCTTCAGAACTTTTGCTGGGGGACAGCCCAAAGCTGGGCACTAAAGACTTGGAGGTGAGCCCCGCAAAGCTTCTAGCCCTAATGAGCCCTTGGATTTGCAGGGGACAATTAGCAATGAGATGGGAATAAGGAAGGAGGGAATTAGCTGAAGGGAGTCACTGAACTCAATCACGCAGCACAGACTCTGAACCAATATCCTTGTTTTGAGACCAAAAAGGGGAGCTGGCTCAAGCCCACCTCTCCTGACCCCTGGTGTCTCCTCCTTCAGTTTGGGAGAGGGGCAATGGTGGACCCTTTTGTCCCTTGGGAAGCAAGGAAGGCATGAAGACCATTTGCCATGTTACTGATTCTGGCTCTTCCAATCCCCACCTTGTCCTTGGGGAAAGCAGAAGGGACATTGCATGCATCCTTAAGGCTGAGAGGGACAGCAGGAAGAGCAGGACAGATTGTCAGCCATCTGCTCCCTCTCCTCTCCCTACCAACGCCTCCTGCCTGCCCCCAGGACCACCCCAGGGGCCAGGAGAATCGAGGGGGTCGGCAGGGGTGCATGCCATGAGTGACAAGGGCTGTGGACACATTGATTCATTTCTCTGCCTGCGGGGACCCAAAGGCAGAATCCCAGGGAGATAGAAGCCTCCAGTGTTTCCAAGCTCCCTCCCTGACCCAAGTTATAAGCAATTGCTTGTCCCAAGGAAGGTAGAAGGAAATGCAAGCCCAGTCACAGACCCTCTCAAGAAATGCCCTCTGACCACCACATTTGATGTATTCCTTTCACATCAAATCTTGCCACCACAGACTTGCTCAAAACCCCTGCCCAAGAGGCAGCGCAGACAGATCTCTTTGCACCTTGGACCGCCCGCTGGGGTGGGAGGAATCCGTAAGCATGAACTTGAAACGAGGGGCCTTGTAGTCATTGATAGGAAGTGAGGAGCACAGAGAAACCCTGGCCTATCACTTCCCTTTGAGGTTGGCACAGAGCAAGGACATGATGCTGGCCCAGCCCTCTGCCCAGGAAAGGAGGGGACATGCTGGTTCTCTGCTGCCCAAGGGACAGAACAAGGCCCAAGGGAAGCCTGGTTTGAGCTCATTCCAGATACACAGTAAATCCCAGAGAGGAAGAGCTCTTATTTGCAAATTTCTTGCTCCTAAAGGGGAAAGATCCTGCTCTGCGAAGGGTCCCATGGTCCTGCTGAGCACGAGTGGGTTTGGACAGGTGCCAGGGCTTGTGGAGACGTGGGTTGCTCTGTGGAACAGGTCCCCTCCCTCTGGGGACCAGCGGGGACGTGGGGTGCGGAGAAGTGGGAGGGGCCAGCACAGAGTCATACACGCACAGGATNCGGAGAAGTGGGAGGGGCCAGCACAGAGTCATACAGGCACAGGATGGTAAGAAGTGGGGCTCAGGGCGAAGCAGCCGGGGGAAGCCCAGGTGAGGGGGCCAGAGGGCCCACAGGGGGCTGTCGGCAGTGGTTGTCGGCATTGCTGCAGTGCATGCCCACCCCTTCTCACAGGCCCTTGGGGGNTGGTAAGAAGTGGGGCTCAGGGCGAAGCAGCCGGGGGAAGCCCAGGTGAGGGGGCCAGAGGGCCCACAGGGGCTGTCGGCAGTGGTTGTCGGCATTGCTGCAGTGCATGCCCACCCCTTCTCACAGGCCCTTGGGGATGTCTTCTATGCATGCTTGTGCGCACCTGGTCTGAGCTTTGTCTCCTTTGGTTCATTCACAGAAACCAAGGGAGCCGAGGTCCAGGTCAGATTCAACACACAGGTGGGATATGGGGCGGGGAGATAAGCCATGAACGGAATTCAGGTGCTTGGGGCCAGAGGCATCCATGGGAAATTGAATCCCCAAGAAATATTGGAAATAGCTTTGAATTTCCCCAGGGTGAGAAGTGGGGGCTCCAGCCAACCTTGTCTAGATGATAGAAGTCAGAGAAATCTCCGCCGACCTCAGCCTCCAGGCACTCCCACATGCTGCCCCCCACTCACACCGCCAGGCGAGGGCCCCCTGCGTGAGCGCCTGCGCAACTATCATCCTGCACGACCCCTTGGGGGCACCCATCCCACTGTACTGTCACTACCTGTTTGCTTCCTTCCTCCCCCTCTGGACTCTGGGTCCCTCAGGCCAGGGCTGGAGGTCTTCGTCTCAGACCCCCTGGCGTAGCTCAAGCCTCAATAAGGCTGATGTGGGGGGAAGAGAATGGGATGGACATCGTTGGAGTCTGACACTGGGCCAGAATCTGGGGGTAGGAGTCCGATAAAACCTGCAACCTGTTCCCAGGGTCCTGGCGAATGGGCATATCCTTAGACAGGTGGGGTCCCCATCTCTGGGGCTATTGGGGCAGAGGTCGAACAACAGCTTGGCAGAGAATGGGCCAAGCACTCAACGCCAGTGGGCGGTGGCCTCGATGGCTTCCAGCGCCCCTTCTGGCCCTTGGATCCCTGACCCCGGGAGATGACGGTCCTGCAAGATGTTGGTGTCCAGACCGCTGCTGCCCACGNGGGAAGAGAATGGGATGGACATCGTTGGAGTCTGACACTGGGCCAGAATCTGGGGGTAGGAGTCCGATAAAACCTGCAACCTGTTCCCAGGGTCCTGGCGAATGGGCATATCCTTAGACAGGTGGGGTCCCCATCTCTGGGGCTATTGGGGCAGAGGTCGAACAACAGCTTGGCAGAGAATGGGCCAAGCACTCAACGCCAGTGGGCGGTGGCCTCGATGGCTTCCAGCGCCCCTTCTGGCCCTTGGTTCCCTGACCCCGGGAGATGACGGTCCTGCAAGATGTTGGTGTCCAGACCGCTGCTGCCCACAGTCTTCCTGTGTCCAGCAAGCGGTCCGTGAGTGGAGGGGGTGAATGAGAGCTGAGTCACTGCATGGAATGCCTGAAAAAAAGTCACCCCCCTCCCAACAACTATTATAAGCACATTACTGGTCATCACCATGTGTTTGCTCCTTGGAGTTTATGTGGCTGCACGAAATGTAATACCCAAGATGAGCCCACAAACATCCGACCACCCCATATTTAGTCATCTCTGTGTCTGGTCGGTACATCATTCTGCCTTCAACATACTTGTGCTGGACAAGAAGAGGGGGTGTGGGCGGCGGTGCTCCCCCCCACAGCCAGCTCACCCCTCAGGAACCAGCACTGGTCCCACCACTGGCTTGGGGTCATCCTCGTCCTGTGACAGGCTGAGAGGTGGCCTTCTAGGCTGGGACACATGGGCCAGAGTTTGCAATGCCCTTCTTGCACTGGCTTCTCTAGTCTCTACTTCAAATCCCTAGCAAGGTTGGCATCCTCTTTCTTGACACCCCAAAAACAAATCCATAAGTTATTGGGAACCCAAACTGTGTATCAGATACCTTATATAATGGATCTGTTATTTCTGGTCTAGATAAATTTGGCTTTAAAATCCCATTTTGCAGCTGGGGATCCAAAAGCTGGGCCAGATATGAGATTTTCCCAGGACCCCATTTGGCCACGGGCCAGGCTGCCTCTGGGGGCTGGACTCTTTTCCTAATACACTGATCCTTCCAAACCACTTCCCAGTTATAGCTAAAGGCATCAATCTCCACCTGGTTCTTCACGCTTCCAAAGTCATGCCTAACATTAAGATTGGCTTGAGCCGGGGCGCCTGGGTGGCACAGCGGTTAAGCGTCTGCCTTCGGCTCAGGGCGTGATCCCGGCGTTATGGGATCGAGCCCCACATCAGGCTCCTCTGCTATGAGCCTGCTTCTTCCTCTCCCACTCCCCCTGCTTGTGTTCCCTCTCTCACTGGCTGTCTCTATCTCTGTCGAATAAATAAATAAAATCTTTAAAAAAAAAAAAGATTGGCTTGAGCCATAATGTGTCATGACCCAACTACAGGGACTTAACCAAAGAAGCATCTATTTGTATCATGCAACATGAAATCTGGAGGTAGGCAGCGTGGGGCTGGCGCACTTGCTTGAGGAAGTCATCAAGAACCCAGACCCCTTAGAACCTCGTGCTCCACCATCCTTACCTTGAAGGTCTCATCCTCATGGTCACAACAGGGCTGCTCCACCTCCAAGCATTGCAACTACATTCCAAGCAGGAAGAACAGGAAAGATGCAGGGCAAAGGTTCATGTCACCTGAGTGTGGTCCTTTTCAAATGGGAAACAATAGCTTCACCTGGTAGTCTTCTGTTTATACTGCATTGGCACAACTGGGTTACGCGGCCACCTTTCACCCAACGCATTTGGAAAGGCAAGAAATCTCCAGGAAAAAAGCTAAATTTCTGTGGCCAAGAAAGAGGAGAATGGATATTTGATAAGGAACCAGCTACTCACCACACAGCTCCCACATTTAGCCAGTCCCGAAGTCCTGTAGAGTCGAACTTCTTAGTTTCCTCAAGCTCCCCTGTCCTCCCCCAGCCAGGGTTTCCAACTGGGCTAACTCCCCTAACTGTGCCCTCCGCCAGGCTGCCCTCCATGCCTGTCCACGCTCCATGCTGCCACCGGCCATCTTTCCGAAGCACAGAACACATCGTCTCCCTGTCCTCAAACCTCCTGTTGCTCTTCATTGCTTAAAAAAGGAAGACCAAGAGGACACCAGGGACTCTACAATCCAACCCCAGCTGATTCCTTCCCTTAGCTCCTAAGTTGCCTGACCCTCCAGCCGCACCCTGGCTCCCAACCCCCGCGCAGCGGGCACTCCCACACCCCTGCACCTTAGCTCACGCCAGTGTGTCTGTCTTCCCACCTGTTGGACTGGCCAGAAACACCCCGTTAAGCTGCAGCTCAAATGCTACCTTCCCTCAACCCTTTGCAGAGCGTGCAGTCAGAATCAATCTCTCCCTCCCCAGAAAACTTTTTTTTTTAAAGATTTTATTTATTTATTTGACAGAGAGAGAGACACAGCCAGCGAGAGAGGGAACACAAGCAGGGGGAGTGGGAGAGGAAGAAGCAGGCTCCCAGCGAAGGAGCCTGATGTGGGGCTCGATCCCAGAACTCCAGGATCACGCCCTGAGCCAAAGGCAGACACTTAACGACTGAGCCACCCAGGCGCCCCTCCCCAGAATACTCTTGGAATAATACTTTGCGATTAGGCTTGGACTCCAGCTGACGGTTGCCATTTCTTTTATGACTTGTGGACACCCAGCACCCATTTCTCTATGTCCAGTAGCGGCCTCCTCCTGGGGATCTGCCGTGCCGCATGCTGGTCCGCAGGGTCCTGGGGTTCTGGTGCCGTCCTGTGAGCATCTCTTGGAGCTAGACACACTCCTGGACTCAGGTGACATCAGACTCTGAAATTCCTTCTCACGTGAATCGGTTCGGGCTGGAGTTGCTGTTGCTTACGCTCGAAAGAGCATTCCCAGACAGCGTCGTGCATCGCCTCCCGTAACCACTTTAGTGGGCAAGGTCTATAACTTCTTCTGCTTTGCTCCCCTTGCCTGGCAGAGAGCAGGTGAGGAGCTGCTGGGGAGTGAAGACACAGGCGCCATGCGGGGTGCTACCGCTCTTCATCCTGGATCCCTCGGGGCACCGCCTGGATCTGCTGAACCGTCTCAACCACACGTGTCCTCAGCCTGTCCCGGACCCCGGCATCGACTCGGTGAAGTTACGGTCAGTCGTACCCGTGAGATGAAGTTTCCCTGCCAGGAGCTCTGGTTCTGAGCCACATTCTATTCCAGCCACCAGTGCCTGGCACACAGTAGACGTTTAATAAATGTTAGTTGTTTTTACTGCCAGATTCTACAGACAAGCCGGGAGAAAAAGCGCCTGCTAGACGTCAGTCCAGTAGACAGCTGCTATCCGAGCTATGCTAGATGCTAGCACGTGCCATTGGCTGAGCTGGTCTCTGATTATCGCAAGCGATCCACAGAGATCTGGTGACCTTCCGCCTCAAGCCACCATCATCTGTCCTCTGAATTGTGGCAAAATGTTCATAACTCTTTCCCTGCCATTCGCACTTGCCTCCCGGCCATCTGTTAGTAACACAGCAGCCAGAGGGACCCTTTGAGAGGATAGTCAGATCCGTTGCTCCTCAGTGCAGAACCCTCCAGAGGTCCCCTTCCATCCCACCAAGAACAAAAGATTAAAAAAAAATCACTCCCCCGGCTACTCTGATCCATCCCCTCTGCTTGCTGTATGCCGAACATTCCAGACCCTCCCATGCTAAGGCCTTCCTATTTGTTCTTCCTTCTGCAAAGCTGCACCCCCAGAGTGCTGCTCATTCCCTCTCCTTGTTCAGGGCCCTCCTCAAATGTCCCTCCCACCCCAGCACTCCCCATCCCCCCACCCTCTCATTTTCTAGCCTGGCACCTGGCAGAGCGCAAATCCCTCTGCTCATTGACTCAGTGTGGGAGTGAGCCCCACCCCACGCCCCTGGCAAGCACTTGGTTCATAGCTGGATCTCCAGGCCAATGACCATGCACACGATTTCCAGGGAGAACACAGAGGATGTGGCCTTTATCCTCTAGAAAAATGTCATAGAAACCCAAAGGATCAGGTCGGCAAAGTCTGTCTCCAGCCTCATCCCACTTCACCTCTGAGAAGGAAGGACAGACAGGGGAAGGGGGGACATTGATTGAGCATCTATTATGTGTCAGGCAAAATGCTACAAGTTAGCCGTAAAATAAGCACAAGGAAGTGTCAGAAAGTCTCACCTGTCCCTGCTGACTATGGCCGCCCCTATTCGAGATACTGAAGTGTCTGCCACTCTGCTTCGCTTGTTTGAACACCCCTGCTCCGCGGGTGACTGAAGCCCGCAGCTTTGTCTGCCTGTTGGGCAATCCAAGTGCGACTAACCCCACCTTACAGATGACAAAACTGAGGCTCTTAAAGTCCAAAAGCTTCCTCGGTGATTCCATTCCAGTCCACCATCCCTAGGGTCCCCCCGTCGCCCACCACTATCCATCCGACCCTAGATGGAGCGTCTCCTGTGACACCCACGTACCTGTCCTCAGACAGCCCTGTCCCAGCCTGATGGCCTGACCCGGGAAGGCTGTGATCTGACTCCAGGTACGGATCAGCGGAGCAAGTCTGGGAGGCCGTTCTGCTGGATTCGGGCTCGGCTCTTACACCGACCACTCCCGTGTTGGTCTGCGAGTCGCTGAGGACACACTGTGGGCAGCAAGAAGGGTTGAATTCTTTGAGTCAGTTGGCTGCATCTACTGCAGAGCCGGAGATGATCTGGACGACGCCTCGCTGCTGTGGGTGGCCCTTTTCGGGAACGTCGTCTGGCGGAGGCCTAAGTTTGAAGGTGGGTTAGTGTTTGCCAGAGCATTTCAGCACCGGGGGGCCACGGGAGACAGGCTTTTGCAAATGCGTTTCCTCCTGCCCCGTGTGGCTGCCCTCATTCCCCAGCCCTGAAGGAAAGCATCTTGGCAGAGTCAAGAGACCTCTGGCAGCACCCCCGTCCTGTCCTGTGCCAGCCCCACAACACGCCCCATGGGGTCTGTCGCAGCACCTGTCCCTCCCATGTGGGCACCGTCTGTGATCACGCCTGGTGGCTTCTAAAGAAACGCATTAACTGTGATTTATCCGTGCACCTGGGAGGTTGGCCACCGTCTTGGGCACTTCTCTGCCAGACGAGAAACCCTTTTCCAGATGTGCTGTGTGGCGGCCCCTTCCTACACGCCGGGCTTGGGCTGTGAACACATCCAAGGAGCTCTGCCCCCCAAGGAGCTCACATTCTCCTTGGGGGCGCGGAAGCTGGGAACTCTGCTGAGAGAACCCAAGCAGGTTCCTGGTGAACGTACCTGGCAGCCTGGGGAGTCAGGGAGGCTCTCAGGGGGGAAGCTTTTGATGAGACGGCAGCGACACCAAGATCTCAGGAAGAACATTCCAGACTGAAGGATGAGGGGTGGAAAGGCCCTGAGAGGCCCTGAGAGCATCACGGGATGAGGGGCAGAAAGATGGTGTGGCTGCTAGGCTGTGATGCAGGGGGAGGGCGTGGGGGCGGGCAGGCAGACGGCGGAGGGCCTGGCCCCCTTACGGAGTTTGGACTCCACCGGAAGTGTGGTGGGAGGCCAGGGGAGAGCATTAGGCAGTCCGTGTGGACGGGCGGCTGGTGGGGAGTTCTGGAACCAGGTGCCCCCCCAGGGGGCGATCTGGGTCCCCCTGGCAGGACGAGGGGCAGGGGGGCGGAGATGGGGCTACCAGGAGCAACCGGGGGATTGGAAGTGGAATGTGAGGAAAACTGAGGAATGGAGCATGATTTCTGGGTTTCCACCGAGCCAAAAGGCAAGCAGCGATGCCCTTTCCTGTCTGGGGGAAGATTGGAGAAGAAGAGGACTCAGAGGCCGCGGTGAGAACCAATCTTATCACGTCAGGTTTCCATCTGGGGAGAGGGGTTCTGCTGGCAGGGAGAGAGGAAGAATCTGGAGCTCAGAGAAGTCTGGGCTGGAGAAGGGGCTTCAGAGTCCGCACCCAGGCTGCCTGAGCTGGCCTCCGGGGTGTAGACAGGGGGCGGCAGGGCTGAGCGCTGGCTCTGGGCACCCCAGCCCTGCAAAGGGAGGAGGACACGGCGAAGTGGCCACAGCCCGTTGGAGGGGTGAAGCCTAGGGAAGGAGAGTTTCAGGACACCGTCACCAGTCACATCAAATGGCCCTGGGAGACCGAGGGAGGTGAGCATTAGTTTCGGTGCCATGGAAGGCATGGGTCACCTAGAGTCATCTTGCAGGGAATTGTGGGGACAAGAGCTCAGTTGGAAAGGCTTAGAAGAGGAGGTGAGAAAATGGAGCTAACACGTCAGGACAACTCCGTGGTACTGGGCAGGGAGCGGGAGGGTGGGTGGTGGATGGAGGAGGGCGTGGGGTCAAGGGAGTGTCCCAGGCTGCCACTGGGCATACTGGGGCAGTGGGCAGAAAGGGTATAATGGGTGATGGGAGAAGGACAGGTGACAGTTACCGCAGCAACATCCCTGAGCCGGTGGGGGGATGAAATCCTGAGCCACACGGACAGAAAATAGGACATGTCTTCCATTGTAGGGCATGCAGAGACTGACACAGCGGGCTGGGACTCCAAGACAGGGCATTCTCATCTAGATACATCGATGGTCTCAATAAAATCTGCGATCAGGAAGCCACGTGGAAGATTCAGAGAACGAAGACGACTAGAGACGTACAAAAGGAAGTTTCTAGGAAAATGCACATGGATTTAATGCAAGTGTTCATTGCCTTCTAGAGATCTGGGCTCCAAACTATGAAAGGAGGACAGCCACTCCACTGTATGATTTTTCCCAGCTCCAATCAGCTCGCAGGTGCAGGCAGAGGGGGAGCAGAGGGTTGAGGCAGAGAAGTTGCAGAAGGAGGCGAACTGGAAGAACAGGAGATGGTGGTCAGAAATTGGGAGGCTGGAAATCAAGATTGGAATGGGCTGAGAGGGGTGGCAGGAAAGGTTGTGGGCTGTGCCTTGAGATCAGGCAACTGGGCAGTTGTGGGGGTGGGGGGTGGGCTCTACTGCCCAGACTCTAGGAGGCCGCACTCCCATGCTCTGCAGACCTCAGCCAATGGCCGACGGATGGCAGGCATGGAGGTTGTCCCCCTGGAGAATGGAAGGAGCCTCGGGGCAGCTAGCGCTCCAGAGCTCCCCTGGGAGCAGGCTGAAGCTGGCCTCCAGCACAGATCACTTTACCACTCAGCTGTTCTTCCACCTGCCCGTCCTGCTACCTCGCGCCCCTTTCCCTGGGAGTACTGTCCAAGCAACGATCCGAACAAGCATCCAATCTCAGGCTCTGCCTCTAGAACAGACAGTCCCGTGCCAAGAGCATCGAAGGTTACAGTGATGGGGAGTCAGAGAATCAAGTACTGATGTCATTGGTAACTAAGGGGCCATCAGAAACTGCCAGCCACGAGAAGGCACAAGCATTGTGAAGACAGGCAGTGCACTTGGAAGGATCTGGACGTTTTGTGTAGGACNCAGTCCCGTGCCAAGAGCATCGAAGGTTACAGTGATGGGGAGTCAGAGAATCAAGTACTGATGTCATTGGTACTAAGGGGCCATCAGAAAATGCCAGCCACGAGAAAGCACAAGCATTGTGAAGACAGGCAGTGCACTTGGAAGGATCTGGACATTTTGTGTAGGATGGAGACAGTGTGGAAGTTGAGGGAAGAGCAACAGACGTTGATGCTACTGCTCCCAGGTCCTGAGACTGTGGCCCGTGATAGAGAAAATCAACCTCTTGGGCGCCTAGGGGGCTCAGTTGGTTAGATGTCTGCCTTCAGCTCAGGTCATGATCCCGGGGTCCTGGGATCGAGCCCCACAGGGGGCTCCCTGCTCAGTGGGGAGTCTGCTTCTCCCTCTCCCTCTGCCCCTCCCCCTNGACGTTGATGCTACTGCTCCCAGGTCCTGAGACTGTGGCCCGTGATAGAGAAAATCAACCTCTTGGGCGCCTAGGGGGCTCAGTCGGTTAGGTGTCTGCCTTCAGCTCAGGTCATGATCCCGGGGTCCTGGGATTGAGCCCCACAGGGGGCTCCCTGCTCAGTGGGGAGTCTGCCTCTCCCTCTCCCTCTGCCCCTCCCCCTGCTTAAGTTTTCTCTCTCTCTCAAATAAATAAATAAAATCTTTAAAAAAAAAAAAAAGCAAAATTCAACCTCTTGAGAGACTGGGAGGGGAGCAGAGTTGTCAACAGACACCAGGCTTGGGTCCGCGCGAGGTGGAAAGTGCAGAGCTCAGGACGGACCATGAGTTGTGGAGCGCTCGGAGGAAGGGAGAGGCGGCGGCCGACGGGGTCAGAGGGGGAGACCGCAGAGTGTCTGTGGAGGTGGGCAGGCTGGGGGGATCCAGGAGGCCCAGGTCTTGCCTGAGGCTGAGGGGTTGGGGCATTGAAGGCTTGGCAGGACTGGTCCTGGAACACAGAGCACCAGGTGACACAGGCCCGGGCACCCAGCACAGCGCAGGGAGCTGCGTCAGTGTGGGTGGCCGCAAATTTCTCGGGGCTGTTTCTCCAGGTTTCTTGGAAAACCAACTAAAACCTAGGGGTCAAGCTGGACCTCTGTGCCCTTCAGGTATTTGGAGAAATTTTACCCCAACTCTGAATTTGCAGGCTCAGTGCCTCCAGAGGACCCTTCTTCCCCGACACCCCAACCTCCCACCCCCAAAATGATTTTCGTGGCTTCTCAACAGCCTGCTTCCTGGAGCTCTTCCCTCCAGTTCTGAGCTCGTGTATCCCGNCGCAAATTTCTCGGGGCTGTTTCTCCAGGTTTCTTGGAAAACCAACTAAAACCTAGGGGTCAAGCTGGACCTCTGTGCCCTTCAGGTATTTGGAGAAATTTTACCCCAACTCTGAATTTGCAGGCTCAGTGCCTCCAGAGGACCCTTCTTCCCCGACACCCCAACCTCCCACCCCCAAAATGATTTTCGTGGCTTCTCAACAGCCTGCTTCCTGGAGCTCTTCCCTCCAGTTCTGAGCTCGTGTATCCCGGGGCGCTGGCTTGGTGCTGGCCTCGGCCTCCTGCTCGTGAAACCCAAGATCCCTCAATGGCCACATCTCGTGACTTCAGCAATCTGAGGCCGGGGTAAGGGTGGCATTGAGCATCCATCACCCCCTGCCCAGGTTCGGGCTCTTCCCTTCCTCTCTCTATCCTCCCCCCTCTCAACACGTCAGACTAACCGCATCCTTCTTCTGGCCCACAGCAAGGTGTTGCTGCCTTCACGCCGGCCCCTGGGGGCCCGGCTTCTGGTCCCCGTGGGCTTGCCCAGGGATCTCTCTCTGAGACATGTCACACTTGGCGGAAAGGAGCTGAGCTGTGCGTTGCTTCCCGCTGTGCACGAACAGTGCTTGTGGTAGGTAAGGGATGCAGACTCTGGAGCCTCGCCCAGCAAGAGGCCCAAACTTTCTGAGCCTCAGTTTCCTTATTTGGACATTGGGGCAATCACTGTAGAGCTAACGTTTTTCTAGCACTTTCCTTGTTTCTGGCACTGGGCTCAGCACTTCATAATCATCATCTTATTTAATCCCAACATTAGCCTTAGGAACTAGACACTATCCCACTTGTCAGAGGATAAAACTGAGATTTACCGATTTTTAAATAACGTGCCTGCCGTCTGGGACTCTTAGTTGGCTGAACTGGATTCCCTGAAGGGTCTTTTTGACTTTGAAGACCTTGCTCGTACACTACATACACTGACACAAAGTCAGGAGTCCTGGGTCCTGCCACTGGCTCTGCCGCTAACCTGACCCTCCTTCCCCAGGGGCCTCAGTTTCCCCATCTGTAAGATCGCTTCAGGCTCAACGGCAGCTGAATCTTAGAACACGGCCCCCACAGACTTCAAAGAGTTAACACAGTTGCATGCAAATTCAAATTCCCTTCTTACCAGGAGCTGACCCAAGTTTCCAAAAGAGCTTTGAAGACAAAAAGCACATAATGGCTTAAATTGGATTAAAGGCAGGAATTAGGAGGCAGCGGGGAAGAACAGCCTCTGCACTTCTTCTAGAAGGACTCTAAATTATCCCAAAACATCGTTTAATTTTTTCAAGCATGATATTTCATCCATAATGGGAATCCCCCGTGGAATCACAGCACTAGAAATCAGCTCAGAAACCCACGGCCACACAGAGGGGAAAGGTCAGGGCAGAGCCAGGACACAGAGCCGGTCCTCGAGCCTAGCGTGCATGTGTATGAGAGTGTGGGTGTATCTGTGTGTGTGTGTGTGTGCCTGTACGTGTGTGTGCATGTGTCTGTACATGTGTGAGTGTGTGCATGTGTGTCTGTACGTGCATGAGTGTGTGTACGTATCTGTGTGTGTGTGTGTGTGTGCACATGCGCGTGCACCGGCCTACTCCCAGAAAGTCCCGGGTGGGCAGGACGTGCACAGGACATCTTGACTCACCCCTGAGAGGCGACCACAGCTGACAAATACGGCTTTGTTTATGTTCCCGGGATTCTGAGATACACAAATGAGAAATCGAAACAACATGTTTGCTTGCATGAGCTTCTGGGCTCTCGGTCGCATCTCGGGGGGACCCCCGGGGCTCCAGTCCCAGCCGTGCAGGCAGAGCCCTTCTGAGTGCTTGACAATGACAGAGCAGGAACATCCTAACCGCCCAGCCATCCGGAGGCTAAGAAATGAGGTTCTAGACAGAGCTCTGGGTTGGCCTTTGTCTCCAGCCTCCAGGTACATCCTGGGCTTCTGCAGCCCCCCACTCTACCCCCCATGTCTTTCAGAATCCCCACCTCAGAATCTTTCAGAATCACCCAGCTCCAACCTGTAGTCACAGCAGTGAGCTTTGAAACCAAGGCCGATAGCCGTGGACCCCTGTTTCGCTGCCCCCAGGGCCAACAGGAGACCCACCAAACCCATTGCAGGGCACGCAAGGCCCTGTGATCTGGGGCCCACTGGGCAGGAACTCACTGAATTCTTTCATGACTTTATTCCTGAATTCATCGATGCACAAATGCCCAGTCAACCCAATGACTGGCCCCTGGCCACCACCCAGAGTCCTTCCAGGACCCGGGGGACTTGTGGGTGGGACCGGAAAGAGGAATAAGTGAAATGGGAAATAAAATATTCAGGAGTACTGTGACACGGTAAATTACTGGGATCATAAATGTAAGAAATTATTTCTACGAGTAAGAATGTTGTTGCCAAGCGCCCCACTGAGCGGGCAACTTTTTTGTTCCTGTGATCTGTCTTCATGGAAATAAATCTAAGAAAAATCAACCAACTAATTTAAACACATACTGGCACTTGTTTTCTCACTGTAGAACATATTGAAAATATACAGAAACAACTCCGCCTGTATAGTCCGAGCTTGGAGGAGAGCCTAACTGGCTTGTGACAAATACATAGACCTTCATTGTTCAGGCCACAGAGCCATCGGGACTTAGCTCCTTCTGCCATGCAGCCTAATCCCACAGTTGTCCACCGCCTAGGGCATGCTGTGCCTTTAAGGTCTTGAATTCAACTGCTCATAAAAAGCACTCAACAAACACGAGCCTTTAAAAGTAATAAATCAGGGGCGCCTGGGTGGCTCAGTCATTAAGCATCTGCCTTTGGCTCAGGGCGTGATCCCAGAGTCCTGGGATCGAGCCCCACATCGGGCTCCTGCGCTGGGAGCCTGCTTCTTCCTCTCCCACTCCCCCTGCTTGTGTTCCCTCTCTCGCTGGCTGTCTCTCTCTCTGTCAAATAAATAAATAAAATCTTAAAGAAACTTACTATTAAAAAAATAATAATAAAATAAAATAAAAATAATAAATCAGGGCACCTCGGGGGCTCAGTTAGTGAAGCATCTGTCTTTGGCTCAGGTCATGATCCGGGTCCTGGGATTGAGTCCCACATCAGGCTTGCTGGTCAGCGGGGAGTCGGCTTTTCCTTCTGCTTCTGCCTCTCTCTCTCTGTCTCTCATGAATAAATAAATAAAATCCTTTAAAAAAATAAAATAGAATAATAAAAATAAAAATAATGAATTATAAATCAATGAGCAAGCCATTTACTAAATTGGGTCATATACACCCTGAGGTTTGTGGGACTGCAGAGAAGGGAGAAATCGTTGTAGACAGGAGTAAGCAGGAAAAGGAGGTGTTGAGTGGAACCTGCTAGGATGTGTGTGAATTGGGGCCAGGAGAGGAATCGGAAGGCTCTTCTGGGCAGAGATGATTCATGAAATCAGTGGGTTTTTGTTGATCACCAGGGAGGCAGGAAGAGCAGGAGGGAAGTTCTGTGTCACTACTGGGAAAGTGGGAAAGACCAGCAGCCTGGAAAGCCCTTCAGTGGAGGGGCTCCTTCCCACCCTTGTCCCATTCTGCTCTGGACCCCAGGATTGTCCTCAGCAGGGGTAGAGTGACCTTGTTTCCCGAGGTCCCTGGGAAGCCATAGAAGAGGTAGGGATGTGGAGGTGAGGCATATTAAGAATAACCTGGTGGGACACCTGGGTGGCTCAGCCGGTTGAGTGCCCAGCTCTTGGTTTCAGCTCAGGTCACCATCTCAGGGTCATGGGATAGAGCCCCCCCCCCTCAGGCTCCATGCTCAGCAGGGAGTCTGCTCCTCCCTCTCCCTCTGCCCCTCCCCTGCTTGCATTCATGCTCTCGCTCTCTCTTTTTCTCTCTCTAAAATAAATAAATAAATCTTTTTAAAAAATCATCTGGGTGCCCTTTCTCCTCATATCCTAGATGAAGAAATTGGAAGCCCATGGGTTATGCGGCTTGTGCTGGGACATAGAACACAGCAGCTTAGTGTCCGAGGGCAGATCACAAATGTAAACCAGGTGATGTCACTTCTCTTTACAGCCTTCCATCAGGCTCCCAGGCCCTAGAACAAACTCCAGATTCCTGATGTGACCTATGATCTGGCCCTACATGATCTGGTCCTTCCTGCTACCATTCCCGGGACAGGAGAAGAACCTGGCTAGTTTTCGCCAATACCTCCCATCCATGGCTAGCTGGCCCTTCCCAGCCCCCCTTCCTTGGGTGGTCTAGGAGAGACCAAGGATCTGAGTTCTGACCAATGAAAGGTGGGCAGGAGTCAAGTGCACCCCTTCCAAGCCTGTCCCTAAAACTGTCTCACAATCTCCTGTGATGTCTCTCTGCCCTTGGCTACTGGCCGAGTGCAAGGATCTAGGGAGGGCTCCCAGACACTAGGCACTGGGGGCAGGTGGGTCACATGATAGCAGCTCCAAGACGGGGGGGAGCAGAGCTTCCCCTACACCCACATTGGGCTATTAAGTGAGCTAGAAGATGCTTTGCTACCACAGCTAGCATTCCCTTACCCTGGCTGGTCAGACCACTCTGCCAGTGTTCTCTTAGCTTTTAATACTCTTACTTATTTTTAGTCTCCCCCCTGCAGAATACAAACTGCATGAGGTCAGGGGCGTGGCCTGTTTTGTTTATTGCAGTAACCCAGCACTTAGAGCTTAGGAAGTGCTTTTTAAAATATCGGTTAAATGAATATCGGTTAGTGAATGAATGTATGAGCAAACCTCAGTCCCATGACACAGGCTGAAACCCAGCCAGTCACGCTAGCTGTTTCTCAGTCAACCCCTCTGCGGAGGGATTTTTTCATCAGTTTACCTGAGAAAGTTGAGCCTGGTCTCAGGTGTAAGGTTGGCTTGTCTATTTGGCCAATTAAAGAAGGTCTCACATATCTCAGTAACCTTCCCCGAGCAGAGAGGCTTGCGGCCCTTGGCTCTGTAGGTTCCCTGGCTGCTGGCGGCTGCTGGGTTTGGCACATGGGTCGGTAATAAGTCGGAAGTATTTTTCCATTTTGCGGAAAAGAGTCAGTAATTCGCCCCCCACCATGCGAGGTCGGAGAGCCCACCAGAGGAGTCCGGACCACCACCTTGAGATCATTGACAGCCAGTGCCTGCCCAGCCTTGCCAAGCCTCAGGAAGACTGGTCCTCTAGCATTTTCTGCAGGGACAGCCAGCGAGCTCTGCCTTCACTCAGGATCAGGAACAGTGGAGGGCAAGTGCCCCTGCTGATAGCCTCCCAGGGAGTGGGCCTGGTCCTACCCACCTTGCAGACAGGCAAACTGAGGCCTTGAGCCGTCAGGAAGACCTCCCCGGCTTTGCCTCTAACTTGCAGAGAAAGCATGCAAGCTCTTCCCGGGACTCCCAGATGGCCCTCAGTAAATCGTGAGGCGGGTGCTGACAGGATCACCCCTTCCTTACAGGTGAGTAAACTGAGGCACAAGCAGTTTAGATATGCACCCATGCGGGGTGCAGAACCATGGGTCAGACCCAGCAGTCCGTGCACTTGACCGCTATGCGGCTCACGGGTTGATCGTGGTCTTCCTGGAGCCAGCCTCACGGGACCTCAGGGAGCAAATGGGTGATGGAGGCGGCCAAGGCTGTAAGCTGCAAGGGGCTGTGCAAATGTGGAGTGCCCAGAAGAGAGGAGAGAGGGGTCCTGGGGGGGCAGGAAGAGAGATCTGGATTAGACAGGGCTCTTCAAAGAAACGGAACCAATAAGATATATAGAGAGAAAGTGACTGACACACACACACACACATACACACACGTGTGCACACGCATACACTGAGCCCCTGGTGGCTTCCCTTGACCTGTGGACAGAGTCCAAACCTCTTTCTCTGGCCGACAAGGCCTTTCTCCACCTCTCCCTCTCTTTAACCCCCAGACCCATCCCTGACGCCCTCTATTCCTCCAATACCCATGAGGCCCCATCAAGCTCACCCACTTCCACTCATCACAAAAAGCCTTCTTCCTCCCGTCCTACCCATGAGTTACATCCACTCAGCCCCCGGATCTTTGCACATGCTGTTCCCATCGCCTGGGCTCTATGCTGCCCATTCTCTGTGCCAAAGCTTTCTTCTCCCAGCAGCGGCTTATAACGTCACCTCCACGGGGACCGGTCCCTGACACTTAGTACAAAAGTGGCTGAACCATGACTGTGTGTAAAATCACATGTTTAATATCTGTCTTCCCTGAATGTCTTGGTTTCTCCAGCAAGAAGGCTGCTTGGCCCTCGTGGAGTCCCCAGGCTGTGAGCAGGGCACTTAGTAGGCCTGCACAGCATTTAAAAGGATATATGAATGTCCATCGTGATCCAAACATGTGTTTCCAATTGCGTACAGTGAGCGTTCTTTCTCATCCCTCACCATATGTTGTTTGCCTAGATGACTAAGGCTCACGCTCAGAAATGTCCCCATCATTGCACAACCCCCAATCACACGCCAGCCGCGTGGCAGCAGCCTGCCCGGAGACCTCTCACCCCCACGGGACTCCTCATCGCCCCCTCCCCTTCCTCACCCAGAGCCTCCAGCCCCACATTCCGGACCTGCTGAAGCCCCAGGTCTCATGCCAGCTTCCGTCTTTCCTTTCTAAGGGGACAACCCAACCGCAAGCTCAGACCCAAGACGCAGCTCAGCCACCTATTCTCTGTGTCTCTGGGCCAGGTGACTTAACTTGGGTCTATACAGCAAGAAGCTGGATCAGAGAATGGCCACGGGCCCTCAGCCCTGACTGCGACCCACAGCCGTCTGTCTCCTTCTGCATCTTGGCACGAACGCCCCTTCTCACTGCCAAGACTTTCTCTGCCTGGGGGCGGAATCCGCTGCTCACCTTTCCGCCCCAAGGAACTCTTAAGCCACCAGATCGTGCCACCCCAGCCGCGCCAGCCCGGGGGTGAGCGTGGGACCGTACACAGAAAACAGGGCTTCCCTCCGTCTTTCCCTGCCTGCGATGGCAGAAAATGGAGTCAGCTACGAGCTCAGGGATGCGGGCAGCCTCTAGAATCTGGGAAAGGCAAGGGAATTAATATGGTGATCCAGACGGCTGGGAGCCCAGGAGAGGGAGGGTATTGAGGCACGGAGGTGAGCCCAGCTCCCCCCACCATGGCTCAGCGCATGCAGTCACCTCCCAAGTAAATGCCTTGCACAGAAGCCTTTGGCTGTGTCTCCACTCTGCAAGGAGTTTCTTCCAGCACGTGCCCAGATCTGCAGTCAGACACCAGGTATCCCAGGCTACGGGTCAGCGGGGGATCGAGAGCCTGCAAGGGTGCTTAGACACCGGACCTGGGGTCCGAGCGCTGAGCACACCCCCATCTCTTAGTTCGTGAGCTAGAGCAAGTTACTGCTTCCCTCTGAGCCTCAGCACCCCTACAGGGAAAAGGAGACACCTACTTCACAGGTGTGTTTTGAATATTAAATTAAGTAATAATTATAAAAAGCCTTCAGCCTAGTTCTGTCCACCAGCAGGTGCTGATAGCAGCTTATGATCATTCCTTATGATTGGTGAGGGTGGGAAGGTGAACACTTCCCGACCGGCTTGAGGGTTCTTTTCAGGATGTGTCCCCTGCCTGCACCTTCGAGGGGGTCCTGGTCCAGGTGGAAACTTCCAGAGCAGATGGCCAAAGTCCCAGAGCTGTGCATGAGCTCCCACGACCTCGTCTGGCAGAAGATGACAGGCCTCAAGCTGTCCTGTCGCCCTCTTGAGTAAAGGAGCATGTAATTAAATGACAGAAATTAAGGAAGTGTGGGAGCACCAGAGTGACCCCGGAGAGGGGGGCGGAGAAGGGAGCACAGCGACTGTACAGGGCACGGAGCTGCCTCTGGTCATTGAGCCAGCATGCTGCAACCTCCCCGACCCCTAAACAACAGGTGTGGGAAGGCGGGTCCGGTTCCGGGAGCTGCCCGTGGCCATGTGTCCATGGGACGTTTAATCCCCGACTGGGGATAATAGTAAATGACAGGAGCGTGCCAGGTCCTATGCGTGCAGGACCCCTGAGGTCCTTACACAAGCCATCCTCTCAGGACTGTTTCCAGCTGCATTTGACAGATAAGGAAGCTCCATTAGGGCCTGGCTTGAGATTCACAGCAGAGCCAGACTGTGGACCGGGCAGCCCACGGCCTCCACCGCGCAGGGTGCCTGCCAGCTCCTGAGTTCCAGAATGTACCACAAAGCAAAGTTGTTCACATGGCCTGAGGCTGGTTGATGGGTAAAGATTCCCTCTTGAAAACATTAGTTCATCCATCTGCCCACCACACTGGAGCTGCCAATATGTAAAGAGCCTCCAGGGATAAAGAAAATGTGGTCCACATATACAAAGGGACATTACTCAGCCATCAGAAATGATGAAAACCCACCATTTGCAGCAACATGGACAGAACTGGAGGAGATTATGCTAAGTGAAATAAGTCAAGCAGAGAAAGTCAATTATCATATGGTTTCACTTATTTGTGGAACATAAGGAGTAGCAGGGAGACATTAGGAGAAGGAAGGGAAGAACGAAGGGAGGGAAATTAGAGGGGAAAACAAACCATGAGAGACTATGGACTCCGGGAAACAAGCTGAGGGTTTCAGGGGGAGGAGGTGGGGCATGGGCTAGCCCAGTGAAGGGTATTAAGGAGGGCACGTATTGCATGGAGCACTGGGCGTTATACGCAAATGATGAATCATGGAACATTACATCAAAAACTAAGGATGTACTGTATGGTGACTAATATAACATTAAAAAAAAGGACAGGCGGACAAAGATATGCAAAGCCTCATGGAGCACCTGCTTGCCTCCAGATGCCAAGGGAAGGGGAATGACCTCTCTCAACAGACATGGTCTACGACAGGGACACACAGGGGCCATGGACTGAATGGTGTCTCCCAAGAAAGATTTGAAGTCCTAATCCCCGTACCTGGGAATGTGAAATTGGGAAATAGGGTCTTTGCAGGTGATTGAATTAAGATGAGGTTATTAGGGTGGGCCTGATCCGATATGTCTGTGTCCTTATAAAAGTGAGAGAGATCTGGACACAGACGCGCTGGGAGAACTCCACGTGAAGATTGGAGTGAAAATGTCACAGCCAAGAGGCTGGGACAGAGGGCTGGACCCATCCATCCCCAGCACCCTCAGCGTGGCCCTGCCGATGCCCAGTCTCAGACCTCGGCCCCCAGAGCCATTGGACAAGAGGGGTCTGCTGTGGCCTTTCTCTAGCCAGTCTATGGGGCTTTGTGACAGTGGCCCAGACCTAATACCCTCCCTGTGACCCAAACATGTCAGGTCACGGAGCTGTTGTTCAATACTCACTTGAATGCCTGCAACGAAGCAAACATGAAAATGCAGAGTCCCTGCTCTCCATGGGACCGGAGGAAAGTTCAGGGGAGAGTGTGGGGCAGGGGGAGTGGGGCAGATGACATAGGAGGAGAAGACAGGCCAAGGACCACAGACATTCTGCCTTTATTGGAAGAACAGTGGGAAGCACTGAAGGCTTAAGTGACGGAGCTGACCTCTGTCCTCCGCGGGCCCTTGGACTACAGGGCAGAGTCTGGGGAGGGGGCGTCCTGGAGCCAGGGTCCAGGCTGGAAAAGATGGTGGGAGCTGGGGTGATGGGAAGTGTGGTAGTCCCATCCAGTGACTCTGCTTTTCTCTGTGAAATAGCAGGAGGGGCATTAGCTTGGGGTGACAGGGAAGAGGAGGGTTTGGAAGTTGGAGGGAAAGCAGAAGGACCAGTAGATGGGACCAGGGGAGGCTCTGGGCAGCGTCTGGGGCCCTGCTGGGACCGGCAATTCTAAGTCGATGGTGGCATCAGGGCGCTGAGCTGTGGGGGACCCAGTGGCCTGGCAGAGAGGGGACAGAAGGCAGTGAGGGACAAAGCGTACGGGGAGGGACAGGAGGCAATGACTCAGGGAGGGTGAACAGGCAGCAGGAGTAGCCAAATAAGTCATATGGAAAGAAGGGGAGTTATAGGCAAAAAGAGAAATACTGGTTTTGATCAAAGTGGCACTTGGCCATCCATGGGTCTCCTCTCTCCCCCAAACCCCTTTAAAATGTTAGTAGAGGTGTTACCAAAAAAAGATATTACTCTACAAGTTCATAAACCCTGCAGAGTCTGCCATAGCAGCTGAGTTAGGAGATATTTAGTTGGCAGAAAGCAGAAGAAAGATCTGGCCAAATGGAGGTGGTTCCCATCTTATGGCTTGAACCAAGAAAAACACACCACTTGCTCAGACACCACAGGGGCTCAGTCCTTGAGGCACCAGGTGCCTTGGAAGGAAGATGTTGAATATAGGACTGCAAGGGGTGGGGGTAGAGACTGGGAGAAAGTTTCTCTGCAAAATATCTGGGGCGCCAGTCTCCTGTCTGATGCCAGCACCACCTTCTCCTTCCTTCCATTGCCACCTCCAGCCCCAGACGTGAGTTATATCCTCTGGAAAAATCAAAGAAGAGAGGGTAGAGATGAGGCATGAAGCTGAACAGCATAGGATTCAGTGAAAATCTGCCCATTGAGCCCTGGCACCCACAGATCCCTCCCTACCCTGTCCCCAGAAGGCCAGTGGCTGGGCTCTGGCCTCCCCAGGCCAGGGACCGAGGGTTCTGCTATAGGAAGCTGAGAGGATGCAAAGGAAATTCTGTAGCACTGACCTTGAAGGTTCCCCAGCAGCAGTCCTGGCTTGTTGCTGGATTCTTTCTCCATGAGGCGTACCTGTCACTGAGGCCAGGAAGTATGCAGAACCTAGGACCAGCTCACTCCTCAGGATAATAAGACAGCCAGGGGAATTGGCTGTTGGAGGAAACCTGCTCACCCAAAAGCAAAGAGGAAAAGAGACCAAGGATCAGCAGGGCAAAAAATTAGAAGAGACAGTGCAGAAATTTTTTAAATTATAATTAATATCCTCACAAAAATAAAATATTGCACCCACTGCACAAGAACAGGGTGCTATAAGAGGGAATAAGAATACACAGAACTCTTTTTTTTATTTTAATGATTTTTTTATTATATTATGTTAATCACCATACAGTACATCCCCGGATTCCGATGTAAAGTTCGATGCTTCATTAGTTGCGTATAACACCCAGTGCACCATGCAGTACGTGCCCTCCTTACCACCCATCACCAGTCTATTCCATTCCCCCACCCCCTCCCCTCTGAAGTCTTCAGTTTGTTTCTCATAGTCCATAGTCTCTCATGTTTCATTCCCCCTTCTGATTACCCCCCTTTTCTTTATCCCTTTCTTCCCCTACCGATCATCCTAGTTCTTATGTTCCATAGATGAGAGAAATCATATGATAATTGTCTTTCTCTGCTTGACTTATTTCACTTAGCATTATCTCCTCCAGTGCCGTCCATGTTGCAGCAAATGTTGAGAATTCGTTCTTTCTGATAGCTGAGTAATATTCCATTGTATATATGGACCACAGCTTCTTAATCCAGTCATCTGTTGAAGGGCATCTCGGCTCCTTCCATGATTTGGCTATTGTGGACAATGCAGCTATGAACATTGGGGTGCATATGGCCCTTCTCTTTACTACGTCTGTATCTTTGGGGTAAACACCCAGTAGTGCAATGGCTGGGTCATAGGGTAGTTCAATTTTTAACTTTTTAAGGGACCTCCACACTGTTTTCCAGAGTGGCTGTACCAACTTGCATTCCCACCAACAATGTAGGAGGGATCCCCTTTCTCCACATCCTCTCCAACAATTGTTGTTTCTTGCCTTGTCTATCTTTGCCATTCTAACTGGCGTAAGGTGGTATCTCAGTGTGGTTTTGATTTGAATTTCCCTGATGGCTAATGATTTTGAACATTTTTTCATGTGTCTGTTAGCCATTTGTATGCCTTCATTGGAAAAGTGTCTGTTCATATCTTCTGCCCATTTTTTGATTTGTTTATTTGTTTCTCATAAGAATACACAAAACTCTTATACATTAAAAATATCACGACTAAGATGGGAAGAAAAATCTCTGCCAAGTACATACGTATCTGATAAAAGACTTGCATCCTGAATATATAAGGAGTTATCAAAATCCAACAATAAAGAAACCTACAATCCAATTAAAAAGCAGACAAAGGGGGTGCCTGGGTAGCGCAGTCGTTAAGCGTCTGCCTTCGGCTCAGGGTGTGATCCCGGCGTTCTGGGATCGAATCCCACATCGGGCTCCTGCGCTGGGAGCCTGCTTCTTCCTCTCCCACTCCCCCTGCTGTGTTCCCTCTCTCGCTGGCTGTCTCTCTGTCACATAAATAAATAAAATCTTTAAAAAAAAANAAAAAAAAATCTAAAAAAAAAAAGCAGACAAAGATTTGAAAGGACATTTCACCAGAAAGATTATATGATGGCAAATAAGGAGATGAAAGGATGCTCATTATCATTAGTCACTGTGAAATGCAAATTAAACCACAAGGAGGCACCACTACACACTTACTAGATCGGCTAAAATTATGGGGCACCTGGGGGCTCAGTCCGTTAGACATCTGACTCTTGAATTCAGCTCAGGTGGTGATCTCAGGGTCATGAGATCGAGCCCCATGTCAGGCTCAGCATTGCGCATGAAGTCTGCTTGAGATTCTCTCTCCTTCTCCCTCTGCCCCTGCCCCCACCCACCCCACCCCTACCCTGTGCACACGCTCTCTCACTCTCTCTCTCTCTTTCTCAAAATATAAATAAATAAAGATTGGCTAAAATTAAGAAGACTGACCTTACCAAGTGTCAGTGTAACTATGAGCTAACTGTGACTGCCATACATTGCAGGTGGAAAAGTAAAATGATTCATGCAGTTTGGAAAACTGTTAAGCAATTCCCAAAAATGTTGAACATACACTTACCATCTCACCCAGCCATTCCCCTCCCAGCTATTTACCCAAGAGAACAGGAACTCTACGTCCTAAAAAGCCTTGCACATGAATATTCACAGCAGCTAATTCTTTTTTTTTTAAGATTTTATTTATTTATTTGACAGAGAGAGACAGCCAGCGAGAGAGGGAACACAAGCAGGGGGAGTGGGAGAGGAAGAAGCAGGCTCCTAGTGGAGAAGCCTGATGTGGGGCTCGATTCCAGAACGCCGGGATCACGCCCCACAGCAGCTAATTCTTAATAGCCCCAACCAGAAACAGCCCAGATATCCATCAACAGATGAATGGAAAAGCGAATTCTAGCACATTCATCTACACAACAGTAGAAGTGATGAGCAATTGGTAGGCCCAACAGCAGAGGTGAATTTTGAAACAATCATGTTGAGTCGAAGAAGCCAGACAAAGAGGGCACCTGCATGCTTACATCCTTATAAATCTCGAAGTAATATAAACGAATCCACGGGACAGAAGGTGGGGGTGGCAGGGCTGCAAGGGAGGGATCCCCAAGGGGCTCCATGGTGGGACGTATGTGTTCGTATTTTGACTGTGGGGATGGCTTTGTGGCGTATACGTCCGTGAAAACCTGCGGAACTGCACACTTGCAATAGGCTCGGCTTATTATGTGTCCATTATATGAACCAATAGAGCGGTTCAAATATGATAACTAATGCTCGAAAGAAGTGTTCAAAAATAACATCAAAGGAAGTTCCCAAAAGAAGGGAAACAATAATAATAATGAGCAAGAAAAATTCTAAGAGTTCGAGGTTCCGTACAGGTGGTTCCAAACTAAGCCATAGAAGTTGCAGAAAAAGCAAACAGAAGCAAGGCAGAGGGAGGAACTTGTCGAAGAAATGATAAAGGAGCCCTTATTTGGAGAAGAGGGTCTCTGCAGATGTGATGAAGACGACAAGATTCTGGATTGTCCATGTGGACCCTCGATACCATCCCAAGTGTCCTCATGAGAGGGAGACCTGGGAGAGCAGACGCTCACAGAGAAGGCAGGTGACAGGCGGGCGGCGGGGGGAGGTGGCCAGAAACCAAGGAGCACCAAGGAACACTGGCCACTAGAGGCTACTGGGAAGCACGCAGCCCAGCCGACACCCGTATCTCGGACCCGTGCCCCCCAGAACCGAGAAGAACACCCTTCTGCTGTCATAAGCATGTCGTAAGTCATTTGTCACAGGAGCCCTAGGAAACCAATATACCTACTCGTGGCGGGACACATGGCTCCCCAGTCACACGTGGGCACAACAACATGAAAACTAATGCACCCAAACTGTTGATATGATCACACTGGGGGGCGGAGGGAGGGGAAGCAAGAGGAACATCTATGTATGTGGTGATGCACCAAGATGCGGGGACAGGCGGGGGGCCGCGTCCGGGGAGGCTCAGAAGCCTGACAAGGCCAGATGCAGATTGGCCAGGCTGTGGGATGTCTGCAGGGGAGGGCTGTGAGCGCCTTTATTCTTGTGGGTATCCCCTGCGTCTCTGAGTGCCCCTGCTGAGTATGGGGGTTCCCCATCCCTGAGTCTTGGAGGACTGCCGACGCGTTCCTAGCCTCTCTTGCAAGTTGGGATGCAGGTACGCTACCAGGATTTCCCATCAGACGTTCCCACGTGGGCCTTTGAATCCGAAGCTAGTGAACACCTGGGAAGCCGTCTGGGAAAGGTGGTGGCAGCCGCGTCCCGCTCCCTGGTGCACCAGGGACAGCAAGGCGTCCAGCCCCAGCCTGGGAGCAGCAGCAGCGGTGAGACCCCCGCCCAGTGGGGCAGCAGCAGTGTCCGCACAGAAACGGCCCCAAGGGGGCTTCGGTGCACCACGCGGCTGGCTGCATGGCCCCCTGCCCCCGACCCCCGGGGACCTGAGCGTTTGGTCACGGCCTTGGGTGCACAGACTTGCCCCGGGTTCTACTGTCTGTCTCTAGGTGCTGTGTGTGCAGGGGGCCAGGGAGAGAACTCATCTGTACAGTCAATCAGCAAGTGCTGATTACACGTCCGCCTGCGCCAGCACCACGGCTTCCTCAGTCATTTGACATCACCCGCTCCGGCTCCCATCTGATTGCTAAAATGTCCTCTTTCCTCAAAAAAAACCCTGGAATCAAAAAAGTGACCCTCGGAGAAGGAAAAAGGTCACCTCCTTACTTTCTGAATCACTCCGGTCTGGGAAGGGAACTCAGCTCAGGGCCCGGAAGGGCGGCCAGCCACCACCCACACGGTCTCTGCCTCGTAGGGGGGCCCCCTCGCCTATTTCTGGCGACAGGGAACTTGGGATCCTGCTTGCAGCTCGACACCCTCAGGGTTCCTGACCGGGTGGCATTTAGGAAGGCGGGGTTTATTTATGGGGCAGGAACAACAGGACATGCTCCCTGTCACTGTGACACCGAGGCTTTCCTCCCTCGGCCCCAGAGCACCCCTCTCCCACGTCTCCAGTCTGCTTCTGTGACCCACCGAGAAACACATGGACCCACTGCCCCTGCCAGTGGGGCTGGGAAAGGAAAAGCCCAGCCGAAAGTACCCCAGTTTCCCCCCTAGGCACAGGGTGGGTGGGGGCCTCTGGCTCTGAGGTACCCCTCCCCGCCCCAGGCTCCCTCAGAGACCCTCCCAGGCTCCAGGCTCCCACTGTGCCCGCCCCAGGGCCCCTTGTAAGTGCTGTCACCTTGCCTCACCTCCTGCCGCCGCAAGCGGCCTTTCTCAGAGCGCAGACAGTGTGGCTCTGTGGGGACTGGGCCGCCCGACGCGTTCTTCAGCTCCCCCTCTCCCTTCTGTTGATGATTCCAGTGTCACTCACCTCACAGAGCTGTGACAAGGCAGCCAGGTGAGGAAATGGAGGGGAGGGTCCTCTCCTGCCTCTGAAGTGCGTGGGGAGGGAGCTGCTCATCTCTCGACCATGAGAAAGCAGGGACCAGCCTTCCCAGGTTCTGTGAACCCTGAATGGGCACAAGAGAACAAATCTGGCCCCTGGGGGTGTTTGAGGGACAGATGGATGGATGGACAGATGGACGGATGTGTTAGAATTCTGGGGAGGCCACAAGGCATCGTGGAAAAGATGCAGTTGGGAATCAGAAAGCACCCGGGTTCACGGCTGTCTGCGGCCTTCCTTGAGCGGTTATTGAGCACCTAGTGTGTGCCTGCCTGTGGCCTGGAGGATACTGTGGATACAGCCCTTGCCCTCATGGAGCTATGAGTTAAGGGGACACACAGGCGAACAAGCTCACAGCACTGCACAGGGCGGCTGTCCCACAGAAGAGCCCCCAGGGGACACAGGAGAACAGGCGGGGTGGGGGGGACACCTTCTTAGCCAGGATGGCAGAGAAGTTTCCGTGGGAAGGAGCCACTGAGGCTGGGACTTGGGACTCAGGAGAAGAGGGCTTGGCGGGGAGCCAGAGGGAAGAACTTTCCCCGGGGAGGGACCTGCAGTGCCAGTGTCCTGAGCAGGAAAGCACTGGCTGGACCACCGGGCCTGGGGCTGGGCTTTATTTTAGATGCGAAGAAGCCTCAGGAGGGTGTCTCTGGACAGAACGCAGAGCACTAGTTGCCAGAGAGTAGGGGAGGCGTGAGAACAAAGGGGCCCTTGCTGAGGCCTTCCACGGTGCTGGGGGGCCATGGGGTGCAGGCTACACGAGTTTGCATTTGCCAAAACCTACAGACCCGGACACCACCAAGAGTAAATTTTACTACGTGCAAATTTCTTTTTCTTTTTTTTTTTTTTTAAGTTTTTAAATTACAAACCGATTCCTTGTGCAGCGGGAAGAGGAAGGGTGGGGGGCGGGGCCAGGGGAGACTACCTGGGGCCCCTGCAGGGATCTTGGTGAGAGTAGCTGCGTCATGTACCTGAACTCAGATTGTTGACCTTGGGGAGCCCCGGGTTCCTCATTGAGGACATGATGCTATGATTTCCACCTGCAGGCTGACCGTGTGGACGGGGGTGACACCTGTAACCTGCCTGGTGGGGCCTGGCCAGAGCGACATGCTCAGCACTTAGGAGCCTGGCTGATTATGCTTTGCCAGAGGGTGGCTGCGACTGACCTCAGCGTGGCCAGACGGGAGCTCTCCAGCCCCGTAGCTGCCGGGGCCGGGAGGGGCCAGGGGCTGCGTTCAGAAAACAGACCTGAAAGTAAACCCGAGGGGAATTACTCAAGGGTGAAGGGCACCTGGATGCAGGCCCCGGCTTGTGGCTCCAGCCACCCTGCACAGAGGAATGTGGCCCAGAATGTTATGTACTTCTGTGTTTCTCTCCCAGGCAGGCCGGAGCACTGGTGTTGGGGTGGAGGGCAGACAGGTCCCAAGGACAGCCTGGCTTGTGGGACGACCGTCTGGGAAGAGGAGACTCTGGACTGGTGCCCCGCATCGTGCAGGCCAGAGCACCGGGGTCGGGAGGCCTGATTCCTGCTCCAACTCAGCCTCTCTCAGAGCTGGGCGACTCTGGGCCAAATAGTCAACCTCTCTGCTTCATTATAAGATGCCAATGAGGGGCGCCTGGGGGGCTCAGTCGGTTAAGCATCTGCCTTTGGCTCAGGTTATGATTTGAGGGTCCTGGGATGGAGCCCCACGTTGGGCTCCCTGCTCAGCAGGGAGTCTGCTTCTCCCTCTCCCTCTGCCTGGGGCTCCCCCTGCTTGTGTTCCCTGTCTTTGTCAAATAAATAAATAAAATCTTAAATAAAAAAAAAAGACTCCGAGGGGGAGCACGTGGGCCTGCACCTCAGTGAACTGAAGATATTCTAGCCGACACTGCCGGTGAAGGGGGTACAGATGCTGGGGCTGAAGGGTTGGCCCCTGAGTCAGCAGAAACGCGTGGAAGCCCTAGGTCGAAGTGCCCCTCGCTCCCCAGCAGCATCGGAGGCCGAGCGCATGGACCCGAGTGCGGAGCACGCGGGAATGACACGACCGGGACAGGTGCGGTGGAAAACAGTCCCGCGGGTCCTCAAGAAGGTAAAATAGGGCTACTGCATGACCCAGCAATTCCACTCCCGGCGTGTGCCCCAAAGAACTGAAAACAGAAACTCGGATCCTTTTACACAGATGTTCATGGCTGTGTGGCTCACAACAGTTAAAAGGGAGAAACAGCCCAAGTGTCCGTCAACAGTGAACGGACGGACAAAGGCGGGCTGTAAACAGGCTGGAAGCACAGACCCCGCCCCGGGGGAGCCTCCCCGACATCAGGCGGAGCGAATGTTCACAGACCGTGCGATCCGATTGATAGGAAATACCCAGAATAAGTAAATCCCAAAACACGAAGCAGGTGGCTGGCTACGGGGGCTGGGGAGGGGGGAAACGCGGAGTGACTGCCATGGGGTGCGGGGTTTCCTTTGGGGGGAATGGAAATGTTTCGGAACCAGACAGAGGAGATGGTACCAAGTGGTGAATCTGCTCCATGACAATGAGCTCTTAAATGGTTAATTTCTGTTGTGTATTTTGTAAAGGCAGGGAAGGGAGAGTGCCTGTGGTCCATACTGCGGGAAGAGGGGACTAATCCAGTGAGGGGCAGGGCTCCCCAGTCCCCACTAGGCTGCCAGCGGCCCCCGTGGCCCACGTGACATCCTGGTTTACCATGAGGAGCCTGGGACCCTGCCCAAGCTAGAGCAGCCGTGATGGTGCGGGGCTGGAGGTCACATCCGCACCCCTTAAGAACCCCTGCCTCCGCCTGGTGCTCAGCCAGCACGCCGCATACCCCCCGGCCACATACCCCCCTTCACCGGAGCCTCACGCCCGCCAGGCGGGAGTATCGCCCCTGCGGTACCAGGGGGAGCAGATGCACAGAGCAGTTAGAATCTAAAATCATGGGTATGAGCCACCCCAGCGACAAGGGACGGGGTTCAGGAGCCCCTGAGGGAAGACAGGTTTGGGGTACTTGGAGAGCACAGACAGAAAGTGAGGGGCTGCAGAGCCCCGAGCTCGAGCTCGGTGGGCAGGGGGCTTCTGGAGCAGGTGCATGGCGCCAGCTGGAGAGCGAGGGGAAGGCAGCCCAGGTGAGGGAGGGTCAGCTAGGAAGGCCAGCTGGGGTCCACGGGGCTGCCCTCCACCCCAACAGCCCACGGGGGCTGCAGACCTAGGCGGTGAAGGGGCCACTGGTAGACACATGGGACGCGAGTTCCCATCCAGGACTGGTTGCCCTCCCTACCCAGTCTCCCCTGAACAGGGGGCCCACAGCGCCACCTCTGGCGGCCAAGGGGATGGAACCCAAATTTGGGATTTGGGAGGGCAAATGGGGGTGGGGAGGGTCATTCGCTGTCCCTCCAGCTCCCCCTCTCTGCACATCCCCAAACATCTTAGCCAATCACCCAGCCTTCCCCCATCCCCGCCCCCTCAAGTCCTTGGAGGAGAAGCCTCAGCCGATGCCACCAAAGTCCACCTCCACTGTTCCCCGGACTCCCCCTCCTGGGGACCCTGGCTCAGCGGTCAGTCCCGAGAGAAGAGGGTCCCAGGGATGCCAGGAAGCAGCCTCCCCTCCTCGCGCTGAGGATTTCCCAGCCCCAGCCGCAGGAAGTGAGTAACCACCTCTCAAGACCTACTGGCGACAGCCCCAGGGCCAAGGACAGAGTTAGGAAGTGTGGCTAGGCTGACGGGCAGACAGAGGGCTCCTTTCCACGGAGCCTGGGGTGCTCAACAGCCTGCCAGGCCCAAGGGGAGCACGCCCCACCGCCCACCTCACAGAACAGCAAGGAGATGGACAGAGGGACTGAGGAGGGACGGGCCTCCCCACTGCTGTCTCCCCCACCCTAGAGCACCTCTCCCGCCCACCTAGGAGGTCTGCATACCAGGAATAGCAGGGATCTCACTCACTCTGGGAATCCGGGAGGGTTAGGTGTTGTGGGAAAGGCCAGTCAAACAGAAACTGTGGGGAAAACTCCCATATCCCGAAGTTAAACAGAAACAGACGAGCTTGTGTTTTGCAGTGTTGTCCAGTCTGATAAGAAAGCACATAGGCACATACAAGCTATGAAACAAGGAGTGATGTCATTTTGGTGATTCCACCGACAACTCAAACACACTGATATTCGCATTTAAAATTGGCATTGAGCAATATGAAGATAAATGGTAAAATGCCTGCTAGTAATTTACACTTTCAACCTTGCTCTCCTTAGAACGACATTAAATAGCCAACAGCGTTATCATCAGGCAGTGGGCAGCCACAGGGCCAGAGCTGGAACTGTGCTCAATGTCAAGGCCTCTAGCAGGGCCGTCCGTGTGAGGGACTCTGGGAGCGGGGACCAGAGGCGGGACGGAGGGCTGGGATGTGCTCTGTGGGGTTCACAGGTGTGGCTGTTAGGGCCAACCAGTCAAAATTACAGGTTTTGCATGTGTTTTGCTATGCATCAAAGTCAGAGCTTACCTTTCAGTTCTGCCTGCCGGTTTTCTAGGACTGGTCTGTCTTCGGGGTGTGTGTGACAGATCAGCCCTTCCCTCAGTGGCTGCCGATCACAAAGAACACGGGTTGGCTTTCTGGTCAGGACGGTGGCGTTCTGTACAAAAGCACAGCCCACTCCTGGGGGCCAGTGACAAGGGCCTTCCTAGGTAGGGGGGGTGAGGGGTGGGAGTGACAACCCTGGCCTCACACACAGATGTTGGAGAGAACATTCCAGAACACGGGGGTGGAGGGGCAGACATTTATAAACAAGCATAGGTACATACATGTCTACAGCTTGCTTTTGTGCTGTTTTCTCTGCACACAGGTGCGCTGGCTGGAGCTGGGAGTCCTGGCAGGCCTGAGTCCCTCTAAGGGCCCCAGCCAAGCAGACCCAATGGAGAGGAGTATAACAAGTCAGTGGTCGCAGTCATTTTGCAGGAAGGGTTTAGTCAAATTGCCTCATAGAAAACGAAGGACAGAAAACATGCAAACACAGATAAAAATTAGAGGGAGTTGTTCCTGAGTCCACATGAAGCTCCTTTTGAAATGGTTCCCCACCCAGGCTCTGCCCCTAAGCAGGGGACTGGCCTCAGTGGCAGACTGCTCCCAGGCAAGGGTGTGTTGGATACATTCACTTCTGTCGAACAATGCACAGTCTAGTTATGTGGGTGTCTGCTGGATAAGTGGGCGGGTGAGCGGATGGATGGATGGATGAGTGGATGAGTGAATGGGTGGATGGGTTAGTGTATGAATGGGTGAATGGGTTGGTTAAAGGATGGATGGATGGGTGGATGAATGGATGGATGGATGGATGGATGGATGGATGGATGAATGGATGGATGGATGGATGAATGGATGGGTGAGTGGATGGATGAGTGGATGGGTTAGTGTATGAATGGGTGAATGGGTTGGGTAAAGGATGGATGGATAAGTGGATGGATGGGTATTTGGATGAATGGGTAGATAGACCTGTAGGTGAATGAAAAAGTAGGTGATTCTTTTATAAGATTTAAACTTTATTTTCATGGCAAGACACAACACAATGACAATTGTAGGGATGAAAGGTAGAGCTTTTTGTTACTTTCATTCCAAATATGAGACGGCTTCCAGGCAGGTCCACACAAAGGGTTGTACCCAGCTGCAAGGAGCAGCTTACCTGTGGCCAGCAGGGCGGGCTTAGCTAGGATTCCCAGGCTCCCTGTGGATTGGCTAATTTGAATAAGTTTCCCCGAGTTCCAGGGTATGAGGGCTGTCCACAGTTATCTGGTACCTGGCCCCGGGGGGATTAGGTACACAGTGGCCCCGAGTGTGAGAGCCCAGAAAGGGAAGTGTTGGAACGTGAACCGAACTGCTAACAAAAACTGACCAGCCTCCAACCAGAACTTCAAAAGTGGATCAAGACGGTATTGTTCAAAAACTACATTCCAGGGCGCTTGGGTGGCTCACTTGATTAAGCCTCTGCCTTTGGCTCAGGTCATGATCTTGGGGTCCTGAGATCGAGCCCTACATCAATGTCATTGAGCTCTCTGCTCAGCGGGGAGCCGGCTTCTCCTTCTCCTTCTGCCTCTCCCCCTCCCTCTGATGCTAGCGTGTACTCTCTCTCTCTCTCTCAAATAAATAAATAAAATCTTTATTTAAAAAAACCAACATTATTGGGGTATATGGAAAAGGGTGTAGACGGACGGATGCCTTTTGGAGCTCTCTCAGTCAATAGTATTTACAGAAGCATCAAGAGTGGATTCAGATAATTAAGGGTTTTCATCCCATAGACCTGGAACCTGAGAACGTACCAGCTGGGGACTTCGAGAAGTCTCTGCGCTGATGGGTCCCAACATGCTTTGGTCTTCTGGAACTGAGGAAGGCAACAGATCCTCTCCCCTGGGAAAGGCACACACGCACAATTCTGCACACCCGTTTAGTGGGCCCCATGCAGCCTCTCCCCAGAGCCCTGTCTCCACCCGGAGAGCGAGAACTCTCAAGTTAAGGAGGCCTAATGTGGTGGGACAGGCCAGTACTTTGGAGGGTCATTTGAGGCACCCAGGCCCGGGAGGGACTTGACTCAAGTCTATGCAACCAGTCCACAGCCACGTCAGGCCCAGATCCCAATACACCTTCCTGGGACTCAGTTTCCCTATCTCTACGAGGACAGAGTGGAACTGGATCACTATTTGTAGACGTGCCTCAGAGAAGGTAACAGGGAAAGGGGTTCTGACCCTCTTATCTATTCCCCATTCCACTTTATCTGATCTCTTTGGAGGGAAAGGTTTTACCTTAAAAATACATACATTGGAAAGGCCCTGAACTTGCCGGCTTTGAAGCTGCTGGAAATGGTTAAGTGCTAAGATCCGTAAGTCTCCAGGTCTCCGGAGTGAAGCCAAGAAAACCAGTCAGCGTTGAAGTGGGAGGAAACCATTGCCAAACATGCCCAGACCGGGGTGGGCGGGCGGTCTGGGGGGCACAAGCCTCACGTGTTGCCAGAAAACAAGACAGGGAAAGGCGCTCCTTCTCCAAAGTAGTTTCCACGTTTCTGCCACTTGGGAGGCAGGCGGACTGTTTACACTGAAACTCAGACATCAAAGCAGTCACGTGAGGGAAGTAATGAGAAGAGATAAATGTTGTATTAGACAAACTTCTCACTTACAGAGGGTGCCAGCTGCCTACAGCCGTGCCAGAAGGAGGAATGCTGGTTTTTAGGAGTCAACTGCAAAGCAATCCACTTTTCACATCCATGATTGCATGTAATTGAGAAAGGGGATCGTACAGCGGTTCAAATCACAGACTTTGGAGCCAGTCTGCCTGGGTTCCTGCGAGGATTAGCTGAGTTCATCCATTTAGGTTCTTAGAAAAATGCCTGACACAGAGCATAAGTTATAGATGGGTCAGGGCTGTCATGAATCCTCACCACACCCCCTCTGACACTTGTCACGTTCTCCGCTCCATCTCCCCGCTCAGAGAGGGTAAGCCACTTCCCGAGGCCCTTAGGCAGGGAGTGAGGGGACGGGGATCCGGGACCTGCCGATTTTGAGCACTGGATACGTTTGCCACCCTGTGGCTCTAAACAGCAGCCAGTCTACAATAGAATATTCCTTGGGCTAACCTGGAAATCTTCCATGTGGATCCCTGAGCTCTCAAGGATCACTGGGCAGGCAGAGCCCGGGGTGACCACAGCCACCCTGCCTGGCCTCTGCAGGCGTGGGTTCCAGAAACTGTGGCCGGACTGGCCCGGTCGCTGGGCAGGAGCGCTGGGCTGGGCTGGAGGTGGAGGGAGGAAGTGCCCAGGAGGGCGGTGACATCACCACCCAGCCCTTGAAAGATGAGCTGTTCCCTCCACCACTTCAGCGCGGCTCTAGCGGCTCCTAGGAGGGGTGAGGACATCAGGCAGCCCTACTGGACCTAGGGAGGGCCCGAGGTACCCGCGTGGCTTGCTCTGGACAACGGGGGTCCCGGGCAGGGTCTGGTCCAGTCGCTTCACCATTGCCAGGAGGACAGGAGGTCCCAGCACAAAGAGAGAGCTGGCAGGTGAGTGTCCCAGGGGCTGATTTCCCCGGGGTTGGGGGTAAAGTTCCCTCAGGTCCTGGGGAGAAGTTCCCTTCCTTTCCCAGTCCTAACAAGTAACAAGAAGGGCTCCCAGCCGGAGGAATTATCTTGTTTGTTCCAGGTTTGTCTTCTCCCTGAATCGAGACAGGCATGTGTGTATTTGCGTGAACAATTTAATGATTTGATTTTTATGGACTCTGGGTAGCTGCCTCGGACTTCAGCAACAAGGGGCAAGCAGGGTTGGGTGTGGGGTTTAGACTCTGGAATCCGGCTTTTAACTCACAGCTGTGCTGTTCATGGGCCCCGTGTGACCTTGGACAAGTTGCTTAACCTCTCTGAGCCTCACAGTCTCTCTGTCTGCAAAGTGCCCTGCTAGCTGGCCCTCGGGGTGGCAGGAGTTAAATCAGAGGCCAGAGGAGAGAGGGTCTGTAAATGCGATGTTCAGGGAGGCGGTGGAAACTCAGGCAGGCTTAAAGCCCCTTGGGTCCCGGTCCTGGTCCCGGTCCTGGTCCTGGCTGTCCAGGGCTGAGGGATAAACCTGGACACACATTCAGAGCCTGGGCTTTGCACGGGTTGGAGTCCCAGCTCTGCTCTTATTCCCTGCGTAACATTTTTGAGCAAATTATTTTTTTCCCCCCATTTCCTGAGCGTGGAGATGACTTGGCAGGGAGGTGGAAGGGTAAGCATGGGCTCGTGCCCGCCTGTGTGCATGCCACCACAGCTGCAGTGGGGCTCCAGGAGGGCTGCCAAGGGCAGATGGTTACATGAGCCTGGGTTGGGTGGGCAGTGGGCGTTGCTCGGGCGGGCAGGTTCAAATGTGCCTCCCTGAGTCACGGGCTGTCTGTGGCTCCTGCACACAGGAAGTGGGAGCTCTGGCCCAGGTGTGGGGCGGTGGAGGGCCCTGGCCCAACCCCCTTGAATTTCTTCTGTAAGAGAGAGAAGGGCTCAGGCCGGGGCCAGGGTGAGCGACCCCAGAGGGCACTGCCTCTTCTCTGGAGGAAAGTCATTCTGTGTCCTTCCAGGCCCTGGCAGCCACCGGGTGACAGGGAGCCCCACAAGCTTGAGGAAAGAGTGTGCCATTTCCCCTTGTGTGGGGTGGAAGGCAGGCAGCTCTGGGGAACAGCCAGGGAAAGAGGTTTGGGTAAAACATTGAAAACAAGAAGGCTCCCATGCCATCCCCACAGGCGAAAGCCTAGGGCCCCATTCCAGCCCTGCCCTAAACTCACAAAATCCCTGCCATCCTGTGCTCCAAGCCCCTCTGGGTAGAGGTGAAGAAACAGTCTCAGAGCGGGGACATCACCTCCCCAAAGCCCTTTGCTCGGGTCAGGGGATGCCTCAGCCTCTTTGGGACTCTGGCTCTGTCACTTACACACAGGGGAAGGTTCAGATGACTGCCTGAGTCTGGGGGCAAGGGGGTGGTGGTCTAAGGACTTGGGATTAGACCACATTTGAGAGATGCCAGCCAAGCAGGGACCACACAGGGGAAATAGCCGTGCCACGTGGTCTCGGCTAACACAGTGATAGCCTCTGGCCTGGCCTGCAGTTCAGAGCGGGCCAGAGGGACTGGTTTTCAGAATGAAAGCAGGGCTCTTCTCTCTCAGTTCACGGCTGCCTCCCCTGCACGGAGAACCGTGCTCAGCATAATGCAGGCTCCGGTCACTACCTGCCGAATGAGCAGATGGATGGATGGATGGGTAGAACTCCTATGTGACAGACGCCCATCTGAAAAAGCTACCTACTGTAGGATTTCAAGGATACGACATTCTGGAAAAGGCAAAACTATGGAGATAATAAAAAAAATCAGTACCCGCTGGGGGTCGGGGTGGGGAGGGGTGAGTAGGCAGAGCACAGCGGATGTTTAGGGCAGCAAAACTGTTTTACGAGGCTGTAGTGGTGGGTACACGTCATCACACTGGTGGGTACACGTCATCACACTTTGTCCAAACCCGCAGAGTGTACAAAAGCCCCATGGACTTTGGGTGATAACGATGCGCCAATGCAGGTATTCACTGTAGGAAATGCACCCCTCTGGTGGGGGGATGTTGATCATGGGGGAGGCTGTGGGTGAGGGGGGGCAGGGAGCCTCTGGGAAGTCTCTGTACTTTCTGCTCAATTTTTCTGTGAACCTAAAACTGCCCTAAAAAAAAATTGAGCCTTTTTAAAAAAAAAAAAAAAAAAAAGGAACACAAAGCAGATCTGTGTGCTGTTTTGAGTATTCAGAAGGCACACAGAGTATCTCAAGACCGTGAGTCAAATGATCTGAACCTACTAAGATTTGACCCCCAAGTGCGTCCCTCCCAACACCCACCCAGTCTGGGAACCCCCGGACCTGTGAGTATCTTTCTTAGTGTACATACTTCCAGGGACGGGGAGCTCATTACTTCACCAGCCAGCCTGCTCCGTCTCATGAGTGTTCTACTGTTAAAAAGTCCTTCCTTAGGCTGGAGCTAGATTCCTGTCCCAATGAGCAATGGTCCACTTTCTATTTCTTGGAGCTGGAGTGTATGCATTCTAGTCCTCGCAAGCCTTCTCTGAGCTAACTATCTGCAGCTCCTTCACCAAGACACACTTTCTCCTGCAAACCCAAACACTCAGCTACTTCTTTGACTCTGTCATCCCGGTGGGATCTGGAGGCTAGTGGAGGCTAGAAAAACATGAGCCCCCCCCCCACCAAATCGTCACAGCACAAAGCACTGGAACACACATGAGCTGTGGGTTCAGATCCTGACTGTTTACCGGTTAGGGCTCTCTGAGCCTGCTTTCTCCACGGTGCAATGGGGATCTCCACTCCCGTTTGTGAGGACCACGGCAAGGCGTAACTCTGATGGTGTCGGTGGGCTGTAAGCAGGCATCAGGCTCACTGTAGGTGCCCGCCTAGCAGAGGGACGGCTTACCGGGGGGCAAGAACAGGGTCTGGGGCTATCAGAGGTGCTGTCTTTGCCCTGCAATAGGGCCACCGCGTCTTGGGGATTCCCAGGGAAAAGGGCCCCCCAGCAGCCACGCGCCCAGGTTCCCAGGCAACGCATCCTTGAGTGGTGACAACAGGAGCCCCATCATACTTCCCTTCAGGGCTCAAACTTTAGGTTTCCGGTCCCCCACCCCCAGTGCCTGTGGGCTTCCTGATGTCTGGAGCCTGGGGGACGCTGGCAGGTGGGGCACAGACAACCGGCTTCCAGACCCCAATCCAAATTCACCAGACAGCAGAGAGACCTCAGAGCAGTCACCTCGCTTCTCTGGGCCTCACGGGGCCGCATTTGAAAATCGGCATTATCTGTCCCCGACATCCCCCAGGATGCTGTGAACTGTAGAGTGCCTGTCACTTCAGTGGTTGTCATTGTGCCGATCTTGATCCATGACTCCGTGTCTCCTCTTTCCTGAGGGTTTCCTGAACGACCACACTCCGGCGTGGGCATTGTGTCACAGGAAAGGACTAGCCATTTTCAGACGTTGCTGTGCGTCCCGTCATATGCGGAGGTTGGCTCCCTCCTCCGGCCTCCTGCAGACACCAGGGCCCCCTCCCGGGGCTCTAACTCCTACCAGCTCCCGGGACTTTGAAACAGGTTGGCCCATGTCCACATTTGGGAGACAAACTGCCTGAGCAAAGGGCTTTCCGAGGGGAACAACCTTGAGGAGGTCCTGGCAGGACCCCAAGGGGATGTTGTTAAATGTCAGCTAGTAAAGTGGGGATGGGAGAAGGGGCCTCTGGGCTCTCTTCTGACCGGAAATGTCCAGAAATGAATGGCTAGAATGCAAGAACATGGAGGGGAGAGGAAAAGCCGGACCAGGCAGGAGCGGGGTGCATCCACCTGGCACAGGTGGGCTCGGCAAGTCCAAAGGCCTGTGGACAAGGCAGTCTGCACAGATCACTCGTGGTAACTGGAACAGTGGGAAACAGGGGACTCAAAAGAATTGGGGCAGGTGGGCAGTAGACCCCCATGGCAGCAAAGCCTCGCTCCCTCCTAGCTCTGAAGCCATCGCAGGGACTGAATCCCACCCCCACTCCTCCCCAGCCGCGTGACCCAGGACAACCCCTTAGCCTCTCCTAGCTTTGGTTCAGTCATCTACAAATAATCATAGAATCGGAAACCTCCTAAAAGGAACCGGGAACTGCCTGCCGCGTCTGGTGCCTTTGAAGTGGGGGGTTGGCTTGTTAAACGCAACAAGGCGACTGTGCGTCCGGGATGGGGCCATTCTCCTTCTACAACAACGGGTACCCATGCCATGCTCCGCACACTCAGAAGAGGTCTGGAAGGAGCCAGGGGAAACCAGAGGGAGCGCTTGCTTCTGGAGGATGCTGGGGGCGGGTCCAGAGCCAGGAGGTAGGCTTCCTGGTCACTGTATACACTTTCCTACTCTTTGAAATTCTTATCGCAAGCAGGCATACCTCTTTGCAGAATCTCAATATATATTTAAAAAAAAAAGAAAGAAAGAAAATGAAGTGGAAATAAGGAGACAAAGTCCTCCAAGATGCCCGCTCTCCACAGCCCGAGTCTGTCCTGCAGAGGAAGGGAGGGGAAAATTACACATTGGCACAGGCACCCAGAAGCCAGTGCAGGGAAGAGGCAGCGAGGGAACAGGAGGGACCCCAGGGTGGGGGCACAGGCCGGCCCTCTGGTAATTCTGTGAGATTTGAGGAAGTGCATACACATCTACTGTGTGGGGGCTCTGTGTCGGGCGCCAGGATGCTGCTGGGGACCCAAAAACTGCTTGTCATGCTCAGACTCTGGGGAGGAATTTTTTCTGGAAAAAAAAATTTTTTTTTTACTCGTATGTGCATTCCAGCCGAATGAGAAATTAATCCCATCAAATAATCCAAGAAAGGGGAAGATGTTATAGAAAAAATTGGCGTGATCAGTGAATTTGTGTGATCAAAACCATCTAAAGTCTAAGGTGTGGCTAACAAGTTTGGTTGTAATGTAATTTGGAAACTTCATAACTGTTTTAAAAGGATGCTTCAGATTTTAAAAAATGGTCATAATCTGGCAGAACTAAGCTGGGAGAAAGGACTTTCTTAGACTAGCACGGAGCAGAGCTGCGGGGCACAGGGTGACCCAGAACCAGACCCCACGGCACCCTCCTGGCTGGTAGGGCCTGCATCAGGGTAGGCTCAGCCGGGCCTGGGGGACAGAAGTCTCTGCAGTGACAGTCAGAGGCATCTGGCTGTCAGAAGCCACAGCCATTAAGCTCTGGAACCTCTGTGGCTCTGGCCGCCAAGAGAGAGCAGGTGTCCCGAGGAGACCTCTTTGTCATTACAGACTGGTATTTGGGTGAGTTTCCAGGCTAATCTCTTGTGAGCCTCACCATGCAAGCCAGCCCCCCCCCACACCCTAAAGGCTCTGGGGCACCGGTGAGAGGGCGCGTGTCAGCCCAGCAGCCCTGAGCCTCAGGCCCCTGAGAGAGTCCCTTCCCAGCAGTCCCACGGCAGCCATTCACAGGCCTACGTCTCTGCAAAGTCAACTCCTTTGAAGGTCCGTCTGGACACTGAGAGCAGGCTCCCCCGAAAGCGGCCTCCATTTGGCTGCGGTCCTGGGCCAGGGGCGGGATGGGGGGATACTGGCCTGTTGGCCCGCAGCCCAGGGTTCTGACCCAGGCGTGGCCATTCGGTGGCTGAGAGACGCAGAGCGAGTCCTGGACTTCTCAGAGCCTCTCCTTTCTCACCCCATCAGGGTGTAAAGCCCACGGTCCACAGCTGCTGTGCGGCTGAAAGAACAGGACGGTGCATGCAGGTGGCCACACGACGCCACACTCCCCCTGTCCTTGCCTTACTGATCGGGGCTCCAGCTCAGACACCCGCCCACAAGGTCCACAGAGACTGGTGGGAGAGAGAGTCGAGGGCCCAAGAAACTCTCACGCAGCACTCTGCCTCTGGAGCCCCTGGTGTCATCCCCAGAGGACCCGGGACAGTCACACACATGGCTTGTTCCCAAGCATCTCAGATCCAGAGCCAAAGGCAGGGTCTCCACTCTGCCCTCCTTGGGCCTCTGTCACCACCAACAGGTACACAGACACACACACACACGTACCCCCCACACACACCCCACAAACACACGTATCACACACACAGTGCCCTGAAGTCATCTCAGCCCCACCTCTGGGTTCTCTTTCCACCCAGCACTGTCACCAGTGTTCCCTCTGATGACCCCACTAAACAGGGCTGCTCTCCCCACTCGAGAGTCAAGAAAAAGTCTTCAGAGCTAAAACAGAGCGAGTCAGAGGCCAAGCTAGGTTGGGACCTGGTCTGGTACTTCCCATGAGGACATCGTGCTTCCCCAGATAGGCAACGGTATCAAGAGAGGGACCCCCCCCCAGCCTGGGTGCTTCCCACAGTGGGACGTAATCCAGAAGCCCCAGCTGGGCACTAACAGCCCTGACGGGGACACCTTGCATGCCCCTGGCCATGGACCCATGTTTACTGTAAGAATAAGAATGAGCCACGGAGATTTTCCTTGCAAATGGCCTGGGGAACTTATTCTGAGAGTCTGTTTGGACGATGGTAGCTGTGGCTGAGGGGGCAGGGAGGGGGGCCCCCAGGGGCAGTCACCGCACAGAAAAACCCTTACATCTGAGGACAGTGGAAATGACGATTATTCCTGAGGCAGGAAAGGGAGCCGAGGCATAATGAGGTCCTGGGTGCCAGGGGTGATCCGCTGGGTCCCCACCACGTCCTGCAGGTGGGAGATAAAGCTCCTTGCCCTACCAGTGGGGGACCCAGGCTCAGAGAGGGGGCCCCTCACGTGATATCACACCAGTAGTAAATATCAGAGCTGGGATCTGAAGGCCACCAGTGAGACTCTATCGTCCAAGGTCTTTGTTACACAGCAAATCGGCCTCATGTGTCCCAGCTGGCCGGACCTAGGGCAGCCAGGGACGCAGTTGAATACACCAGAGGCTGGAGAGGGGAGGTCAGATGCCTGGGTGGCTCAGTCGGTTAAACGTCTGCTTTCAGCTCAGGTCATGACCCCGGGGTCCTGGGATCAAGCCCCACATCGGGCTCCTTTCTCAGGAGCCTGCTTCTCCTTCTCCCTCTGCCTGCTGCTCCCTCTGCTTGTGCTCTCTCTCTCTGACACATAAATAAATAAAATCTTAAAATTGAAAAAAAAAAACCCAACAACACAGAGGCGGGGGAACAGGGGAAAGCGGCAAGCAACCTAGCAACGAAGGAAAATGAAGCTGGCCTCAGGTATTCTGCAGCAACAAACACGCCAGATCCCCAAAAGAGGAACCCCTATAGATCCAGGAGGGAAACAGGCTGTGATCCAGAACGGTCCTCCGTGAGCAAAAGTAGCAGAAAGACATGCTCACATCTTGAAGGCTCATAAAACATGCCATCCCTGCAACTGTCATGGAAAAAATTACTCAGAGACATAACCCAGGCAACAGAGGCATTAATCAAAATCTAGAACAGAAGTTGGGAGACGATTGGCTTCTGCCATGCGGACCCCAAGTTCAGGAAATCAGTCCGAGTCCTCTGACACTGAGGGCTTATGCCCGGGAGAAAACCACAGCTTCCCAGAAACTCCCTCGGCAGCAACTCATTCGGGTACTTTTCCCTGGGTTTGAGAAGCCTGCTGACCACCTGCTCAGAGCTGGGGCTGGGTAAACAGGAAACACTGGAGAAACAGTTCATAAATACTTTAGACATTTCATTTTAAATGAAAACAGGATTGCATCTTTATCAGTTTTTATGTGAGGAAATCTTTTCCTTTGAACACAAGTTGGCGGATTTTCTTCCTTACACAACCTAACCTGTAATTCATTCTTTATGTTCTGAAAAATAGGAGAAAACACTTAGCTTAATTTAAATATCTTCATTACAAAAGTCATATATATCCTTCATAGAAAAATTGGAGGTTGCTACAACAAATAAAGAAAATGATCCCAGACTCAAAGACAAACACCATCAGTTAATAATTCGGTATTTTGGGGGCGCCTGGGTGGCACAGCGGTTAAGTGTCTGCCTTCGGCTCAGGGCGTGATGCCGGCATTCTGGGATCGAGCCCCACATCAGGTCCTCCGCTATGAGCCTGCTTCTTCCTCTCCCACTCCCCCTGCTTGTGTTCCTTCTCTCTCTGGCTGTCTC
>NC_048231.1:33921466-34007481 GCF_002007445.2 Ailuropoda melanoleuca
CCCCCCCCCCAACTTCTTACAGGCCCGGTGGGAGCCCAAGGACACAAGAGCACTTTAATACAGCATCCCAGGCCTGGCTCTGCCACCAAACTGCTGAGGCTCAGTTTCTTCGGCTGTAAAATGGGGCCATCAATGCCAACCTAGCGTGTTGTGAGGGTTAAATGAGTTCCTACGTGCTATGTGCTCAGAGCAGAGCGGGTGACCGGCAGATGGTACACTCATTTGCTGTCAATGTCACCTTCCCCATCCTCATCTGTCCTTCCGACACATAAACCCCAGCACCTGCTGTGGGCCAGGGCCAGTGGCCGGAGGTGGGGGTCCAGTGGTGGGGAAGGCAGAGCCACCTTCTGCCGTTGTATCCCCCCCATACCCACCCACACTGACCTGGCAGGGGGAGAGGCAGTAAGGGAGCTGTGTACACAGTGTGCTCAGACGTAATGAGCACATAGGGGCTGGGAGCCTCTCTGCAGGGACAGCTCAGCCAGGTCTCTGAAGGGCTCCTGGAGGAGGTGGCATGAAGCTGGATCCGATGGATGAGTAGGAGCTGGAAGGGGGAAAGTGGGCAGGGAGGCAGAGAGGTAGACCTCTGGCCGAGGCGTCTGGGGCCCAGCAGGCCCAGAGCCGATGACGACACTGTTAGGAACCTTGCGAGCTCATCGACACATCACATTGGGCTTGAAATCAGCCCTGATAGGAATATTTTCACCACACAAATCTGCAAAGGCTACAAATGAGGCTCCCCCCCACCGCCGCCCCCAAGAGCCAGCTGGTAACATTCACTGGCACGCCGCACCCCTGCCTCTGGCTCCCCTCAGTTGGCTGGACAAGCCCACCACCCTCATCGGGACTGGTGTCCCAAGGACGAAGGACAGGACAGCAGGAGTCGCTCTTCCGCCTGCAAGCTGTCCTGCGCAAGTCCGAGGGAACGGCAGGAGTATTTCCTGGGCAAGTGGTTCACTGGGAGTCCGCCCCACGCCGGGGACTGGCCAGCCAGCCTGTGAGTCGGTCCCTGGGGCAGTTCAGGATGAGTGCGGGGGCATTTTCTCAGGCACACGCTTTCCTGACCAGGACAGACAGACAGCTGGAAGCTGACCGAACTTTGCATCAGGAGACACAGAGGCAGGAGCAAAAGAAACCATTAAGGTTTTGCTCACGCCTGCCTTCTGGGAGGTAAGGGATCACCTCGATCCTGCAGGTGGAGGTACCACAGGGGACCCCCCCCATGCTCCCAGCCTCCCTCTACAAGCCCCCTCAAGGCCACTGACCCGCCCTGGTCATCCACACTTCACCCCCTCCGGAGTCCATCCTGTCGGGCATCTCCCATCCGTCCATCTCCTCCTCCCCCTCTGATGCCACCAGCTCTCCTGCCTGGCCACCTCAGCCCCCTGACTCTCTGCCTCCCAATTCAGGGAAGTCCCCAAGCTCTCCAGAGTGACGGTGTCAGTCACACCCCAACAACACCCTGCTCTTTAGCTGGTCAGGGACCCTAGTGCAAAAGCCGTGAAGGTGAGATCTACACATGAAAGCTCTATGGTTGAGGTCAGCTGGTGTAGGTGCTGAAGGTCAAAGCCTCCGCTGAACATGTCCTCCAGGAAGCCCTCCATGCCGCACCCTTAGGTATACTCCAACCCCCTGGGAGATCCCCGAGGGCACATGCTGGCTCTAGTTTACCGTACGTACAGTGACACTATAAAGAGAGACCGTGCAGCGAGGTGCCAGGGTTCAAATCCCAGCTCCGCTAGGCCCTCCCTGTGTGACTCTGGCCTCTCTTGTCTCATCTGTGAAACGGGGACAATAGTAGACGTCCATCTAAGGTGGTTGTGGATTTCCTCAATTAATTCATGGAAAGCCCTGGAGCACTGCTTGGAAATCACAGTAAACCCTACTAACTGAGGCTAGCGTATGTCCTGGTAGCTGGCCCCCAGGAAGCGTGCACGAATTCATGGAATGAGTGATGTATAAACAAAGAAGTTTATTGATCACGTATCAAAATGATATCTTAGATACACTGGCTTAAAAATATGGTGCTAAAATTAATTCAGTCTTCTTCTTTTTCTGGTGTTTTTTTTTTTTAATGTGGCTACTAGAAAATTTAAAATTACTTAAAAAGCACTGCTCTAGGCTGTGGGAAACCAAAGAACGAACACTCAGGATTCATGAAGAAGCGAACTGAAAGGAAGCGAAAGCAGAGGGAGAAATGTCAGGAAAACCTCCAAATTCAAAGAAACATAAGAAACATATCAACCAATGCAATATGTAAATTACTTTGGGTTCTGATTCAAGAAAATAACTGCGGGGCGCCTGGCTGGCCCAGTGGGTAGAGCATGTGACCCTTGATCTCAGGGTGGTGAGTTTGATCCCCACGTTGGGTGCTGAGCTTACTTAAAAAAAAAGAGAAGAAAAAATAACTTGAAAAATATATATGACATCTGGGTCCAGCAGAAATTGGACCACCACCTGGAGAGTTGATGCTAGTAAATTATTGTTGATTTCTTATAAATGTGATCGTGGGTCTGCGGGGACGCTTCCTGAAAAGAGTCCTTATCTGTTAGAGACGCACCCTGAAATACTAGGGAATAAAGGGTAGGCATGGGACATTTGCTTTAAATCTCACAGGAAGGTGGGGTGGGTTCTGGTGTAGAAACAAGATTGACCGTGAGTTGGCGCTTACGGAAGCTGGGTGATACGTACGGAGAGTTTCATGATGGTAGCCTGTCTGTTTGTGTATATTTTCAAAGTTATCCGTAACAATAAGCTAAAAAACAAAAACAGAAAGACAAACCTGGGGCTCTGCCTGCATTCCAATCCCGGCAGCTCCACCGTGCTAGCTGGGCCTCAGTTTGCTCATCTATGAAATGGGGAAGTAACAACAGTCCCTATGCTGCAGAAGATGATCTATAATGGGCATTGAAATGTGCAAAGAAAAAGCATTTATTTTGCAGGTGCTTTACGCATCATTATCAGTCTTCACAATCCCCTTTCTATGGGAGGTTATCCCCATGTACCCTAGGGACTAGGTCTCCTGCCGCAGGCAATCAGCCAGACAAAACCAAGACACCCGGTTTGCCAATGTCCATGATATCAATACCTGTGCTGGGGACTCAGGGCCAACTTTTCCCATCCTCTCTGCTTCTCAGTTCTTGGGAGACTCAAGGTCTATTCCTTTGCAGATCAACACTAAGAAATATGCTCCCTTTCCACTCCTTTCTAGAAAAGGTATCACACAGGCTGAACCTGGGGCTTTGGGATTAATTCTGAAGGTTGACTCCCTGGGTTCCAACAGGCTCCACCTCCCAACGCAGAACTGGGCAGAGAGCCAGAGTCCCAGTGCTGGAGCCAGGCTCAGACTTGACTGTGGCTTTGTCTCGGGCAGGTCTGGCAGGCAGGGCTGGGCCCCGGGATCCTCCGAGGCAGGCAGGCAGGCAGGCAGGCAGGCAGGCAGGGAGACATGCTTCCTCGTAAAGGGGAGCTTGCTAAGATTGACTCATTCCATTGTCTCCATAAATGGCTTTGGATGCCAGCAAGTGAGAGCATGAGCCCCTGAAACAGCACTGTGCTGGTCCCCCTCCCCCGGCTTGCATGTTTCCCCATGGCAGCCCATTTCCTCTTTAGGGACATGGTTGTACAGAGGTCTCCAGAACCATCTATTACATCTGCTTATTGTAATCGTGGAAATGAAGTCCCAGAGATGGCAAGGCATTGATCCAAGGTCACATCTGGTGCTCAGTGACAGAGACAGGAGATGGTCCTTGAGGGATGGCACTAGGGTGTGGCTTGATGTCCAAGTTCTTTTGGTCCTGCCCAGTGTGTCTGCGCTCCTCCCCCGCCCCCATATCTCACACTGAACCTGTCGATTGCAAGGGGAATAGAAGTGCATTGAATGCACAAATGAGCAGGAAACGAAGGCACAATAGAACATGTCCCTTCGGAGCGGAGACCTCAGACGTCACTGTGTGCAGGAAGGCACAAAACTCCACCTGCCCCAAACTGGGTGTTCTCCACTGTTTCTCTCCCACGCACCTTCAGCAGGACCCGAACCACTTCGTGCCACAAGGGTTGGTTTTTTTCTCTACAGCTGGCTCCAAGTCTCTGTTTATTTTGTCTTCCTCCCCCTCATTTTGTAAACCCACTGCGTGGGAAGACAGTCACGGTACACGCGTGCTTGTGGCGGAGGAACCAGGCTAGTGGCCAATGCAGCTAAGGCCCCTGGCCAGCTGCCCGCTCCTCCCGCCCCGGCAGGCCCACTGCCACCCTTGGGCCACCAGGACCCTCAGGGAGTCAGAAAGTCTGCAGAAGAAATGAGTGTTTTCAGCACAACCAAACCGGAGCCTTTCCAGGGGAATTGCTTTTCTGGAAAACACTCCCGCCGGACCCACAGCCTCCCTTTCTTGCAAGGCTCTCTTGCAAGGATTTCTATTTCCTCCCTTTATAAATTATTTACATGCTCGTGACAGCAACCCTGGAACTTTTGGGGAGTGGAAAGGACACCATTATAATTACACAAAACCGGCTGCTCTTAGGTCTGGTGTCTGCCCGCCACACCGTTGCATGGGCTAGGGGTGTGAGGTTGGGGGTTTTTAAACATGGTCACAATCAGACAATATTAGCACCCAGCTCTTTCTTCCACGTGGATGGGGACAGCAGGGGGATGATTAAAAAAAAAAGAAAGAAAGAAAGAAAAAAAGGACAGAGAGTCTGGGTACCAGGATTCCAGGACCTGGCTTCATGGCTGAGTGCGGCCACTAGCTGGCTGTGTGTCCTGGGAAAATGCCCACCATCTCTGGGCATCCGTGTCTGCTTCCGTACTGTGAGCGGGTCTGATGAAATGCTCGAAATCCCTGCCCACCCTAATATTCCAGGATCCTGTCAGATTAACCTAGGAAGAGTTTCTAGGGGTGAAAGGAGGAATAGGTTTGGTACAAGAATCCCCTGCATCAATTAAGACAGATCCTTGGGCTCTGTCCCCAATGGCCCCAGTCCTGTGACTGCCTCCAGACCCCTGACCGCCTCTGGCCTGCACCAGACCCCTAAAAGGCCACTCCATTAGGAGACAGGCAAGGCCTCAGCTCTTGTCACAGGCCGGCACTTACTTGCTGTGTGACTTTAGACATCTCATCACTTCTCTGGGCCTCAGTTTTCCCTTCTGTAAAAGACGGTGGGGGTAGGTTGAACATTTTCTTTTTAAGGAAAATTCTTTCCTTCAATAAAATTGCAGTAACCTGACATAGGGCAGAGAGGAAGGGAACACTGACTTTACGGAACATTGAATATGTGTCGAGTTGTTCTAAGCATTAACCTCCTTTATCTCCCAGAAACACTACAAAGTAGGTGCTATTAGCATGCCCATTCAACGGATGTAAAAGCTGAGGCCTGGAGGGGTTCAGCTGCTTGTCCAAGGTTATACACAGCTAGTACGTGTTGGTGCCGGGATTCTGACCTGGTTGTATCTCAGCCGTGAAACTCCCATCCCTTGTCATTCCAACCCCTTGGGGACATCTCCAGGTACCCAGCCCATGCTCTTCCACACTCCCATGCGTGCACACGCGCGGGCACACTCACGCACACACACTGGGGCTGCTCCTCCGTATCTACTCATCAAACTCCCTGCTCAAGCCCCAAACCAAAGCCCAGGGACTGCTGACTCCCCAACCATCCCCACGTAGCCAGCTGGGCTGCCCTTGCCACCCCCACAGGCTGCAGCCACCCCCACACCCAAACGGGGGAGCAAAGGCAAAGAGGTGGGAGCACAGCAAATGTCCTGGGGGGAACAGGAGGAGGGGCAACGTGGCTGGGGCATGTTGACCTTAAAAATAAGACTGTTGGTGGCTTTACCAGCAAAATGGTTTATCTGAGAATAGCAGAGAATTGCAATTTGGGACACACAAGCTACAGCAAAACCTTGGGCAAGTGAAGAGAACCAAGAAGAGAAAGGCTCTTTTACAGAGAGAAGGGCAAACTTGCTAGGGGCTGTTGAAAACAAAAAGCCTGTGGAGTAAACTGGGAGTTCCAAGCGCAGTGGTTTCTCCCTGGCTGAGCTGTGACCATCTCTCATTGGCCGGGCTATTGCTGGGCAAGAAAATAATCTTCCTTCTTTCTGCTGGGGTCCTAAGGCACAAGCTTCTTTCTGCGCAGAGCTCATGTTTTCTGCTGGGTCGGTAAACGGCTGCGGGGAGTGTGTGGTGTGAGAGCTCCCCCTGCTGGCCTCCCAACCCCATTTTGCGTTTTTTTAAAATTTTGTTTTATTTGGAAAAATATTTATTTTCTTATTTATTTTTTTTTCAGGTTTTTATTTAAATTCTAGTTAGCTAACACATATGGTAAAATTGGGTTCAGGTATAGGATTTAATGATTCATCACTTACACATAATACCCAGGGCTCATCCTAAAAAGTGCCCTCCTTGATACCCATCCCCCACCTGCTTCCCCTCCAGCAACCCTCACTTTGTTCTTTATTGTTGAGAGTCTCTTATGGCTTGCTTCCCAATCTCTCTCTTTTTTTCCTCCCCATATGTTCATCTGTTTTGTTCCCTAAATTCCACACGTGTGTGAAATCACACAGTATTTGCCTATGACTGGCTTATTTCACTAGGCGTAATACCCTCTAGCTCCATCCACATCACTGCAAATGGTAAGATTTCATTCTTTTTGATGGCTGAGTAATAGTCCATCATATATATGATGTGAGATATATATATATATGTGTGTGTGTGTATATATATATATATATATATCATATCATATCTTCTTTACCCATTCATCAGTCAATGGACATTTGGGCTCTTTCCATAGTTTGATTATTTTGATAATGTTGCTGTAAACATCAGGGTGTATATGTTCCTTTAAATCTGTATTTTTGTATCCTTTGGGTAAAGTGGTCCCATTTTATTTTTTAATTTTTTTTGAGCGGTGGGGAGGGGGCAAAGGGAGAGGGAGAGAGAGAATCTTAAGCAGTCTCCCCACTGAGCACTGAGCCTGATGCGGGGTTGATCTCACGACCCTGAGATCATGACCTGAGCCAAAATCCAGAGTCAGGTGCTTAACCAACTGAGCCACCCAGGTGCCCCAAACTGACCCCATTTTAAATGAGGTTTCCCTTTATTCCATTGCACAGGCACTAGGAAAATATATTACATGACAAGGGATTAGAATAAAGGAATGGTTTCATCAATAACGATAAACAAATGCAATGCTTTTCTGAAAGGAGTCGTTGTGACAACCATGGAACAACATGGAAAAAATTCCCTTGATATGATATTCCATGTAAAACCACAGGAGAGGAAAGGATGCTTGCATGTGGATATGCATAGGGATAGAACTCTGGGAGAGCTGAACATGTTTAAATGGCTGTTCACTGTGTTTATATTATCTTATAAAACAAAAAGGGAGGGTGGGATTTTTTTTTAGGGGAAGGATTGGTGTTAGGATGTTGGATGATGTTGCCCGATCATGAAAACTTCAAAACCCAATGTGGGGGAAGGAAGGAAAACATGCTGAGCAGAATAAGCTGCCAATAATAAGCAAAAGATAAAGACTGAGCCCAGCCCGGGGCGTCCGAGGGCGAGCAGAGTGCAGAGTCTGGCCAGCGCGCTCTACCCTTTGCTGCAGAGCTCGGTGTGGCCCGGGCCCCCGCCCCCCGCTTCTCTTGCCGTCTCTGTAAATGTTTCCAAAACATCCCAGGCCCGTAAAGTGTGCAAATGCCAGGAGAGCCCACACGATGCAACTGGGCCTTCTGATTCTGCTCTCTAGGAGTTCCTAGAATGGGGTTGACTTCCCAGAACCCCATCCTTCCCCAGACACGGCTTTGACCTTTTTTCAGGGCAAAGGAGAAACGGGTCCCTTGGAAACTATGTGCCCAGGCCACACACGCTTCTCCCGGGCTGCTGAGGCCAATAAGGCGCAGGAGCCCCTCCTCCCCCGCCACTCCAATGTTTACTGCGGCCCCAACTATTCCCTGGTGACCAGCTATAAGCAGCATCCTACGGGTACTCGTGGAAATGAGAGTGTAGAGGGAAGCATCTGTTCTGCGGAGGTGTCCGGGAGAGGGCTCAGTGATGTGACTCAAGAGACCTCGCTTCTCTCTGGCCCTGGCCTTGCCTCCAAATTGCTGGGTGGTCTGAGGGATTCCACTCATTCACGGAGCAAGTGTTTTTCAAGAGATCCGAACGTGCAGATCAGTGAAGGCACAGCGGAGAGTGCAAAGTTGACGGAGTGTCCCCTCTTGGGATACTGAATACAATGGGCTAGATGGCCACACAAACACACCACACACACAGGCCACTCACAGGCCACCCCCCCCCACATACACATCACACACGCACACCACACACACACATCTTACACACATCACACACATACACACCACACACGCACACACCACGCACACCACACACACACATCTTACACACATCACACACACACCATGCACATACACACCACGCACACACCACACACACAATCACACACACACAATCCATGTACCCACCACACACACACACCACACCACACCACATACAGTCGCACCACACACACCACACACATACTCACACACCACGCACACACCACACACAGTCGCACCACACACCTCACACATACATACCACGCACACACACAAGGCAAAAGGAGAACACCCACGCTCCCGCTCCCGTGGGAGCTAGAACTGCACCCTCGTGGTTTCCCTGCATCCACGGCTGGTCACGTCCTAGCCACACGCTCATCCCTCTCCACCCAGCTGAGGAGTCAGGGTCTGAAAACAGAGCCTGGGTGTCCTAACTGAGAAGGGTCTCCTAAATCCCACACCCCATCATGTGGCTGAAGCAGACCAGCACTCTTGCTGGGGCAGGAAGTTCAGCTCATGTTCTAGAACATGTTGCCCACATGCCGTGTGCATGTACTGATCCGTACTGACTCATCCAGCTCGCGCCGCCTGGGGGGGCGTGGCTGTCTTTATACAGACCCCCAGGAAACAAGCCAGGGGAGGAGGACCCAATTCCAGGTCCGACGTCTGCTCCCACAGCCCAGCTGCCAGGCTGCCCCCCCACCATGGGCCACAAGTGTCTCGCTAGGTGCTTTGGGGGTGTTTTCCCAAATTCGGTCATTCTGCAGGCCGTCTCCGCCGTCCCTAAGCCCCCTACACCGCTGCTTCTCTAACAGACTTACTTTTGACCTGTGACTGCCTATCACCAACTTTATTAAATGGAAACTGACTATCATCCGTCATGAAAACAACCTGCAAAAAATAAATACAGTGGACTATGAACAACGCTCTTGGGGTCTGGCTAGACTCAGGCACGGGGCCCGCCCTCTTTGTTGAAAGCGGGGTACAGATCCCAGACAGGTGTTGAAGCCACACGGGCCCGGCCTGTCGGGCGGAGTGAGCACACGCTACAGGGTTCTGCACCGTCCGGCCCACACCCCTCGCTGCGGGAAAGGCCTCCCGGCTCCAGCGCGGCCACAAAGCGCTGCCTGGAGTTGGCTGCAAGGTTGGGGGCCCCATACGAGCGAGCGGAAGGTTGGCCCTGGAGAAGGGGACGCTGTGCGTTTGGGGGCGGCCCCAGCCTCAGAGCCCCTCAGACACGGCTTCCTGGGAAGCCAGAACGGGCTCCCTCGGAGACTCCAGTGGCATTTGCTCCTGGCGGTGGGGACAGCCGGTATTTATGTGGTTCAACGAAGGGACACATTTTTGAAGCGAGTCTTCTTGGCCAGGATTCCAAGGCAGATGGAGAACAAGTGAATCAGGACGTGGGATGTGCCTTCTGAAGCACCCGTTTGAGGCAGGAGGGGAAGTCCAGCTGCAGAGTCATCCCCACCTCCTGGCGCTGCTCCAGCCCTGTTGCGGGGGACTGACCAGGACATGGGGGGGGGACAAGGGGGCTCCATCAGGGTGACAGAGAGTGCCGCACTCCTGGCCACCACCACCACCACGACCCCCCCTGCCCCACCCCCATCGCCAAGGTGCCTCCCAGCCATACTCCCTCCCACATTCCTTCCAATCCCTTTATAATCCCAGGGTGTAGGCCACAGGGTCCCAGGAGGACAGAGAAGGCACATTCACATCGGGTAATATGGAGAGATTTTTGACAGGGGGTCTGTTTACAGAGTGTGGACAGGGTGTGGGGGTGCCACCTGGGCCTCGGGGCTAGGAGTTCTCCCTCCCTGAGAACTGAGCAAGATGAGGCAGTTGAGGAGGTCGTCTCCAGAATCCTGGCCAGGGAGGTGGAAAGGGCCCCCGATAGGAGCTGTGACTTCAGCCGCTGAGGCCCAGAGGCAGGGAAATGGGAGCCGATGCCCCATCTTCATGCTCTCCCACCCTCCAGGCTCTGCTGGTGCTCCCACTGGCCAAGTCCCTGGGAAGTGGGGGCACAGAGCCCCTGGTGCAGTCCCCTGGGTCTGGGGGAGGCTGCAGGGAGAGTGGCGGGGAGCAGCCTGCAGCTCCCACACACACAGACCTCCCCTGGGAGCCTCCAAAGCAGAGGCAGAGAAACAACACCCATGCCTCCACAGGACCAACTTCTCTGGACTTGAAATCCCTCTCTCTGCAGGACTGGAAAGAGAGAAGCCCTCAGCTTTGCTTTGAAAATGAGAGCAATGTTTACAGCCATTAGCCATCAATAAGGATCAGCCGGCCAGATCCAGGAGCACCCCGGCAGGTAGACAGGGCAGTGGGGAAACGCTGGGCACTCCCCAGGGTGACAGAGCTGGAGGCCCTGAGTACACCTGTCACTGTCCCCGTGGAAAAGGGAGGCCTGCACCAGGCTCAGGTCCCTCAGCAGGAGAGGGAGCCCCACGGGACAGAGGGAGTTCACCTGCTCTTTCTCAGCAAGCAGCATGGAGGGATGAATGATTCAAATACACCACCTCTGACCTCCAGCTGAATTTTCTTCGTTGGGCCAGGGAGGGCCTCCCAAAAAGGCAATCCACGAGGTCTTTCTTCCCCTCGCCAGATCGCACTCCCCGAAGGATCAGCAGCACTTGGCTGCCCTTTGCTCCCCCGGGTAGTCCAAAATCCTGGCCTCTGCTCAGCTTGGGGGTTCGCCTAAACCTTTCCCAGATGTGAATCAAATGTCTCCCGCCTCACTTCCCCCTTACCAACTCAGTCTCTTCTTTTCCTAACGTGCTCCCATTTCCTGAACAGTCTCCTGCCTTACCTCCACCCCCCACAAATGATTTCGGAGAGCTGGCTTCTGGAAGCCTGTGTGCCTGCTGTTTGCACAGGCTGCTTTCGCTAAGAAGGGGCTGGAACCTGAGGCAGGGCAGACCCATGGCTACACATATTCACACGCACGTGCACCCAGGCACCCAGCCATTCACACCCTTCTGGGACAGGAGCAAGAGGTCCTGTGAGATCGGGGAGCGAGCTCGAGGTCTGGACCAGAAGGTGGGGGTCTAAGCCTCCATCCCCTACTGTTGACCAGAGGCCTTCCCGATAACATGAACAGCTGATGAACACAGACTTTGTATACGTACTATATGGTATCCTCTTACAATAAAGGGAGCTAAGGAAGAGAAAAGGTTATTAAGAAAAGCATCAGGAAGAGAGAATACATTTACAGGATGGTACCGTATGTACTGGAAAACATCCGCATGAGTGAACCCTTGCCGTTGGAAGCTGCGCGGTACAAGGGCCAGCCGTACAGAGAAAAGGGATGAGGGATGGAGGGAGGCTTTGTCAGCGAGAGCCCCGCTGCGCAGAAAGGCTCACATTTCTCAGCACGTGAGAGCTCACCAGAGCACCCACCACCACAAAGCGTTGGAACTGCTCTCCCCACCTGCCTTTCTCCTTAGGCTCGAAGTCCCTGGAGATCCTCCAGCCCAGGCCTCTCCCCCGAGCTCCAGACCCACTCTGGGACCAACAGCTACTTCCACCCCCACTGGCACTTAACAAGGGCCAGTCTACACACGTGATGCTCTCTCCAAGTCAGCCCCCTTTTCCTCTTCCCTTCATAGGAGATAGGAGCACCTGTAGGCAGGGGCGGGGGGGGGGCTGGTCCTTGACACGCTGCCTGCCCTCATCCCCAGCCTCTCCCTAGCCAGTCTTACGCCAGGCATGTCAGCTTTCCTCTCTAAACACCCCTGGGATTCGCCCTCTCCAGTCTCCCTCATCCTGCCCCCAGATGAATGGGCAGCACCTGCTAACCCATCTCCCGGCCTCCATGTCCCCTCCATAAGCCCGTCCCCTTCTTCCCCCAGGAGCCACCAGGGCCTAATACACGTCCACAGCAAGCTTCTTCCTGTCTCAGGGCCTTTGCACCTGCTGCTTCTTCCATCTAGACATCCTCCTCTCCACCACCATCCTTTTACCCAGTTTCCTGCCTAGCCTCCAGCTTCAAAATAAATATCCATTCATTCCCCGCACCAGGCTGGTTAGGACTCCATGTTACACACTGTCATGGGATCTTTATTTCATAGCATTTATGCCAGTTTTCAATTAACTAGTGACTAATTCAGTAACATCTAGCTTCTCCATCAGATTGTACGCTCCTGGAGGACAAGACATTGTACCATGATGTTCCCAGGCACCCCGGATGCAGTCGCCGTTTAATAAACATTTGCTAAGTGAAGGACTCCGTTCCCCTTCCCTGGTGGAGAGTAGGTGTGTTTCATGGTCCCAGGCCCACCGTCTCACTGTCTTTTCTCCCCCGGTCAGCCCAGGAGCCCCACTTACGTCCCACTCTGAGTCCAAATGTTCTCCAACTGGAAAAGATCAATGTTCCTGTCTTTTCATGAGGACCCTGTGCCCACCACAGCCTCTTTCGGGTAAGTCAAAAGAGTTCCTTAATTTAGTCTTTATAAGGGAGGGGCAGACAGCCCGGAGAAGGCCTGGAGAACGTGACCCTCATCTCTGGACAAGAGTTGAAGCAACAGGAGATGTTAAATCCACAGACGAGAACTCTCAGGGGGACTGGTGAGGCCGGTGTTCAAATCCCCATGGGCCTGGTGGGAGCAGAGGGACTGGAGTGTTCTGTGGGGTTTGGTGGGGCATAGGGATGCAGGAGGAGGACACAGTACTGGTGGTCATGTGCAAGCGATCCCAAACGAGCTTGGAAATGAAAAGAGTGATGTTCTGACGTCAACACCCAAGGAATCAGACAGAAATGTGCCAGGTCACTATGGAGATGGGAAGTGTCCAACACATGTCTGACGTCAGGTGGAAGGCCAAGTCATGCTAAAGAGAGAATGTTGGGGGGGTGCCTGGGTGGCTCAGCTGCTAAGTGTCTGCCTTCGGCTCAGGGTGTGATCCCAGGGTCCTGGGATCAAGCCCTGCATCGGGCTTCCTGCTCGGCGGGAGGCCTGCTTCTCCCTCTCACACTCCCCTTGCTTGTGTTCCCTCTCTCGCTGTCTCTCTCTGTCAAATAAATAAATAAAATCTTAAAAAAGAGAGAGAGAGAGAATGTGGGGACAGCTGATCCCGAGTGGGAGCAGAGGAAGGGGAGGGTCGGTCCTCAGGGGGCAATGCTGGCACAACAAAGGGGAGAAGGGCTCAGCCTGGCCTCTCAGCCCTGTGCTGGGTACAGCCTACTATGCACACGACCGTGCCACAGGGCATGTAACTCCCGGTTACACACTCCCCAGGCCACCTTGGAAGATCCCGGGGCTTCTCAGAGCCAACTAGGGGCCAGGGGCCATCCGCTGGTGAGGGACCATATTGCTGGGCAATGAGCCAGCAGCAGCTGGTACCATCCTTCAGTCTCTAGAGAGCCAGACCCCGAGAGGCAGCTCTCCAAGCCTCCCCCACAGCGAGCAACCCAAGAGGCCAAGGAGGAAGCCGCATTGCGGCTTTTTTAAAGATTTATTTATTTTAGAGCGAGAGAGGGTGGGGGGGCGGCGCGTGGTGGAGAGGAGCAGAGGGAGAGGGAGAGAGAATCTCAACTAGACTCCGTGCTGAGCGTGCAGCCCGACGCAGGGCTCAATCTCAGCACCCTGAGATCACCACCTGAGCCGAAACCAAGCATCAGACGCTTAACCGACTGTGCCACCCAGGCGCCCCCGCAATGCGTTTTATGACTGGCACTGGAGTGACACAGTGTCACTGCCACCACGGGTGGGAGCAAGTCACGAAGTCTGGCCACATGCACTGGAAGAGGAACTAGACTCTAGCTTTTGAAGGGAGGGGTAGCACAGAATCTTTGGACAGACTAAAACCACCACTCCCCCAGAAGGATCTTTCTAGAGTGTTTTTCCTATTCCATTGCTCCCTCCGTAAAGTCCTCAGGGCTAAAGTCTCAGTCTCTTAGCAGCCAGTGATGACTGTCCCTTTTTCCTTATTCATCCCATCTCCTGCCACTTCCTGCCTCCCTGTCCAGTCTGCCTTCCAGAACATGCCAGAGGCTTCCCCCCTCTGCACCTCCGCTCAAGCTGCTCCTTCTGCCTGGTCTGTCCCTTCTCCTTTGCTGCTGTTGTTGTTCTGTTTGTTTTATTTTTTAATTTTCTTATTTGAGTACAGCTGACACACAAAGCTACCTTGGTTTCAGGTGTACAAGACAGTGATCCAAGTTCTCTGTACATTACACTGTGGTCACCGCAAGCGTAGCCGTCAGCTGTCACGGTATAACGCTGATCCTTCTTGCTCTCCATTGACTCGTTGCTCATCTTTGGAGACCCAGCTCGAGAGTCACCTCCAACCTTCTCCACCCCCCCAATTCTGTGCCCCATGCCCTTCCTTCCACCCCATGGCATTCATCACAGTTGGGAGCTTGGGCAGGGCAGGTGACACGCGGTACTGGCCTCTGGCTCCCCACAGCCAGGGTGGAGCTCAGCATGGAGAAGCAGCTCGAGGCACATTTCCAGGATAAATTCATCAATGCTTATGTTAGTCACAGTTGCCCAGTCTGGCCGCTGCAGGCCAGCCAGCTACTCCTGGAAGTAGAGAGGATTTTCCGAGGAAGTCCCAGAGGTGAGCAGCAGATTCTTTCCCATAAGCTGTGGCTCAACTCCTCCCCCATGAGCCTGCCCAGGAAGGAATCACCCTCCCAGGAAGAGCCCCTCTAGTGCCGCCTTCCCCCCCACAACCAACCCCAGAGGGCACTAGGAAAATGCCCACTCAGTCCTGCTCTCTGACTTGTGCTTTCTGCTTTCGGTATGTCTTCATACCCACTCTGATTCGAACCTTGCAATGACTATGCAAAGCAAGTCAAGAAGAGAGTAATACTCTACGCCAAAGGAAACAAAATAGAAGCTCAGAGAGGTCAAGCAATTTGCCCAAGACCACGCAGCTAGATTGGAACCCATATCTGTCCAAGCCCCATGCCTCTTTGCTGAAGGTAGAGATGAATTCACCTTAACGGTGACGCTTCTAGAAAATGAACTGGCCCATGGTCTGAGTCTCACCCAAGCATGAAAGAGGAACCAGTGGGTTAATGATAAAGTCACTAACACAGGAGCAAGCAGAGTGTTGCTGGTGGTTTAATAAGTTCACAAAAATAGATAATTATTCATGCTTATTGAACCAAGTGCAGAGTTTGGGGCTTTTTGCAAATTGTCTTGGATTCCCACCACAACCCTGAGAAGTAGATTTTGTCATTCCCATTTTACAAGGTAGGTCATTGAGATTCAGAGAGGTTCAGACTTACCCAAAGACACACAGCTAATGAATGAGCCGGGATTTGAACCCAGGAGGACTGCCTGGTTCCAAAGCCCCTGCCCTCCTTTTCCATCATGCAACCTCTGATGATCGTCAGCAGTTTGTTGGTGGGAGTTTTGGAAGCACAGTGCTGCCCTCTACCAGAAGGAGACAGGGTGTGGGCACATGGGCTGTGGTCTCGGAGCCAGGCTGGAATCTCCCTGTCTGGCATGATATCATTTTTCTCCTCTAATCAATTACTCACAATGACCAGGCCCTGAGAGGCTGAAAGATGACCAGCTCCCTTGGGAGGGGCCCGTGCGATAAGGAAGGAATGGTGAACTCCCATCACGGAAGCTTCGAGGAGGTCCAGGGTCCAAGACTGTGATTGTCAGTGCTGATGATGGACACTGGCCAAGGAAACATCCCAGTGGAGCCACGAGGCGAAGAACATGAGCTCTCTGCCTAGCCCAAGGACACGGGGCACCTCTCTAAGACCCCGGGGAGTCCGGGCTGCCCGGACCCGAGTCTCTGAGCGTGCGGCAGAAAGGGCCTGAGTGCCACTCCCGACCTCGCTTCTGGAAGCTGCTTGCTGATCTCCCCTCTCCTTCTGCATCAGCTGTTTCTCCTGCCTCTTGTGACTCGAGGTGTAACAGCCTCTTTTCCACTTTCTTGCAGCACGGAAATGCTCAACCTCACGTCGCAAGTCCTCATGCCCACGCTCAATGGGACCGTGCCCAGCACCTGCATCTACTCCGATGAGTGGAACTGGCTCAACACCATCCAGGCCCCGTTCCTCTGGGTCCTGTTCGTGCTGGCGGCCCTGGAGAACATCTTCGTCCTCAGCATCTTCTGCCTGCACAAGAGCAGCTGCACGGTGGCCGAGATCTACCTGGGCAACCTGGCCGTGGCAGACCTCATCCTGGCCTGCGGGCTGCCCTTCTGGGCCGTCACCATCGCCAACAACTTCGACTGGCTTTTCGGGGAGGTCCTCTGCCGCGTGGTGAACACCATGGTCTACATGAATCTCTACAGCAGCATCTCCTTCCTGATGCTGGTGAGCATTGACCGCTACCTGGCCCTGGTGAAGACCATGTCCATGGGCCGGATGCGCGGGGTGCGCTGGGCCAAGCTCTACAGCCTGGTGATCTGGGGCTGCACGCTGCTCCTGAGTTCGCCCATGCTGGCCTTCCGGACCATGAAGGAGTACAGGGACGAGGGCCACAACGTCACTGCCTGCGTTATCATCTACCCGTCCCGCACCTGGGAAGTGTTCACCAACACCCTGCTCAACTTCGTGGGCTTCCTGTTGCCCTTGACCATCATCAGCTTCTGCACGGTGCGGATCATGCGGGTGCTGCGCAACAATGAGATGCACAAGTTCAAGGAGATCCAGACAGAGAGGAAGGCCACGGTGCTGGTCCTGGCCGTGCTGCTGCTCTTCATCATCTGCTGGCTGCCCTTCCAGATCAGCACCGTCCTGGACACGCTGCTGCGTCTTGACATCCTGTCCGGCTGCTGGGATGAGTACGTGATCGACGTCTTCACACAGATCGCCTCCTACGTGGCCTACAGCAACAGCTGCCTCAACCCGCTGGTGTACGTGATCGTGGGCAAGCGCTTCCGCAAGAAGTCCCAGGAGGTGTTCCAGGGACTGTGTCAGAAAGGGGGCTGCATGCTGGAGCCCAACAAGATGGAGAACTCCATGGGCACGCTCCGGACCTCCATCTCCGTGGAGCGCCAGATCCACAAACTGCCAGAGTAGGTGGGGAACAGCCAGTGAGGGGATGCCACCAGGACCCCTGTTCATGTGTGCCAGGACGGAGGGACGGTGGCACTTCGGGACGTGCCCGGGAAGGAATGGAGGGCATGCCATGTGTGTGACCTCAGGCAATAAGTCGGTGACTCTGGGAAAACCCAGGAGCTTCATGGCTGCCCTGCCCAAACTGCAGTGAGCCGGGCCGTGAGGATGGGGTGACCTCACGCACAGCCAAGGCCTCCATACACACGACAGTATTATTGTGCTCATTGGCTGCCACCCCTGGGCCAGCCTGCATCATCCTGGGAGTGGAGGGCGCCTGGGGACAGGGACAGGAGTGACTGAGCTTCCCTTCCACATGGCATCCCGCCCTGCCTCAGCACGCCAGCTCTGGCCTCCAGGAGAATGGCCACCCCAGCTCTGGTGCCGCAGCTGAGTGCACAGGTGGGACCTGGCTGGGGTTTCACCTTAGGTCTCTTAAATAACCCAGCGGGGACTCTGGAGGATGATTTCTCAGATTAATGAAGGTTTAACTCCGAGGGATCCCTGGTAAGAACCCAGAGACCAGGATTCCATCACTTCCCCTGCCCATGGACAAGACAGTCTTTGCCAAAAAAGAGCTCGGTCAGCACTTAGCTAGCACCTGCTCTTCATGAGCAGCACGGGCAAGAGGGAAGCAAAAGAGAGTATCACCTCTTTCTTGAAGGGACTTGCAAACTCGAACGGGGTGATTACTTGCAATCACCAGAAGGCTGTTCTGCGACCCAACGTGGTCAAGCAAGGCACTGGGGACGGTGCAGAGGAGAGGGGTGAGGAGCCTGCCGCTGCCAGCCCGTAACTCGTGGCACATCGTTTTGTCCCTGCCCGTGTCGTCCTCTGGAACACCAGGGTGTGGTGAAGATTGAAAGAGGCAACAGGCATAGAAGTACTTTGAAGGAAGGAAAGGTGCTATATACATGTGTGGCGTTATTACGCACCCAGAACGGAAGTAAATTTATTGTAAAGACGTAGCTTTGTTGCTAAGGGTCGTGTCAAGTACCAGTCAGTATCTGCCACACTGTAACGGCTCAGTAATGTTCACTGCCTTCCACCTTTCCTTCCCGTACTCTGTCCCCCCCCGCCACATACATATGCAAGCATTTGGGGGCAGGCCACCTGTTCGTTGTTTGATTTGTGATAAGCCCAAGAGATCTTCGATGGAACTTGTTCAGGGAATCCACGTGCTCGGACCCTCCCTGGGGGTGGACAGTAATCGGGAGGAGTCCAGGCCTGCCTACCGTCCCTGTCTCAGCAACCAAGGGCACCAACCAGTGGTTTATTGGAAGGTGGCCCAGTGGGGGCCACTCGAGGGCGGCCGACCAATGATTTGGCAAAAAGGTCATCGACCCCACAGCACTGGTCCTGGTACCAAGCTCCCCTAGAGGGCTGAGCGGTTCATGGGTGCCAGCAGCAGCCCTGGGTCAGGAGGGCTGGCTAGGTCCGGGCAGGTGTGACCGTGAGGAAGCCCTGGGGAGGGACCCACACGATGAGCAGCAAAACAGCTGGTCCTCTGCAGAAGAGAGAAGGGAGAACGCCCTCCCCCAGGAGGCCCGCAGCCAGCACTACAGAGGGCGGGGCGACGAGTGGGGTGGGGCGGTTCCCAGGTGTCAGGCAGCAGGAAGCGGGACCAGCATCCTTGGCCAGAGCCTTAAGAAACAGCCCTGTCCCCAAGCCCCAGGTCCTCCAGGGAGGATTCATTTCTTTTTTCCCACATGTTTCACAATCTGTCTCCTGGGGTCAGCACCGTGCCCAGCCCCTTGGGGAGTATGGAGAACGCACCACCCAGGCTCTGACATCAAGTGGCAGAGGACCAAGGCAGGGAGGGCCAGCTCAGTAGCAGTGGGTCTCAGGAGCTTCCACGATAGTAAGGTACGCGGCACCTGGGCAGCGCTCATTTGCTCAATAAAATAAATGGATACTTCTCAGCAGGCTCTCTCTGGAGAAGATGGAAACCCAAAGGATGGGGCAATTTGGGATGGCAAACAGCCCATAAATCCTCATCAAGCCGGCTCTAGATTTTAAGACAAAAAGGATCAGAAAAGACCCCCAGCTTTTGTTCCCCTGCCACACACACCTCTCCCAGTGAACTTACGCACTCGCAGCTGCAGAAAGCAAACAATTGAATAAGAGGTAGCAATGGTTTCGTATTTGAATGAAATTACACAGGTGCACATATTGTGGAATAAAAAGGAGGCTGTGTTTTGCCACTGTGGAGTCCTCATGCATCAGCTGCCGTGTGATGGTCTAAAGGTCTTCTTTGAGCAGAGCCACATCACAGCTCTGGAACCCTAATGGTCCCTTGGGGGTCCTCTTGTGGTCTGAGGAGCAATCAGTCTGTGAGATGGCAGCCGCCCTGTGGGTTGTGTTGACACCGCGATAGAGAACATCTGTCCTGTGAAAGACCCAAAGAGCTGTTACATTGTAAAGAGGGAGCATTTCACAAATAATGAGAAATGGATGAAACGTGTAAACATGCGTCTTTTCCATACAGCTTAATAAATGGATGAGGCGTTTTTTGCAGAGATCTTTCATGTGTTATAACTCCGGACCCCCTGAGTGTTGTGAGGACACTGTGATAGGCAGTCAGAAGCCTTGGAGGGGTGGGGGACAAGTCATTATTTCCACTCAACCTATTTTAGGGCTTCTGGCCCGCAGAACAGTGGTGTCCGAGCTTCTGTGATTGTGTAACTCTCTAAGTAAAGGAATTTTGATTATATATACCCAATATGCAAACTTACTAATATGTATTAAAATGTAGGCTCTAAAATATACTGAAATAGAAATGTAAGAAAATTTAACAGGATTTGCTACTTTCCCCTGCCTCCATCCCTACAGTGGTAACTCACCACCCAGCTCCCATCAGGTGCCAGTGGGACCCCAAGAGGACCTCGTATCGTAGCGATGGCAGAGACTCAATCACTCATGCATGCAATATATTTATTGAGTCCCTTCCATTTGACCTCCCCTTCAAATCAGGAGTGACTTCTACGATGTCTAGATTAAATAGTTGTCTAGCCACTGCTTGCATGATCCCAGTGATGGGGAACTCATTACCCACTTCATTTGGGGGGGCCTCTTCATTATTCGTGTATTCACTGCTTCCCTCATTCATTAAAGAGAACTTGTGTCCTGTGTCTACAGAAATGGTACTAGTCCGTCTACACCTCCAACCACCCACGCCAGAAACGTGGGGTTCGTCGGTAAATGCACCCTCTCCTTCGTTCCTTCCGCCCCGTGGATCAGCACTTCTTTTTAGATTCCACCTAAGGGTTTCCTGGACCTACCTGCTTCTTTCCTCTCTGAGTCTGACCACCACCATCTGCGAATCCTTATGCTTCGCTCTGCAGCCAATGACGTGTTGTCATGCACAACCGTTCTGAGGGGCTATAAACCCAAAGACCAGTGTTGAGGAGCCAAGGCTTGGAATCGCAGACCTGGATTCAGTTCTAGTTCTCGCCGGGGCTCTTAATTGTTGTGTGGTTTTGAACAGCTCACTTATCCTTTCTGAGTCTCCGTGTTCTCATCTGTGAAATGGGGATAATAATGGGATCTACCCCAAAGAACTGTTAACAGGATTCACATAGAACGTGTTAGCACAGTGCCGGGTACAGAGTTGGCACTGGACCCATGAGAGCCGCCATGGCGGGGATGACGGCCGTGAGGCAGATGTGAATGACCATGGTCTCTAGTGAGAACTCCTGCCACAGTGTCCCACCACTCCTGGGATAAAGTTCCACATCCACAATGTGGTCTGTAAGACCCTTCACGAGCCAGCCCTGCCTTTTCTGTTTCCCTCTCTCTACTTTCTGGCTCATTCTCTACCCTCTGGCCCTAGGGTCCACAACTAGACAGAGTCTGGCAGATTTTCCATTCCCCCTCCAGTGCCCACCCTTCCCACTCAACCTGCACGCCTCTCCCCAGCAGCTCTGAGCTTGGAGAAAGTGGCCCACGACGGCCCAAGGGAGCTCACTCATCCAAGGGACTTGGTTCACAAATGGGAGCCTGACTCAAGGAAGTCTGCACTCCAGAAGAAGCCACCCGGCTGGAACCGTGAGCAGGGCTCTGGGCAGGTGGAAACAGGCTGGGAGAGCCTCGCTGCCACCTCCCTGCACCCAGCCAGGCAACATGAGCGGCCTCACCCCCGCTGACCCTCCATGGCCCCAGCAAGCGGGTGTGATGGGGAGAAGCCCGGGAGCACCGCCCAGCCCCTGACGCTGCCCCGGGGCCGAGTGGGTGAGGACCCGGTGTAGAGATACAAACCGACTCCCAGTGACCTGGCGGGACCAAACGCTAGGGATGGGGGCTACCATCAATGTATGAAACCACCAACGGAGTCTTCATGGTTTGGAAGGTGAAGCCTCGATTGGCAGCCCCCAGCAACGTGCTCCGCTGTCTCCTGGTCACTCAGCCCCCGAGCCCATTATAGAGCCTCACACAGCTCTGAACCTCTCGCCAAGCCCTGGAGGATACAGGGGTCCAGGGAGAGCAAGGAGGTCACAGCTGGGCAATGGCATTGGCTGGAAAGTTTGCTTGTTGGTTTTTGGCTGAGGTCACATGGCCCCATGATAATGTCCCACTCTCTGCTGACCCCTTTCAGAGGGGTCATGACCTCCCTCATGACCACTCAGGGAGCCAGGTGCTTACCAGTCCCTGATGGGGGAACTGAGACCCAGGAGGGAAGTAACTAGCCAAGGCCACACGGTTCCTCAGGAGGGGGCTCGGGAAGCCCACCTGGTCTCGGCTGGCTCATGCCTTAACCAGGGGGTTAGCAATCTTGTCACCAGGAAAGCACTCAAGGTGCCTTCCTGCGTGAAGAGCTTCTGAGCCGGTGCTGGGGCCGTGTCTGTCCTAATCAACAGACTGGATCATGTCGGCCTTGTGAGGTCTTGCCCCCAGCAGATCTCCGCAGGGGCTGGCGGCTAACGCCTGACCCGGAAATACTCTCCATAGCAGCTTTATCGAGATATGATTCACATGCCAGACAGTTCGCCCATTCCAGTGGCTTTTAGTTCATTCTTGGAGCTGGGTGATGGTCACTGTTCTCTGCTTCCAGAACACATTCATCACCGCAAAGTGAAATCCCCCATCCTGCCCTCCCCACAGCCTCAGGAGCCACTAACCTTCTTTCTGTCTCTGGACATTTCATATGGATGGAATCATACACCGTGTGCCTTTTGTGGCTGGCTCCTTTCACCGGGCTTATGCTAAGATGTAATATTTAATTGTAGGGGAAGAATTTTGGAGGCCAGGCCTGGAGTCCCTACCATGCCATTAACTCACTGTGTGATCTTGCCAAACCACTCTGCTCATTCCCACCCCCTCCATGGCCTTTGGCCTCTGTTTCGTCATCCGTAAAATGGAGAGATAACGCAATAAGTGTGCCTATCTCAGCCAGAGCTAATAACTCTGGAAAGGGGCTCCATAAACTGTAAAGGGCAGAACCAACTCGACAGGGACCGCCCTGGCCTTGGAGCCAAGATCCTGGTTCCCATCCCCGCTCTGCCACTCCTGGCTGTGGGAATTTGGACAAAGCCAGCTAAGTTCTCTGAGTGTCTGTTTTCTCGCCTATAAAATGAGGATCCAGGTACTTTGAAGAGTAAGACAGATCAAAGTGTTCTCGCAGGCTAAATAGGGTTCTCTCCCCCCTCAAATTCATATCCACATGGGACACCAGCCCATGATCTTACTTGGAAATAGGGTCTTCACCGAGGTCATTAAGTTAGGATGAGGTTACTGCATCATGGTGGGCTCTATGACCAATAAGTGGGGTCTTCATAAGAAGAGGAGAGACACACAGAGACACAGAGGCCATCAGGAGATGTAGACAGAGTTGGGAGTGATGCTTCCACAAGCCAAGGCACGTCCAAGATTCCCCGGAACCGCCAGAAGCCAGGACAGAGGCATAGAAGAGACTGCCCCTCAGACCCTCACGGAAGGAACCGAACCCCCACTGTTTTAAGCCCCCTCCGTCTGTGGCGCTTTGCTAAGGCAGCCCGAGGAGATGGACAGGCATGTGTTCCCGGCTCTGAGGGCATGCCCCCTCGCCTTTGAGATCGCCTACCACAGTCCAGACAGACCCCAGTCCCCAGCCACGCAGAAGTCAGCCGCAGGCTTTCTTCCGGTCTCCCGAGGCCTGGCGATGCTAGGTGGTGACAGATGGTCCCCTGAGAAAGAGCAGAATAGACCATCATGCAGAATGTTGGAGAGTTTTTCAAAAGGAGGACCCTGAGGCCTTTCCCGAGACGTTAGGGGCTGACCCAGGCCCCCGGAGAGCAGGCACCACAGACCTGCTGGCCCAGGCCCAGGCCCGCCCTGTTCCCCTCTTCCTTGCCTAGGCCCCAAAGGCAGGCTGATTCAGGGCATCTCAGGCCAGGCTAAGAAGAGGCCACAGGGCCTGGCTCCTGGCTTCCAGGCAGCCCGGCCGCCAAGTGCACCTTGCGGGGAGGTTGTTGCTGGACAGTCCCCACAAGGTGAACCGAGACAGGGATGAGGCCCCTCTGGGCGCCCCCTCAATGCTGAGTCACCTTCCGAGGCCCACTCAGCAGGCCAGCCGTGTGGGCCTGTTTCCTCTCTGGGTCCTGGCCAAGACAGAGGACAGCTTACGTAACCCTTCCTTATGCAAGAGCATAGCGATACCAAGCCAGCTCCCATCGGCTGTTGACCAAGGGCCAGCGGCGTCTCCCCTGTGGCTCACCTGATCCCCAAACTCTGAGAAGCACCCCCCGACCACAGACTGAGAAACCGAGGCTTCAGGAGTTGGCATAGAAACTGGCCGCCCCTGGCTCGACAGTGAGGGAGCTGAGATTCAGCTCTGTGGCTCAGACCGGCCTGCCCTGAATTCCAGATCAGGCCTTGCTTCCAAATCAGATTTTTTCCCCGAAATACTTATCCCACTGGAGGAAGACAAAGCACTGAGACCCTGGCATCCCGACCGCAAATGGCCTTTCAGGGCGGTCGGACCCCTGTCCTCACAATCCACGAGGAAAAAGTGACCCTGTCACTGTGAGAACTGGTCATCTCCCCTCGGCGACCCCACCCCATCACTGCCCAAATTCCTTCTCTTCAATTCAGTTTCAATATCAGCTTCTCCTTGAACTATAGAGCTCACCTTCTAATCTTAAAGCTATTTCAGTGCCATTATTGACTTTTGCAGATTTTTCCCAAAGTTTCTCAAAACAAAACAAAACCCCAAAGTTTCCCAAAGTTTCTCAAAACCAAACCAAACCAAACCAAAAACTAACTCCTGATTGGTCAAATAAGTCCGAGAACTGCAACTCCTACATCTTCCTGGCGGGGCGGCACGTTGCACGGATATGTATTAAAGGCCCTGAGAAGTCCTGCAGGAAAGAGGGCCGCACTCCTCTCTGCTTGGTCTAACCCACGGTCTCCCAGGCTTGATTGGCACAGAACCTGTCTTCCACTGGCTGCTCTTTCTACTCTCTTTGCCCTGTACTTCCTTCTCCACCTGACATTTAAATGTTGGAGCTCCTCATGCTTCAACCCTAAGCCCTCCTCTCATCTCTCTACATGGGCCCCTTACTAATCTCAGCCAGGATCACAGCTCTAAATGCCATCTGGTGAGTCTTAAATGTCAGCTTGGTGGGGCTCCAGCACCCAGTTATTCAATCAAACACGAATCCAGGTGTTGCTGTGCAGGTCTTTGGGGGTTGTGGTGAACATCTGCCATCAGTCGACTTTCAGTAAAGGAGATGGCCCTCTATAATGTGGGTGGGCCTTGTCTGAGCAGTTGAAAGGCCTGAGAACAAACACTGAGGTTTCCAGAGAAGAAGACATTCTGTCTCGAGACTGCAGCACGAGCTCCTGCCTGAGTTTCTAGTTCTCTGGTCTGCCGTATGGAGTTTGACCAGCCAGCCCCTGTAAGCGCATGAACTAACTCCTTGAAATAAATATCTTGATGGGTGGATGATAGATAGATAGATTAATTGATTGATTGATTGGCAGATGATAGATAGATGATAGATGGATAGACAGATAGGTAAGTAGGTAAGAAGAAAGAAAAAGAAAGAAAGAAAGAAGAAAGAAAGAAAGAAAGAGAAAGAAAAAGAAAGAAAGAAAGAAAGAAAGAAAGAAAGAAAGAAAGAAAGAAAGAAAGAAAGAGGTGGTTATCCTATTGATTCGATTTCTCTGGAGAGCCCTGACTGGGACAACATCTAAGCCAGTAACTCTGAAACGTTAGCTCTCTTCTGAGGCATCTTCCCTGATCCCAGAGCCCAGGGGAGAACGCCATTTAGGTCTTTCACATAGATCTTCACCTTATCTGTCTCTGTCACATGTGTGTAGCCGCTATGAGGACTGGGAGAGTCAAGGGTGACCCCAAGTCTTCAAGAAAAGGTGAAAGTTCACTCCATGTCAGTTCCCCTGTACCCAGGTCGTGGAAACATTTCTGATCACAGGGACCGGCGCGATTTACGTGAAAGACACGTGCCTACAGCATCAACCCCATCTCTCTTAAAGACATACCAGCACTACTGGTTTCTCAGGAAAACTGGTTTGATTTCATGCCCCCCAATTTTTTACTGCACACATGGGCTATTTAGGCGTCTAGGTTGATTGAAAAATGATGTCAGAGGTTTTCCATATGGGCAATTTCTGCCAGAGAACCCAGAGGAAGGTCATAAAACTGGGAAAAGACACATTCATCTTCCCTGAGAGCATCCATATGACGCAATATTGACATTTTCCATGGATCTATTTGATCTTCCCAACAGCTCACGAAGTAGGCAGGGCACATTCACTTCCAGATGAAGAAACTGGGTCAGAGGATCCCCAGGACGGCCAGGGTGCCCCAGCTCTCCCCCCTCCCCAACAATGGGGCTGGGGGTGGGGTATCTGTGTTGTCAGAGAATTCCTCAGTCCGATCTGAAACTGTTTCATTCTCTTTGCTACTGAAAACAAGAACGTTTGGGGGCATACCCGCACGGGGCCTGCCCAAGGGTAGGGCTGGTGATACCCAGAAAGAGAGTAAATGCGGGATGAGCCTTGAGCCTGGGCTTTCCAACTCCGGGTTCCAAGGAACCCTTCCACAAACACGTCCGTGCACACACGCATGCTGAGCCTTCCGCCTACAATGCTTTTCTCAGCTTGCCTGCCTTCCAAACTCCAAGTCTTCTCTCAAAACCCAGCTCAAATATCCCTCTGCCATAATTCTTCCCAGACTCGGCCTCAAGCAGAATTAAATTCTTTAGGTCCTCATACTCGGACAGAGCCTTGTCTCTTCATTGTCACTCTGCATTCCATGGCATACAGTCACTGTGTGTCTTCGTCCTCAGATGGACTCAGTGCCCCGCAAGGGGCCAGGGAAAGAGATTTGTTCATCTGTGTCTTCCCAGCGCCCACAAGGGACCTGGTGCCCTCGAGGGGTTCAGGACTGCGTGTTGATTCCAGAGACAAACTACTGATATTCTGATATATAAATACATAGGGTTATGAGTTCATTCAGCAAATATTTGTTGAGCTCTGCTGCAGGAGTTTGGAATAGGACTCTAATCACAAGAGATAAACCCCTTGCCAGATGGCGCTTACGCTGTAGTGGGAGAGACAGGAAGTAAAAACTAAACCACGTGTCCAGGTGATGACATCGATTATGGTAAACAGTGAAGCCGGGCGAGGGGAGGAGAGGTTATTTCAGGGAAGGGCTCTCCGATAAGGGAGGATTTGTGAGGACCAGAAGGACCTGAGGCGTGAGAGGTGTGCTCCAGGCACAGGGAATGGCCAGTGCAAAGGCCCCAAGGAGGGAGAGGATGTGGCGTGTTCGAAACAAAGCAAGAGAGCCAGGAGAGCCGATGGAGGAGCAGGTGGGGACCATGACAAGGGCACTCAGAAAAGGCAGTCTTGGTGCGCTCCTGTGCCTGAGACGGGAGCAGTCAGGGTTTCCAGCAGAGACACGACACCGTCAGACTTAGGCTCTCGAACATAGCAGAATGTGGCTGAGCATCCCCGGTCACATGTCCTTTCCGAGTGTTGTTCCTGGAGAGGCTTCCAGAGCACCAGTGTGCTCCAGGCCCCAGCTGTTAGCTCACGGGCTTCTCCCAACTCCCCTCCAATGAGGGTCTGCCCAGCCCTCCTGTCCAGGTGAGAAAGCATCTCCCAAAGCAAAAATGACACAGAGACAGAGTTTTATGTGGCCATTTTTAAACCTTCCTGGTCTTTGGAACCCCTGGCCCAGCAGAGCTTTTTCTGCCGAGTGGCCAGTGCCCAGAGCCCTTCACTTTAAAATGCCCATCAGCTTAGGCCAGGGCAGTGCTTAGAGCTGCCTGGGACACACTCAAGCCGGCAATTGTCACCCTTTTGATTTCCAGGGGTTTGCGCTTTGTGAAACCTACAAACCTTAAGATTTTATTTTTACCCCCTTCCACCTTGACTCCTTAGTCTGGCCGCCTCCATTCCAGCCCACTCCATGCAGCCCACTGTGTGCTCTTGTAAGTGGGGTTTGCCCACTTGGCTGCGAACTCGGGCTTGACCACCTGCCAGGCCCACTGGCACATGAGCAGTCCCGGGGGGACACCAAGACTTCTTCTGTCTGCCCCCTGACACCCGGCACTCACCGGGCACCCGGCAGGCAGATGCTCCCTTCGTCTTTGCAGAAGGCGAGGATGAACACCGAGACCTGCGCTCATCCAGGAGCAAAGGGTTATAACGGGTCTTGAATGATGGAGGGGCACAAGGCAGACAGAGAGGGGAGGCCATGGCCAGCAGATGCCCACGTGAAGACAAGTCCAGATGCGCTAGGAGCCCGCGAGTCACCCCTCGGCCGCAACAGAAGACCCCGGGTGGGCGGTGGCTCTGGGTATTACAGCAGGACCGTGGAGGAGTCTGTGAATTCCCAGGGGCTGGGGCGTGGTCCTGCGAAATGACAAAATCCCGGGGCTCCGGAATATTAATCTAGCACAAGCATCAATGGAAGGACAAGAATCCGAAAGCAAGGTGGTTTGTTGGGAGTTCTGTGTCATAGATGTGTCTGCTGCATGAGTGTCTAACACCAATGACAGGAAGGAAGGCTTGGACAGAGGGCAAAGAGGACTGGGGGCCTTCAGTTCGCGCCAGAAGGTGCCCAGCTTTGGTTTCTTTCCTGCGGCTACAAGTAAAGTTAATAGCAGGGACCACACATGTAATTGCGGGGACTGAGCAAGAACCCCAAAGATGCTCGGGTTCTAGAACTTGCACGGGTTCTAGATGTTCCCAACGATGTATCCTCGCAGAAGCTGCTGGATGGGACTAGGAGACGAGATAGGATGGGTCTGGGGTTTAGCGATTGGAGAACTGTGTTTGTCACGGTGGGGACTGTGACCCGTGAGTCCCCGGGTCCCTCAAACCCCAGCCCACCTTCCCTGAATATGCGTGGAGCATAGCCTAAGCCTACCCACAGCTCAGGAGACACAGCTGCCCAGAGTCCCCGGCATCCGCCTCAGGGACCATCCCAGGGAAGGCGGACCTGTCCTGCCGAGCCAGACAAGCTGTCCTCTGTTTCTAGATGGCAGTCCTGGGTAATCTGCCAGCCACCTCTTCGTGCCTCTTTGCTGTCCTACTCTCCCTGCACATGCCCCCCACATGCCCCAGGACCCAGAGGACCCTCATCCCACTCCCAGCCTCCCCCCACCTCCACATTATAGGGGCCCGTACCCCTTCCTAGATGTGGGGTTCCCTCATCCTGCCCACAGCCTTGGGAAATCGAGCCCCTCTTCCCACAGGCTTGAGGTTCCCTCACATTGTCCTCAAACCCTCAGAATTCAGGCCCCCTCTCCCCACAGCCCCAGAAGTATAGGGAGACTCTCTCCCCTGTGGGACCAAGGCCCACTTCCCATTTTCCACCCTGAGTGAGCAACAGTGGAAACACCCATTTTCTTAAAAGAACATTCCATCCCGCCCCCGGGGTGGGGCCCCAAGGCTTTGGCAAGGCCACCATGGAGTCATCTCCCGAAGCCCAGCTCCCTTGGCCATCCCGCGGCAAGCGGGCCAGAGGGCCCTGCCATTCACAGGCCCCCTGTCCTCACTGGCCATTCCCCACCCCATGTGAGCGGGGCTAGGATCAGACCTGCAGACCGCATCTCCCCCAGAACTGGTCTCAGGGCCTGGGCAGGAAGACATCCCATAAGAACAGATACTCATGAGAAATAGTCCAGTCTAAACACATATGGAAGGGAGAAAAGGCAGCTGCTTTCTGGAAAGGGTTTGCTCTGGTGAGACCCCAATCTTCATTACTAATCAGGAAGGACCCTCTGATGAAAATCTCCCCCAAACGGTGGCCGACACTCACCTAACATCTGTGTTACTAAAAAAAAAAAAAAAAAAAAAAAAAAAATCCCAGGTCTCCCCTGATGGGAAGGGGCCTTCCCAAAGACAAATTCCAGTTTCCTCCCTAAAATACTCATGGGCTACTGAGTCTTGGAGTCTCCTTTTCTCCTTCTTCTTCCTTCTCCTTCTCCTTCCTTCTCCTTCCTTCTCCTTCTCCTTCCTTCTCTTTCCTTCTCCTTCTCTTTCCTTCTCTTTCCTTCTCCTTCTCCTTCCTTCTCTTTCCTTCTCCTTCTCCTTCCTTCTCCTTCTCCTTCCTTCTCCTTCTCCTTCTTCATTTGCTGCTTCCACAATTTTAATACATCTAGCTACAGGAGAAAATTGCTAGAAAATTCTAAAGGGCAGGTTGTCCCCACTGAGGTGTCAGTGCAGGAAAAGGAAACAGAGACGACCAGATTCTGAGGACCAAGGGGACATTTTTCTGCTCCAGACATGTTGGGTTCAAGGTAACATCCGGGGGGGACATGGGACACCCAAGAGGGAGGACGAAGGTGTGGGGAGGGCTGGGGCCCTGAGACTTGGGGATCACCTTTCCAGAAGCCAGAATTCAAGTCCTGGTGTGGATGTGTTCTCCTGCATTTCGGGAGGGAGTTTGAAACATCTTCATTTTCTAAGCGGGAGCATAAGGAGCATTTCAGTGAAAGGATCTTGAGGCTGTCAAAGCAAGCGAGAAATGTCTTACTGTCTGAACACAAGGTCTTGAGTAGTTCAGCTTGATATATGCAGATGAACATTGAAAAATGGGCTCCGCAGCTGCCAGAGAGGATTAGGAGAAGTGCATCTGATCTTACTCAACTCTGGACACCGCATGAGTCAAATTTTTCCTAGCTCACTGTATGTGTAGTGGGGTCCACATGAATGGATTTTTGGCCATGGATCCTCGAGGGCCGAAATTCGGAAGGAGGCATTTAAGGAAAACTGCTGTAAAACCTCAGGCATGCAGGACCCCGTGGTAGATGGGGCTGTCACCACTCAATGTCCACTGAGGCTCACGGGGGTGCATTTTAAGTGCATGTTGGCCAACATACCGCTCCTGGGCAGTCACGGGCCTTCCCAGATGTCAGCAACGTAAGGAGGGGGGTTGGAGCTGAATAATCGTTCGCCAGCCCCGAGATATAGAGCAGTTTTCCTTTTAAACCCCAGCTTGCTTCTTTCACTGAAGACTCATCTTTTTCGGCAATCCCTCCAGTGACCTCACTGGGACGAGGTGGTGTAATCCAAGGCCTTAGCATTTCCACGGGGCTTCCCAGTGCAGAGCTCACCTCCGAAGGCTGCTCTTGCCGTCAGAAAAGCCGGCTGAAGTTCTGGGCTCTTTCCTTTCCTGGGTAAGTAAATGACCACCTTTTTTTTTTTTTTCTCTTGTGAGAGTGAGGCGTAAGAGGAGATCCACATCTTTCAGAAAAAACAAACAAAAAAAGCTTCCCTTTACAATTAAATGTTGGCAGAATTTTCGGTTTTCTTTAAGTGTATTTTTTTTTAATCATAATTCTAAATCCATTTAAGAGACTGTATTCCATGCCTGCTTTGGGGTGGAGTTGCTTTTCCAGAAGAAAAGGAGGAGAGCATCTGGACTAGTCTGTGAAGTTTCCAGAAGCTCTTTCTTCATATCAAGCCCACAGGAAACATGTAGAGCCTGGAGACAGCCTCCAGTGGGTTCCGTGTGGACTCTGACCAGTTTCCATCCACAAATTCTGATTGATAAAAATCAGACTGATCTCCCCAGGCCGGCTTACCAGATTTCAGAAGGCTGGGTTATTTGTGGCTTGACAATAGCATCTTATTACTTGACTGAGTTGAGATTCTTTCATTTCTGTGTCTGTTTTTCAAATGCCCTTATCACCACCTCACTGTTGGAGTGAAATCCAAGAAGCCCTCCTTGTGGGAAGACAGTGGTCTCCCGAGTAGTAATGCCAATGTTAGAATGCACAGAACTCAGAAAATAGCACATAGAAATTACAGACTCGTCTTCTCTAGTAGACCTGCCCAACATCACCTCTAAGTTTTTAATAAATAAGATTGAGTATTCCTAAAAATATTGATAGTGCAGTTTATTGAGCACCTACTATGTGCCAGGCAAATTTCAGAGCTACAGCTAAGAACTGGTGAAGGAAGGTCTCTCCTTTCTGTCCAAATTGACATAAACGCAGACAGCAGGTGGTAAAGACAAACCCTTTAAAAATAAACCCAGCTTGGGGCACCTGGGTCCACAGACGGTTGAGCCTTCAACTCTTGGTTTCAGCTCAGGTCATGATCTCAGGGTCCTGGGACAGAACTCCATGTCAGGCTCCCTGCTCAGTGCGGGGTCTGCTTGAGATTCTCTTTCCTTTTCCCTCTGCCCCTCCTGCTCGTGCTCTTTCTCAAATAAATAAATAAGTCTTAAAAAAAAAAAAAAACAACTCTGGGGAGCCTGGGTGGCACAGCGGTTAAGCGTCTGCCTTCAGCTCAGGGCGTGATCCCGGCGTTATGGGGTTGAGCCCTGCATCAGGCTCCTCCGCTATGAGCCTGCTTCTTCCTCTCCCACTCCCCCTGCTTGTGCTCCCTCTCTCGCTGGCTGTCTCTATCTCTGTCGAATAAATAAATAAAATCTTAAAAAAAAAAAACAACTAATAAACCCAGCTTGAGTGGACACAGGTTGTGGGATGGAGGGCAATGTGCGCGGCACCAATCAGATTCGAGCTGAAGTCAGAGGTCTCTGCGCGTGGCTTGGGAAGCAGTCCCTGATCTCCTCTGTAGGGTGAAGCCTTGCCCCCTGGATGAGTTTCCTATGGCTGCTGTGATAAATTAGCACAAACGCAGTGGTAAAACGACACAAATTTACGGTCGTATAGTTCTGAAAGTCAGATGTTCAACATGGTCACCCTGGGCCAAAGTCAAGGTGTTGGCAGGGCTGTGTTCCTTCTGGAGGCTCCAGGGTAGAATCCGTTCCTTGCTTTCTCCACCTTCGAGAGGCTGCCTGTGTCCCCTGGCTCACAGCCCCTTCCTCCATCTTCAAAGGCCCCGGTGTCGTATCTTTGCCTCAGTTTGTTCATCTGTACCATGGGCACAACTCTAAGACCGCTCATGCAGCCATGTTGTCAGGATCAAGTTCCTGAGAGCCCAGCGGAGTCTCGGACCCCCTGCAGATGACAGGTGTGGCTGATACTGAAGGCTCAGACCTGGGCATCCGGGTCGCCCTCCAGCTCTAGTGTCAGGGAGGACTGGGGCCGAGACCAAGCTGTCGTGTGGGTTTTCCTGGGTGGGTAGAACTTGGTCACCACGTGCAGAGAAGGGCACAGGAAGGTATGGCATGAGGTCCCATGACAGTCTCAGGACGCAGCTCCACAGATGTGTATGGGGTACAATGGGGTGCTGGGGGGCCCCGGGCATCTGAGAAATCAGGTTTGCTGGGTATACTGGCTTCCTGCAGCTGCCGAAATGAAGCCCCACAAACAGAGTGGCTTTAAACAACCAATTGGCCATATTATAGCGGTGAAGTTTTAAAGCAGTTTTTGTCCAAAGCTACTTTCCAAAAAATGATGTATTTAACTCTTTCTCTATACGCACCCCCCCAACAGACTGGCCATATTATAGCGATGGAGTTATAAAGTAGTTCTAGTTAAAAAATTGTTTTCAAAAATAGTTATGTCTTTTAAGTACACATAGACACCCACATACATTAAGGCAAAATGGAAGTTTTTATGTTACTGAGCTGAACATTGAAAAAGAACATAAGCAAAATAAACCGGTTTTGGTACATATCCACTCTGTGCCTGACTCGGGTAGGTACTGGGCATTTTCCTGGAGAACGAATTTTTCTTTCTGCCTGGTCTTACTATTTTTAATTGTTCCATATAATTGCTGAAATCGTTGCCTTCAAATTTTACAGTTAATACATTTAAATTAGCACCTTCAACTGACCCTTCTCTTAGACCAGAACGTATTTATTTAAGAAAACGTGGCTAGGCAGGTACTCAGGTGCCTGATAGGCTCTGAGCAAGTTCTGGCAAGTGGGGGCTACTCTTAAGTCCGACTCCTGGCATATAAAATGATGTAACTATTTTAGCCCAGATATTTTCACAGGGGGTGCCTCTAGGCCTTAGTTCAAAGTGGCTTTCTTCAACAAATATTTCTATCAGATGCAACTCGACAAATAAGCTGTAGTTAAATTTTTGAATGCTGTTGAGCTTAGATGTTGTGCATGGTAGGTTTTCTCAATTTCATCTCATTTCTGTACAGAATATGAATGTATCCAATTCAAAAGATTCTTCCCACAAACTGAGGTATTCCAAAGCTCACTATGGAATTTTAAAATTAAATCTTGTGTGCCACTGAGCTCTCATTCTCATGTAATCATTTAATCATGTAATCATTAAATCATCAAATTTAATCATGTAATTATTAAATCATCAAATTTAATCATTTAATCCCTTTTGCAACGTATTTCCTTTATTTTCTGCGTAATAGCTTTGTTTTCTATCATTACAATCTTCTAGACATGCCAAAGCAGACATTTTGGCGCTCTGTTCTTTGAACACATTGATTAAAGATTTCCCGTTGATTTGGAACAAAATTCAAAAAAAATTAGAGCTCTCCTCTAACAAACAGGCTAGTAACACTTTCAGGCATTTAGGCTCAAGGGTTTATAAAATTGAGTGATGGTGGGAGAAATACGTGCTGAAGGTTTGCATTTTTTTTTAATTCACCATCAAATTCACTACAATAAGCTTGTGGTTCGATAACTGCGTATGTCTTTAAATTTTCTGAATGTTGTCAACTATCCTCTCCGTTTCAATTGGTAGAATATTGAAACTTATTTGCATGCAATTATAAATTGTGTGTGCACTGTGACCTGTTCAAAGTACATTTCTGTTTCATTGGTCTCTTATTTAGTCAGAACGTAACTGTTACCATGACACCGTGCCCCAGCAAAATCTCTCTCTGTGTTACCGTCACAAAAATATAACTCTATTTCCAATGTAAACAACTGAAACTGAATTTAGAAAAGCATTCCCCAGAAGTGCGTTGTTCGGTTCAGCCAGACAGAACGTCCAGAAGCTTGGCTTTGAGTCAGTGCACTGGATCGTGATCGGCAAGGACGGATTTTTCTTAGTGGAAGAATTTGAAGATAACAATATCAAACCGGCACCGAGAACTCCGTGTGTGGCGTTCTTACGAGGCTGCCCCCTAATCAGCCACCACCTCCACTGTTGTCTGTGCAGGAGAAAACCTGGAACCAAAAATCAGCTGAATTAATTTTCAGAACAGCTGCTTGGTCTAGGTTGAAAAGCCATGCTTCCAGAGCGACCTAGAGCAGTGCCCTTCTGCTGCCATTTGGGTGAGATCAGCGTCTTATGGCAGATCTTTTAAAAGTACTAACTTTTCAAGGGGCAGCTTTTGTGTCTTAGTTATTCTTGTGGTCAGTGAAATCGCTCCAGCCCGCACAGTGCTGTAAACACCAGCAAACGTTCTGTGCAACTTGCACATTTCGTCACCAACTTCCTTGAGAAACAGAAGCTCACTACTTAAATTTTCATTGCTTTCAATTTTTAGCTCATCACTGCCAGAAAGGGCACATTGCAGAATTTAAAAGGATTTCCAGGGGCGCCTGGCTGGCTCAGTCGGTAGGGCATGCAACTCTCAATCTCAAGGTAGTGAGTATGAGCTCCACATTGGGCGTGGAGCCTACTTTAAAAAGAATTTTTTTAAAAAAAGAGTATTTCCAAATAACCAAATATATATTTAGTTGTGGATTTATGCCCTGCAAGAGTTGACAACACAAGAGTATACTGAGTCTTCGTACACTAGGGGTCAGAGCTCCTACATGCCACAGATACCCCACAGCCACCCAACCCATAATTCCCCGTGCTTCCCACTCCCCTGCCGCCTGGGGGCCAAGCCCCTTGTTCTCTTCTCTGTCTACACACTCTCCCTTGGTGATTTCATCCAGTCTTGTGGCTTTGAACACCATCTAGGTAATCACAGTTCCCATTTACGTGTCACTATATCAGATCTTGTCACTGAATACCAGACTTGAATATCTAGGTGCCCCCTGGAAATCCGCACTTGGTGTCCAATGGACATCTTGATCTTGACATGTCCGAGAGTGAACTGATCCCCCCACACTCAAACAATCCTGCCCCACCTTTAGTCTGCAACCTCCATTTTGGTTGATGGCAACTTTACCATGCCCACTGGTACCCCTCCCCACCTAACACATTTACTCACTAAGTTAATTGTTGTGGGCTCTCTCCTCCCACTAGGCTAGAAGCCCCCTGAGGGCATGGGGGTTTTGCCAGTTTGATTCACTGCTCTGTCCCAAATACCTAGGACAGCGCCAGGTATACAGTAGGTGCTCAATTAATACTAGTTCAGTAGATAAATGCATGGAGGAACTGGTGAATTATCCTCGGTGTGAATGGCACAGTGTGTGAGTTACCAACAGAATAAAAACTTGACGGTCATCGTGTCCTCAGATAAGGAAAGTCGGGCTCAGAGACATGAAGTGATTGCCCAAGGTCACACAGCCAAATAGACTCTTCTTGGTTCTCTCTTACACAGTATCTTCTGTTAGATACCAGGAGGCCGTGCCCAGTTGAAGGACTCTCAAGCATCACTAAGTAATAACAGTAATGATAATAAGAGTGAACATTTATAGAGTGCTTATGAAAAGCCAGGAACCATTTTAAGCACTTTGCATATATTAACTCATCCAGGGGGGTAAGAGTTTTAGGTGTGAAGCCCCAGAAATCCCACAGTGCAGACTGCTGCTCGCTGTGGGCATGGGACCACGTGCGTCCCCTGAGCCGGCTGTGGCCAGCTTTGCTGGCAGGTACCCACAAACCCACGAGCACAGGATGTGGTCCCTTCTTTCCGTGGAGTTCCAGAGGGTTGGGAGGCACGGTCTGCTTCCTTCCCACCCTGAAACTCATCGTGGGCACGCGGGAGGCAGGCCAGCTGTGTGGCTAGGGGTTAGCGTGGACTGAGGTCACCCAGGACAGGTTGTTAACGTCTGAGCCTGGCTTCCTCATCTACCAAGTGGGGACAAAACGCGCAGCAGGATCAAGTAGACAAGAGGCCCGGGCTCTGGAATCAGACGGTCCCCATCTGTGTGGCTGTAGAGGAGTGATGGGTCCCTCGGCGCTCCTTTTTCTGAGCAGCCGAATGGAGAGGACAAAGCCCATACCCTCACAGAGCGGTTGAGAAAATTAAATGAAAAAATATTTAAATGTGAAAATCTTAGAATGGTGTCTGGAGACAGAGAACATTTCATCAGTGTGAGCTGCTAATTCTTTTACTACTTGCATTTTTCAAGCCCAGCTTGAGAACTTCCTCGTTCTGGAAACTTCCCACCATTGCCCCCACCCTTTCCACCATGCTGGTCTCGGCTCCAATGGATGGGCATCCCCACGGGCTGTACCTCTTCCTAGCCCTTCTTGATTCTTTCTTAGGTCGTTGACCACTGTCTCCACGTCTGCAACCCCTTTAGGCAGTGAGCACCTGCAGGTTGGGGGCTGGGTCCTGTTCTGTATCTCTGGCACCTGGCATAGTGCTGGCACAAAGTGGGTGCTCGTTAAATGTTTGCCAAAACTGTTAACAATAATAATGTGGTTCGTTTTTTTTTTTAAGATTTTTATTTATTTGTTTGTGCCCGTGCAAGAGATAGAGAGAGAGAGAGAGAGCACAAGTGGGGGTGGTGAAGGGGCAGAGGGAGAGAAGCAGACTCCGCACTGAGCAGGGAGTCCGATGCAGGGCTCCATCCCAGGACCCCAAGATCATGACTTGAGCCGAAGGCAGATGATGACTGAGCCCCCCAGGCGCCCCAATCGTGGGGTGGTTAATAAGACTAATCAGCCCCTTCCACTGAGCCCTTCCTCTGGACGAGGCAACCACACCAAGCACTCCACAGATCCTATCCCCAGTCCTCGCCACAATCCCACAAGAGGGATACAATTAGCTCCGACTTCCAAAAAGGAAAACAAAAGTCAGTGGGTCCAAGTGGCCCACACCGAGTGGTTGTGCCAGGGTTTGGACTTGGTTTTGAAAGCCCTGGTCCTTTCCTTTATACCAGAGGTCAGCAAACCCTTCCTCAAGGGAACCAGATGGCAAATAGTTTCAGTTTTGCAAGCCACGTAGCGTTTGTCGCTGCCACACAAAAGCAGCCTTGGACAATATGTAAATGAACAGGTGTGGCCGTGTGCCAATAAAACTTTATTTTCCAAACCTGCGGGGCGGGCTGGATCCGGCCCTCGAGTTGCAGTTGGCGGCCTCCCAGGTGACGCCATGTGCTGTTCAATGCAGGTCCCCTGTGGATGGCGTCCCGGACCCTCCTGGAGTTCCTGTCACTGAACCAGAGCCAGCTGTCACCTCCCAATGCCACGACCTGTGACGGTGCTCGCGAAGCCTGGGCCCTGCTGCACCGAGTGCTACCCACGTGGATCATCGTCATCTGCGTCTGCGGCCTTCTGGGAAACCTTTTCGTGCTGTCCGTATTCCTCCTGCCCCGGCGGCGTCTGAACGTGGCAGAAATCTACCTGGCCAACCTGGCCGCCTCCGATCTGGTGTTTGTCTTGGGCTTGCCCTTCTGGGCGGAGAACATCGCCAACCAATTCCACTGGCCCTTCGGGGGCCTCCTCTGCCGCCTGGTCAATGGAGTCATCAAGGCCAACCTGTTCATCAGCGTCTTCCTGGTGGTGGCCATCAGCCAGGACCGCTACCGCGTGCTGGTGCACCCCATGGCCAGCCGGAGGCGTCGGCGGCGTCGGCGGGCCCAGGCCACCTGCCTGCTCATCTGGCTGGTGGGCGGCCTCCTGAGCATCCCCACATTCCTGTTCCGCTCCCTCGAAGCCGTCCCGGAGCTGAACAACTCCTATGCCTGCGTGCTCCTGCACCCACCCGGGCCTTGGCCCCTGGCCAGGATGGTGGAGTTGAACGTGCTGGGCTTCCTGGGGCCGCTGGCTGCCATTGTCTTCTTCAACTGCCACATCCTGGCCTCCCTGCGCGGGCAGGCGGAGGTGCAGGGGACGCGGTGCGGGGGCCCCACGGGAGGCAAGACCACGGCGCTCATCCTCACGCTCGTGGTGGCCTTCCTGGTGTGCTGGACCCCCTACCACTTCTTTGCCTTCCTGGAATTCCTCTACCAGGTGCGGGCTGTCCGAGGCTGCTTCTGGGAGGATTTCATAGACCTGGGCCTGCAATACACCAACTTCTTTGCTTTCATCAACAGCTGCCTGAATCCAGTGATTTACGTGTTCGTGGGCCGGCTTTTCAGGACTAAGGCCTGGGAACTTTACCAGCAATGCACGCCTCGGAGTCTTACTCCAGTGTCCTTGCCCCACCGGACAGATGTTCTCCAACACTTCTGGCAGAATTAAAACAGCAGGGAGTTACGAGGCGTGCCTTCCTCATCTGTGATTTCGGACATAATAGATACGGCTGTGGTGGGCCGAGAATAAGCCCACTGAGACGGCCAGGACCTCGTCCCTGGAAACTGTTGGGTGTTTTTGTGGTACGAGGACTTTGCAGATATGATTAAGCTAAGGAGAGATGGGGAGATGATCCTGGATTCTCTGTGGACCCAGTGTCATCACAAAGGTCCTTATAAAAGAGAAGCGGCCACGTGACAGCAGAAGCAGGAGGCTGGAGTGATGCCAGAAGCCCCGAGCCAGGGCCTGCTGGCACCCCCTGGGGGCTGGAAAAAATACAGAGACAGGATTCTCCCCTCAAGCCTCCAGAAGAAGTCAGCCCTGCAGACATTTGGACTTGAGCCCACTGAGACGGACTTCCAGAAACAGAAGACAATAAAATCATGTTGTTTTAAGTCACCAAGTTTGTGCTAATTTGTTCCAGCAGCCACAGGAAACTTCTGGTAAGGGTCTCTCTGCCTACGTTGCCACGTGCCCATCCAAAAGGTTCTAGGCTGACTGCTAGGCATACAGAGATGATTGAGCTAGGGAATCCCACCCACAAGGAACTTGCATAAATAATTAGAATATAAAAAAAGAAAACAGGAAATCGCAGCGGCACGCCCCGTGTCCAGTACCCTGAGCATTCAGAGGGGAAAGGGCTGTCAGGAGAGGCGTTCTGAAGGGCTGAATTTTAGGAAGGGCAGAATTTTAGGAAGGGCAGACTCTGGATGCGTGGAGAGAGGGAGGGAGGCCTGGCAGAGGGATGACCGGGGCTCGCAGGTGGAGCACGGGTGCTAGGCAGGAAAGAGTATTTATGAAACTGTTAGTGCTTCAGTATTCTTCTTGCTACGAGGGACCCAGTGGTGAGCCTGGAGAAGTCTGCCTTTGAGAAGCTCAGAAAGTGTCAGAGAGAGGGGTAACTGCCCCCATCACGTGAGAGGAGGTGTTCTGAGCACAGAGAAGCGGCACCCAGGATGGGCAGCTGCGGGGGCGGGGGGCTGGGGGGTTTCCCGGAGAAAGAGATATGACCTATAAGGTGAATCCAAAGAACAAGCAATTGGGCGAACCAAATAGGAAAAAGGTGCGTTCCAGATAGAAGAAACAAGCTCCACCCAGAGACGGGGTTTTATAGGCTCGGCGGGAGAAGGATGAAGGAAAGTGAAGTACAAGGCAGTCACAGAGGGGTTCGAGGCTTGATGAGGACAAGATGGTCAAGGGCAGGGAGGGACGCATCGAGGGCCCGGCTGACGCTAGAAGGCGTTATTCTGTTGTGTGAATTACTCTAGCCACACTCATCAGGTCCCAAACAGGCAGACAGTTGGGTATCTCCGATGTTGGGGTTTTGCCAGCAGATGGCCATCATTCAAGAATGTTGGGGGTACTGATCTGACTATGGAGACTGGCTGAATTAGAGAAGGAATGAAACTAGGAGGTGAGGGAGACAGAGTGACATGGACACAGTTACAGAGCAGGGCCAGTGGGAGTACCTAGGCCACAGAGCAGAAGAATAGGAGGTTGTGGCCACAGAGTGTTTGCATGGAACATTCCATCTCCTGTGTAGCTATGGCATCGGGCTGCTGGAATAGAGGGAAGGAGAAGGTCATTGGTGACAAGGTAGTCAAGGAATGGAGAGGCAGGGGACGGACAGCCCACAGGGTCCCTGCGGGCAGGCAGGGAGGTGCTGGAGGGGCGTGGGAAGGAGACAGCCCGTGGGCCAGGTGCCAAGGCCGGTGTCTGGGCAGGGCCGGGATTGCAGGGTCCTCCTGGGGCAGCAGCAAAGACCCGAATGCATTCGAGAAAGGGAAAGGAAGTCAGAGCTCCCGGAGCCTTGCCGATGGGATCTAAGAGGCCAGCAGGGGCTGGACCGGCGGTGGCCACCCTATGGTCAGTGCGTCAGCCCCTGGAGGTGTCATGGAAGGCAGAGATTTAAGTCAACAAGCAAGGATCCACGGCACGTGTGTTTAATTTAGATCGCACGATGTTTAAAAAACTATTTTTGAGTTGGTGCCCAATATTTACATTCCACCTAAGAATCCCGATTTCAGCTTCCCTTGAGCACTGGCAGATCTAACAACACAGAGCCTGTATTCTTTCCTTAGGCAGATGTTTACTGAGCCTCTAGCTCATGCCAGACACTGCTGTGGGTGCTGGGAGCACAGTAGGGCCCCCCGGCACTGACTCCTGGATGCTCCCCTAGGACACCAGTTCTATGGCACTGACAGCAGGTGCCCCTGATGCCAGGGCCCCCCTCCAGCTTGTTTGCTTCCCAGCACTGACACCATGTCTGGGCCCCCGGGGCAAGAATCCCCGGAGCAAAGGTCCTATACACAGCGGCTAGGACAGGAATATGAGGCAGAGGCAGAGAGTCGGAAAGGAAGGATAATACCCAGTCTGTCCTCTGCTCTGAGTGAACGGACCCCAAACCGCCCTCCTTGCTTTCTCAGCCCCCTGCATTCAAGTCGCGTGGCTTAAACAAAATACTCTCTAGGGTTTGCAAAAGACAATCCCACCATCGAGATGAGCGTGCTGGCTTGAGAAATCAGACCATTGCTCACATGCCTGTTCAGCAGTAGGCTGTCTGCATGGTCTCCGATGAGCCAGACCCCTGATTTCTGGAACGGGTGTAACCTTCACCAAAGCCCGGCCCACAGCCCTAGGGAGAGAAGCTGGCAGCTCACAGCGAGGACTCCACTGCCCTTCTACTGACAAGGTCAAGTGTTCATCTGCAGAGGGAGAAATTCCTGCCTTGGTTAAAAGGATCAGTGCTGCAGGAGAGATTAATATTTGAATTCGCATGGATCTGGGCGATGTGCTTGACCTGGAGGATTTCATATGTAGGTCCAGCCCCAAGCCTCACCTTGCAGGGCTAACACCTGACATGGAAGGACTAGTGAGCACATGGTCTCCCAGCATCCCCGACTCCAGCACCCAGGTGGGCTCCCACTTTCTGTCTGAGAAGGGCCAAGGAGAGACATGGAGGGCCCCATTCTCCAGCCCAGTTCCAGCTGTGGGCCTGTTGTGTCAGTCCGCAGCTGCCCTCCCCACTCCCCCGCTGTAGCCATCACCCCATCCACCCTGGGCACTGAATAGCACTAAGGACTCTTGAATCCCAGCCCAGGGAGACTCCTGGGTGTTGCAATGGACACAGGCAGGTTCTTGTCCTCCGGAGATGAGTCAGGAGCTCGATGAGGAGCAAGCAGGAAGTTTTCTCCTACATCCTAGAAAAGGCTTTAAATTAAATTAAAATGAGTGCATGTCAAACCAGCACAATCTGGCTAGAATCTGAAAATATTCCTGGTTGTGACTTTGTACTATACTTATACATGATGTCATCACAGAGGAAACTGAGTAAAGAGTACAAGGGATCTCTCTGTGAATCCAATAAAAAGTTTAAAATATATGTATATTGAATTTGGAGAGTTGAACCTCTCCATTTTACAGATAAGGAAGCTGAGGCCCAGATGTAGGCAGAGATTTTCCTGAGGTTACCCAGTGAGCTGGACTCCTGGGGCAGGGCTCTGTCCAGACCCAAGGATGCCCACCAGACTGTGAGGTCAGAGAACAGACCTGAGGGTCAGGGATGCCACCATCTGTGTTGCCTTCCTGGTGGCAGACTCCCAGTGCTTGGCACTGGATTTTAGATAATGAGCAGGAAGACAGGCCCACTTTTCAGGAGCTACAGGAGACAGAAGGGTATTAGAAGGGTCAGTTGGGGCTCAGCAAGTATGAGGGGAAAATATTTCAGGGTTTTCCTTGACAGGTAGCTCAGTGGCTGCTGAAATAGCTGCTGGCTCTTGGGCTATATTAATAGGAGTATAGCATCTAAAATGTGGGAGGTGAGAGCCCATTTACCTTAGCTTTGGACAAGGTACGTGAAGAGTATTGTGTTCCAGCTCTTGGTTCATTCAGAAGGAAGGGATCAGACTGGCAAAGAGACTCAATATGATAACCTTCATGACATGGTGAGAGCCTGAGAGGGCTTTCCTGAAGAAGCAGAGACCTATAGAGAAAGGGGAACAAATGTAGTTAGTGTGACCCCAGCAGGACCAAAGAGAAAAAAATCCTGAGACACACATTCCAGCTTTCTTTGAGGAAAGAACTTTCTTTTTTTTCTTTTTAAGATTTTTTATTTATTTATGTGACAGAGAGACAGCCAGCGAGAGAGGGAACACAGCAGGGGAGTGGGAGAGGAAGAAGCAGGCTCCCAGCGGAGGAGCCTGATGTGGGACTCAATCCCGGAACGCCGGGATCACGCCCTGAGCCGAAGGCAGACGTTTAACGACTGCGCTACCCAGGCACCCCAGGAAAGAACTTTCTGATAGGCATAGCTGTCCCATGGTAGAACCTGGCTAACGATGGGTTTCCTGTTCCCAAGGCACACCCACCCGTGAGCAGCTCACTGCAAGCAGGGGGGCCGATAGGAAAAGAAGTGATTTCTCCATATGAGATGTGTAATCCCGGGGTGACAGAGTCTGCCTGGAAGGAGTTCTAGAAACAAGGGAGTAACAGAGGAGGTGATCTTGAGCTGGGTCCTGGGTTAAGTAGGACAATGAGGGTGTCAACCACGCAGTCTTTGCCTCATCCAAGATGTGATCCAGTGAGATCAAGGGCTAGAAGAATTATCACAAGGCTCAGAGGCCAGGTTTCCCTAGAGGCCACAAGAGTCCACAGAGACTCTAAACAGGGGACTGTCAAGCTCAGAGCCACATTTTAGAACAATCACGCCACGGGACTACATGGAATATGGATAACGGCCTGGGGTCATATCACCTATCTGTTGCTGTGTAACAAGCCATCCCCCAACTTACAGATTTAGAACCACCTCAGCTCACAGCTCTGTAGTCGACCGCATGGGCTGGGTTCTGCTGATGGTTCTTCGGCTGGTCTTGGCTGCGTTCCTGCACGCATCGGCGGATGGCCCGCCAGCTCTGCTTCCGGGCGCTGAGCAGGAGGTTTGCAGTGGGCACAGAGCCCACCTCAGATAAGTTAAACATCACTGACAGAGTAGGTGTAATGCTGGCAGGCAGGGGAGCACCCCGAATCTGACCTCCCCAATCTAAGAAGCAGAGCAGCTGAATTGCCCGCTGCTTTGACGGCACCTGCTACGTGTTTAGTACATGCCGGGTGTTGTGCGAGGCCTGGGTGCAGAGGACAGTGAGACGCTGCCCCCTTGGAGGGTTCACAGTGCGCAGAAGAGGTCATCTCGCACAGGTTGCTCAGTGCGCAGATGGAAGCCCTGAGACCCAGAATGCTCTGCCCCGTCACACGAGGTGACAACACTGCTGTGACGTCTGGATGAGGCCCCAGCTCCCCTACTCTGTCTAGCCCTCTCCCCCTGTACTGTGGCTCCCCAGAAAATGCTTCCTAAGAACACCTTGTCTTTCATGTTTTTAAGATTTATTTATTTGGGAGGGGGAGCAGGGTGGGAGGGGCAGGGGGCGAGGGAGAGATGGTCTCAAGCCAACTCTGTGCTAAGCACAGAGCCGGACCCGGGGCTCAATCTCATGACCCTAAGTTCACAACCTGAGCTGAAACCAAGGGCCGGATGCTTAAGCGACTGAGTCACTCAAGTGCCCCAAACACCTTGTCTTTCGAATGGAAGTACTTTTGCCCAGTGCTGACGGGGTGAGAGGAAGGGCAGGCCATTCCTCGTCCTTGCTTTCCTGTAAGGGACATTTCTGCTGTCCCATCTTTCCCCTCCCGTCCTTCTGGGAAACAGGGATTGAACTTCCTCGCGCTGTGGAGGCTGAGAGTGGCCTTCTCACCTCCTCTGGCCAACACGAGGGGACTTGGATTCGCTTCTAAACAGAAGCAATTCTCTCTTCCTCTGCTGTAGCAAACCCCGAAGGCTTGTGTTGAGAAGGTGGTGTCATTAAGATGTGGAGGCCCAGCAACCCGGACCCCTGAGTTACTAGAAGGGCAGAGCCCCCTCCCCACCTGCGAGAAACACACAGCATGAGGGAGAACTCCATCCTGGTGGTTTGAGCCATGGAGCGCTGGGGGATGTTTGTTACTCAGCAGAACCCCTCCCATCCCGACTGACCCACCAGGTTTCACTGAGGAGGGCTAGCTCCCTACACCCCGGCCTGTGGCCCACTCCTTCCTCCTCTCTGTGGAAGAAAAGTGACCTGACGGACTGCTTTCAAAACACGAAGTGAGCCTACAGAGCTCACTGCCTTCCCCCATTCCCGCTCTGTCCACAGACTGGTCCCCTCTGAGCCCCGAGGTGAACTTAGTGCTAACGGCTCTGCCCCCGTGGAGGAAACGGCCTGCACTGCCTGGGCCTTGTGGGTAGGCTGGCGTGATTCTAGGGTTCAGAATTAAGAAGCCTGTTGATGCCGCACATCGAAGTGACATCACCCAGCCAAGCCCTCCTCAGTCATGAAGGTGACATTGGGGCCCCCATCGGCTGACTCCTGACTGCCTCACTTAGCTCCAGACGCGGGCAGGAAAACAGTGTCCTCAAACCCCAGCTCCCATTACCTTGCCCAACCCTCACTCCGAGGGACTCAAATTCCAAACATCTGTCATTCCTTGGACAAAACCATGAAAACCCAGTGGGGAAATGCACACCTGATTCCTGAGAGACTTTTCACAAAGCCCGCAGTAAAACCTTAGCAAGTTTTGATTCCGGGTTTCTTGGCACTGTGGACGTTTGGGGCCACATGGCTCTCTGTGGTGAGGGGCCTGTGTAGGGCAGTGCGGGGTGGTCAGCAGCACCTCAGACCTCTCCCCTCTACCAGTAGATTCTAGAAGCCCTCCCCCAGGGTGACAACTGGAATGTCCCAAGCTATCACCAAGTGTCCTCTGGGAGCAAGATCGCCCCCCACCCCCAACTGAGAACCACATTTTAGCTCATGTGATCTAGTTATCCAGCGACGGCTGCAAGGAAAGGCTGGTGGTCTGGGGAGACTTCTTGGAGGTGGAGGGCCATCAGGCCTGAAGGACTGAACAAAGGGAAGGCGAGAAGCCATGGTGTCAGGACAGCAGGACAGAGGGAGGCTTGCGGGCACACTCAGAGGGGCAGCAGAGCGGGCGGTCCGCACACACGAGAGTTGGAATGATTGAAGAGCCAAACACAGAATCGTGCAGAACTGTCTCTGACATGCACGGCACGCAGAGTAAATGTTTGCTGGTTCCATTACACCCGTCTCTCCTCCAGCCCAAACACTGACAGCATTTATGGCAACTCATCACCATTGATTTTGGCATCATTCTCCGGTGCTTAACAATAAATTCCTCCAGTCAACGCCTGTGCCTTCTCCCAAAGTTATTTTCCCTCCATCATCCTATTGTCGACCTTGGGGTGGGCAGAGAGGTGAGGTTGGGAAAGCGGAAGCAAAGGGAGGGAAGAATGAGACTCAGTCATAATGTACAGATATCAACATTGAAAGTCCAGACAGGATCCAACACGACCTGGCTAAGGGGGAGGTGATAGGCGCTTGGAGGTGCAGGGTCAGATCTTTATTGAAAATGCTGATGTTTTGGGGCACCTGGGTGGCTCAGTTGGTGGAGGATGTAACTCCTGATCTCAGGGTCGTGAGTTCGAGCCCTGCATTGGGCATAGAGCTTACTTTTAAAAGTAAAGGTATTACCTATTTAAAAAATTTTAAAAGGGGGCCCCTGGGTGGCTCAGTCAGTGTCTGTCTTCAGCTCAGGTCATGATCTCGGGGTTCTGGGATCAAGCCCCGAGTCAGACTCCCTGCTCAGCGGGGATTCTGCTTTGCCCTCTGCCCCTCCCCCCAGCTGTGCTCTCTCTCTCTCAAATAAATCAGTAAAATCTTAAAAATAAAATAAAAATAGGGGCGCCTGGGTGGCACAGCGGTTTAAGTGTCTGCCTTCGGCTCAGGGCGTGATCCCGGCGTTATGGGATCGAGCCCCACATCAGGCTCCTCTGCTATGAGTGCTTCTTCCTCTCCCACTCCCCCTGCTTGTGTTCCCTCTCTCGCTGGCTGTCTCTATCTCTGTCAAATAAATAAATAAATAAATCTTTAAAAAAAATAATAAAATAAAAATGCTGATATTTTGTGTACCATGGATGCTTGTGCATTCATGTGGGTTTTTTTTTTAAGAACATAGCATTAAATTATTATCTATCTTGATTACCAATGTGCGCAAGGCCCATGCCCCCCGCCTCCCCTCTCCCAGCCCTGGGTGGGAGGGTTAGGGGGCTGGGGGCTGCATCTCCAGCAGAGGAACGAATCCAGCACAGAAGCTTAAACAGGCTTGTTTCAGGCTCACCTTCAGACACCCCTGCGGGAAAGACCACCAAAGATCTTTATCTGACTACAAAGCACACTTTTATCTTCTCATGCCCCAAATATTCCCTTATCAGCCTGTTGGGACACCTCCCCCAGGCGCAATTGCACAGGCATTGAGAGACGGCCTGGCCCGAGCTACCGCCCAGGGGAGTATTTGCAGGGGGAAATCGATTGTGACATTACATGACATTTTTATTTTTAATTTAGGCAGTGCCCTCGACGAAGAGGACGCTGCCACAGACGAGCCTGGTGAAAGGGCTGGGATGGTTAGGATTTTCCCCAAACCTTCCCAGGTACTGGGGTTGGGGGAAGTCAGACTCCGCGCACTCCCAGTTGCGAGGCTGCGGGCGGGATCCGCGCGGGGCGATTGCTGAGCCCAAGTTCCACTCGGGAAGGGAGCGGGCGCCCCCTCCTGACCTCCGAGGAGGATTGCTCTTTCCCCCACAGAGGATTCTGCGCGTTATTTCCAAAGCCCTTATTTACAAGGGTTACAGCACACAGGTTCCAAAGCTTAACAGAATATAGAAATGGGAAAAGGCAGTGATTTCTCTGGAACACGGTTGTTTAAAGATCGATTCAAAATAATAAAAACTGTTTTAATGATTCATTTTGTTGGGGGGTATGTTAGTAGGTACCACTTCCACAAGAGGAAAATGGGCAACAGACGCCCACACTTCAATGGGTGTATCATTGACTCGGTGTTTCCCCTCGTCAGGATCCATCGGACAGTAAATCGTGGAGAAACTGAGGTACTGCAAAGTTCAGTGACTTACTCAAGGTCACTCTTTGGGCTGGAGAGTGGCAAAACTCCAGCAAATAGGACATAAAAGCTAAGAAAGCGGCTCTCAAAATGAAACCCCGTAAGAAAATTAAAAAGGGGTTTGAAGACAATAGTACGTTCTGAAAGGGAACATCTTACAAGTAAAACTCCAGTTTAAACTGAAATGGAGAAGAGAGGTGTTTATTTGGCTTTGGGACCGTCCGTCATAAACGAAAGGGAGGATTTCTGAGCGAGGAGCTGTGGTGTTGATACTGATTTTAACAGCAGGGTGGAACGGGAGGGATCGTGCTTAACTTTTACCAGATGTTAAGCGCATTTTGAGTTAGAGCCCTGAGGTCTCCTGCGCTCTAAAAATAATTGGGCCACATCTGGGCGGACAAATGCTCACGTCAGGTTTTGGAAGAAGCATACCTTGCACCAAGCAGCCATGTTTTCCCTTATTCCTCAGTGGCATCTGAATTTAAAAGAATGGTTCGCCTTCTGCGGATAGCCTAGAAATTCCTACGGTAAGGATGTGGTAGGGTTTGCTTTTCTCAGCAGTCCCCAAACCCAAATGACTTTGCCTCCAGCACCCTGACTTTTATTTCCAAATGCTAACCGGGATGTACCCTCCAAGTCAAATGTCCCCGTAACCAGGCAACCCTGCACATCAGGCTAAAAAGGCAGCCGGCATCCCCAGCAATCCCAAGGCTTCTCCCAGATCTGTGTTTAATGCCGGGGAAGCAAGAGGTCTGAATGGCCATGGGAGAGGACCAGGTAGTGTCTTCCCAAGCAGGAATTCCAAGTCTAAAACTGCTCTGAGTAGTTTCGGCCCCGGCTTTGTGAAATATCCCTTGATTTCTCAGGAGCAAAACATACTGATTTCCATTTTAATAAGGGGCAAATGGCTGGAATGATTAGCTGTGTCTAATCGATGTCTTCCCACTGGGTTCTGAGCTCCCCAAGAGCAAGGGGACGTCTTTCAGCTGTCACCTGGGACAAGGTACACAGTAAGATTCAGGAAATAGTAACTACATCGAACGCTCCTGTGATACTTACAACATGTAAGACACTATTCTAAGCACTTCGCATGTATTAACTCACACAATCCTCATGACAACCATATTATTATCTGTTTATAGAGAAAACTGAAGCACAGAGAGGTTAAGCAATTTTCCCAAGGCCACACAGCTAACAAAAACTGAAGTCTGGATTCAGCCCTAGGCAGTCTCTCTAAAATCTGTATTCTTAGCCACTATACCAGTGTCCCCAAACTTGTCTGCACACGAGTCACTTGGGGAGCTTCAAAAATCTGCCCCAGGGATTGTGACTTAATTGGTCTTGGGTATGGCCTGAATTTTGGAATTGTTAGAAGATCCCCCAGGGGTTCCAACAGGCAGCCAATTTGGGAGGATGCCGCATTATACCTCCTGCCTCGTTACTCAGCAAATTTGTTTGCTGAATTTAATTTGCTCTGTGTGGAACTGCTTTCAGGAATATAAACAAGTCCAGGAGGAAAAAAAAAAAAGCTCCAACTCTGGTACTGGCAAATTATCTTGGAGTGCAACTACCTGTAATTCTAGAAGGGTGCCGCTAAGCGCGGGTCTGTGGACGTTCCTGGAGGCAAACTCTCAGTGATGAGCTACGTGTAGCAGTCCGGCCAGGCGCTCACCGTCCCGCCTTCCTTCCTCCCTAGACACACAGCAAGACCACAATGCCAGGTTCCCTTCAGGCTGGGTGTGGTCACAGGACAGGATAGTGGACACCGGTCTCCAGCACACAGCTGTCCTCCTCTCCACCCCCACCCCGTTCCAGGGGAGGCAGAGCCACAAGATAGGGGGAGCCTGGGCTCCCCACCCTCCACCAACCAGACTTTATGAGAATGAAAAGCGGCTGGGATTTGGGGGATTATCTGTCATCAGTGAGGAGTGTGCCTTGATTAGCTGATTGTGTGGCTTTGGGCAGGTCCCCTCTCTTAAGCACCAGTTTTGTCGCCTGCAGAAGGAACACAAATACAAAGACAGGGATGCTCGAGGGCTGGGTGGCGCTTACCTGCCCCTGAGGAGGCCCCAGCAGCAGATGCAAGGGTAGGAGCCTGAGGGTGGGGTTTATCTCTCTGGCCCCTCTGGATACTTCCCTGCACGTGAGGCCACCACCGGCTGTCAGGCGGCCCCTCCTTCAGTGGCAGGTTCTGGGAATCTCTCTCTCTTTGTCCCTTCGGGCCTGCAATGAGGCTTAGTGTTGCTCTAGCGGCTTCTCAGAACTCGAGACATCATCATGGACTCCTGGGAGGCCTAGGACAGGCCCCGAGCTGAACGTGAAGGGGCTCCAAGGTGGCCGCGGTCTCTCTGGCCCTGCCCACCCAGGCTCCGCCAGTCCCTTCCTCACAGGCTCCTGCCAGTAGTCTGCATGGCCCTCCGCTCCCGGCCAGGGCCCTGACTGAGGCTGGACGCCACACGGAAGAGTGCTGAGCGTGGCGGTCCTGGAGTAAGTACTGAACAAGTACGGGGTTTTCACCTATTTTATGTATACGGCTGTACTGGTATTCTCATATGTTGCTAAAACCAAGGAACAGTGAAACCGCATTGAATAAAGGGCACCTTCAAGTACCAATCATGTGATCTTGGGCACATAACTTTGCCTCTCTGGACTTCATCCTCAACTGCCAGAGACTGCGTAGGACTATAGGACCACTAAGATTCCTTCACTCACTCACTCACTCATTCACTAGGCCCGATGCCTTGATTCTGGGCAAGGCCCTGTGCCAGGTGCCAGGTGGGCAGGTGTGTGCACGCCCTGCCCTCAGGGAGGGTCTCAGACAATAAACACCGAGACAAGCCAGTGTGGACTTATGAGAACAGGACCACAAAGGTTTGTTATGGTTAAAGGAATGTGTGCGATAATGGAGAATAAAGAGGTAGGTAGGGCAGCTGGCCCTGTGTGAAAATGGTAACCTTTTCAGTTGCGACAGGAAGGAAGCAGGCACAGTATTCTGGAAAGGAACATGGGAAAGCTCTTAGGCATTGTTCTCGCTCCAGGAGGCACATTATTTCCCCCCAGGGGAGCTGTCAGCCCAGGAGTTTGCACCTGATGGATTCTGCCACCCAGGGGACATCTGACCATATCTGCGGACGTTTTGGGTTTCACAGGTGGGGAGGGGTGCTACTTGCATCTACCGGGTAAGGCCAAGCTGCTGTTCAACATCCTGTGACGCACAGGACGGGCCCCCAACGAAGGATTAGCCAGCCCCAAATGTCAAGATTGCTAAAGTGTGGAGACCCTGACTTAGCCCCATTCGCAGATTCTTATTTAGCTGGTGCAGAGTGGGGCCCGAGCTTCATCATTAAAAAAAAAAAAAAAAGATCTCTAACCCCTGCATACCAGGATGTGGCAGAACGAAAGGACTAGAGCGGCTGGTGCCAAGCCAGGAGAGGCAGGCAGGGCTGGAGAGGCAGGGGAGAGATGGAGAAGCAAGTCCGCTCTTGCCTTAGGTTCAAGCGTTCTAAGAATGGTCAATCTTAATCTTCTCGCAAAATTCCTTTGTTTCCTAATTCGTGATGAGCTTTCACGAATTCAGACAACTGTGCAAGTTCCCCTTAAACGGCATCCGAGGATGAGCATGGGGCTTGGGAGTCACAGCCTGTGACCACGGGAGGGTTCTTGACTTCTCCTCTGGAAAACAGGGGTTGCTCTCAGAGGGGCCCTGAGGTTACAGAAACAGCCCAGGCACCACAACACCCAGCAGGCGGCAGGCACCCCAGAAAGTTTCCTATCCCTCCTTCACAAGAGCCATGTGTGAAGTGTGCCGCGATGTTCCCCTGATAGCTCCGAGTGGTTTCACACGGTGACACCTGTCCTATCAAAACCTCTTTTAAAGCACTGCCTTCACAAGTTTTTCCTTAAAATCTCTCTTTTACAAGTAAAAACATTCCCCCATATAAACAGACTTATCAGGCATTTATCTAGGTCCCTCAGACTGACCCCAGAAGGTATGTTTGCCGCAAGTCCACGCTGGAGGGCTGAGATAACAGAGTGACGAACACCCTGCAGGAGGAGTGGCAGACTCCAACATCCCACGCCCTGTGCGGCTCAGACACGGGCAGCGGTAGACACGTGACTTGCTCTCACCCGCACCAGGGTCAGAGGAACGCGGTTTCTCAGTAACAGGATCTGACACGGACCTAGGCCCCACTCAGGAAAGTGTTTTATACAGGCTTTGGGGCCCGTTCTTGGCGAAAAACAGTAGTGTTTAAAGCAAACTCCAAAGAGTAAATATTTTAATTTTCTTCAAGAGTATTCTTCATTCCATAATATTTTCAACACTCACACAGATGAGTTACATTTCCACAGAGATACTCATACAGCAGCAGTATTCTTGAAGTACTCACAGCCAAAATTAAGTAGGGAAATTAGGAAACTTAGCAACGCGTATACAGCATTGTGGTGAGATGAAGATCAATCACTAGGCAAAGTCAGGGCGGATCCACAGAAGAGCAGGACTTGGGGCCCCTCCCAAATCCCACCCTGGAAAAGTGACCACCCTGCGGGACCGGCGGCCTACGGAAATGACGGAAGACAAATCCAACCAGAAACTGGAAGCTGCCATTTCATACATACAGAATACAAGCTCAACAACAAAGGAAACACATTTCTTAAAGGAGGGGCTGCTGAGTCCACGGCCCCGGAGGTGTCCCCGAGCCCCCTGCCGCCGCCTCTGCCATCTTGAGACACACAGCAGCCCGCACTCGGGCACTGACCACGAGGCCACATGCCCGGAACCACGGTGCCCATGGTTGGTACGGGAGGCCAAAATCCCTGATACCAAATTTTTTAAACCTGCTTACCTCTCGGTGTAAACTGTTAAAACTCAAATTTCTCATCCCCAAAGCAGCCCATGACGACGGTGCGTTGGAACACCTTTTCTGTCCCTGATGTACACAGGATCTAAGGAAAATACTGCCCACGTCAACGGACTGATGGCAGCTGGGCTTACAAGGTCTGTTAAGGGGGTGGTGCGCTTACATGGTCCTGAAAACACGGGCAGGAAAATAGGTTGGCTTGAAAGCACTCAACTAGGCTTCTATGGAAAGACTGGCTATACCTTCCAATAAACAGAAATAAGATTGTTTGACAAAAGATTTTCCCCCTACATTAACTATACACTATACAAGTAACCTTCCTAGTTAACCCTAAGACTCACGAATTTCTATTTGATTTATTCTATTTGATACCAAGTGCTGCGTGCCATGGATGACACATCTGCAGACACAGAAGAGTATCACTTGGTTTCTGACAGCCCCGTACTTCCAAGCTCAAAGAACTTCACAGACATTGGCCCTCATGGCTTAAGTAGGTCTAGAAGCTCTCACTGAAAACTGCTGAAGTCCACCCGCTCTGGGGAGAGTCCACAGTGCACAGAACCCAACCCAAACACACTCGAGGGAGGCAGGACACCCTTGGACCAGCGGCCCCTGCACAGGAGCAGACAGAGTTGTCTAGACTGCTTTGAAACTGAGCAAAGGCGCCAAACCTACAGAACGCTGTTTTTAAAGGAGAGGATTGGAAACTAAACATTTTTCCTGGAAATATGTTAATACCATTTAAAAGTGACACACAGCAGGAGGCAGGAAACATCAGTTTTTAGTATTTTTGCTATTCTAGGCACACTGCCACTTGGAAAGATTCCCTAAAGTGAGTCTTGCATTATAAAAATATTGATGTGAAATATATGTGCTTCAAGTGGGAATCCAAATTGGACCCAAACTTCAGTAAAATGAAAGATTATTGCTATGTCTAGAAGAAAAGCCGTATTACGTCTATCCTAAAAGGCAAATATTAAAAGGGGATGTTCTACTTGTAAATAATAGCAATCTGGGGACAGAGAGGAAGGGAAACTTGGGGTGCACATCAGCCCCATTCAAGAGGAAGTATTGCCATGGCCCACGGCCTTCGCTGCCTTTCTAAAGTGGTCTTCACGTGCTTCTGTAACACTGTGGTATTATAAACCCGCCGATGGATCTTGGTCAAGCTCGCTCACCTGGACTCGCTGGGGAAACAGCTCTACAGCCTCCACGCAGCGACACGTGGACACACGCTGTCTACTGCATGCAGAATCGCTCATCACAAGTCAACCACGTAGGCACAGTGCCCACTCAGCAACTCAGTACTCTGAAAGATCCATGATCTTAAGGGGCCCCTGGCTACCGCGTGTGATGTGACCTCCGTGCTCTCCTCCATCGCCACCAGCCTGGGGTGTCACAGGTCTGGGGCAGTCCACCAAGGACTACATCCACCACGACCACCACCACCACACCCACCCACCCACACACACTCACCCACACACCCACACCCACACCGGCACACACACACACACACACACACACACACACACACACACACACACTGATCATCCAAAAATCTCTGCTGGGCTTTGTCATACAAAACCCCTTAGTTCGCAGACAGATGCTAGGTTTACAGAAATCTAATGTCTTGGCCAAGTCACCTGCCGACTGATGGCAGATCTGGGAGCCCAAGGGTCCTGCCCAACACTTTTCTTACTGTGTCACTGTGACATAAAGGTTGAGAAAGACATTTTTAAGAAAAAAATGAGGCTACTTAAGAATGCAGAAGTGTTCAAATACAGTCGATGCAGACATCTAAAAGAGCATCTCGGTTAAACTGGCAACAAACAGAGCCTTGACACTGGGCCTTTCTGAGGCAGGTTTCTGATTCCCAAACCCAGATTCTGCGGCCAGCACATGCATGAGCACAGGACAGAGAAAGTACCACGGAGAGGACATTATGAAGATACGTGTTACAATAGGATTTATAAACTGAACTTGTCAAAAGATGGGTCTATTTGCAACTCAAGAGTGCAAAGAAGAGGATGACTATTTCTCCCTAGACTATATCTGACTGAATTTAAATAGTTTGACTATGGAAGACAGATTTTAAAGAGATTTTATAGTTTAAGTTTGATCAAGGGCTTTGCAGTGTGATTAACCATCACAAATTACAGACACAGTATGTTCTGTTTTAAGGACGCATGGAGCAGCATGGGGTCAGCGAGCAGGGTGGTCAGAACGTGCCCCCGAAGCAGGCTGAGCCTTTGTGACGACACACAGGTGTGGCTACTGTCCACTCAGGATCACATTCTACACAACTCCATTTATTTGAGACAGAGTAACGGATGGTTCCATGAGCAGTGCCTTTTTAAAGTTTTTTTAGCAGTAAAAAGGAAACAATAAAAATTAAATGCTGTTTAGCACAATTTTTATGAATTTTAAACGTCCAGATGTTTGGTTTACATTGCTTTCTTGTTCAGAAAATCTAGAGAATGGAATCGATTCAACATCACTTTTAAAAACCCCAAACTGAAATGCAGTTCTGAAATCCAAATTCACGTGGACAGCATTCTCCCACTTCAGAAAATGAGAATTCACATCATGCGACTTTAAACAGTGGATGAACACGAAGTCCTACACTTACTTTCTGCAAGATTCACCTAAAGTAAAAAAGTGAGTCCTTGCAAACAATTTTCCTCTCACACCTAGGTAATGACTTACTCGATATTAACCAAAATCAGTTTCGAGAAAGTATTCCCCAAGTGTCTTGGGATGGATCCAAGTACTGCATCTATGAATATGCTCTAAGAAAAGCAAAATGTTCATGGAAGCATGAAACAATTTTACCTTTAAATAAAAATACTTTATTCATTCCTGACAGGTTATCAAAATGTACATTGTTAACCAAGTAAAAACGGTACTCCGAAATAGCTGACTAGGGCGTATTTGGAGGATTTTTGGTTAATTTCAGAAAAGTAAAAATCATTTCCAATCTCCCTTTCCACGCATTCCTAACAAGCTTGCACTATATCTGCTTAAAAGTGAACACATAAACAATCATATGGGCCCCAGTTCATTATAGAACGCACATTTTCATTTACACTTAAAATGAATGGAAGTTACTACATCTGAGTTAGCTTCCTTTGCCAAAAACATTCAGTCTTACTCCTCTTTATATTTTGTGAAAATCTGTAAATGACATAACAAATAGATCACATGACTTGTATTAATCTAAACACACACACACACACACACACACACACAGAGGATAAAGTGCAACACAACAGAACATGTCTGCAACATTCACGTTCTCAAACGCCCACAGAAAGATTTTCTGAGGGAACGGAAATAACGTTCTCAAGTGCACGGACACTAAATCCATCAGACTAGGTTATTTATTCCTCAGTGATATTTATATTAAAATCCTATTTGCTTCGCTTTCCCTGTAGCTTCTGTCTCTCATTCTCAATGAAAGTTTCGAAGCTGTGATTCTTTTTATCCTTGAGAAAACTCAATTCCTCAGGGCAGCATAAATAGTGCTTTCAAAGTGCACGCATGTTTCTGAGCACTCTGTACTGTGACAGGAGGTTTCCAATGATGTCTCATCCATAGCAGGAGGATTACAGCCATTTTAATAAAAGCAAGCAATCCACTCACTTGGCAGCAAACACTTAAGGACTTTTGACACTAGCCACCAAACATTTCTCTAGGCAAGTACCAAACTAGCCCTAAAATGTCAAAAGTTTTTGGTTGCATGTTGCTTTAATATTAAATTATTTAACTAAGAAATGCTTTTGTTCCTGAGATGAGCACAATAAAGTTAAACGAGTACCCTCTAACACTGCCAACAGGACACCTCCTCCTTATTCTCACCCTCCCCGTCTCCACAAAGGACCGCATCTGAAGTGTCAGTCTTCCCCATGGCGCCATTTCTGTGACTCGTCTTGCCGGACATCTGGTCTAATTTGGTTTCTCATGCCGCCTAAGACGTTTGATGTCGCTTCTGTGGCAACAATCAGAGGTCTCACCACCGCAGGAGGAATCTGGCGCAGGACCTCGCCCACGGCACCAGTGACCCCTCTGCTCTCGTGTTCTCGAGCCGCGGTTTCGTAAATTGTCTGAGCCGTGTCTGTAAGTCCCTGGAAGGGGGAGAGGACAGAAGGTCAGAAAAATCTCGGAATTATCCTATTGTATACAACTTTAGCAGAGATTATCAACATGATGCTTATAACAAGACCAAAAAACCCACTGTGCTTTCGAGATAACCAGGATAATTGTATTTATGACAAAATTGTAATTATAGGGAAAATAAGAGGCAATTATTATGATTTAGCATTTTGTTGTGACATGTGCGTGTAGAAAATATAGCTAAGCTACCATTTCACGGAGGGAAGCTTAAAGAAATATTTAATGATCCAAGAATAGCTTTCTTGGCACTATTAATCACTCTAGTTAAATCAAACTTAGCAAACAAAGCTTCTGGAATAAATATAATCACAAAAGGAATACGGTGATAGTTCCTTTGATTCAACTCTAACAAGAAAACCCAATTCTACAAAGTTCCAGAAAATTGTTTTAAATTACTGGCTATGTACCAGAAAAGATAACTGTGGAACATTCAATTAAGATAAAAGGACTGGATTAAATAGTAAAAATTCTGAAAACATAAAGCAGGAATATGTTTAATAATTTAAAAGTTTCTGTAGCATTCTTTTCATGTTTCTTATAACTGTGTAACATTAAAATAATCATGACTGCTACCCTTTAAAGGTGAATACATAAATGTGTTGATCAAGCCAAAGTGGTAAAGCCCCACACGACTTCTGAATCTACCATTTGTCTAACTCAGAAATCCCGCAGGGCACACGAGGCACTGTTCCGTTGTGACCATCTCAGTGAAGGGCACAGTGCAAGGTGCTTTGGGCTCTCCAGGGAAATCAAGGAACCCCGTCCTAGCCCAGCATCCAGCCATCGTTCCAACAAACTAACAAGAGTATCATTTCTACCTGGCACAGCAGGGTAAACATGTAATACCGTATGGGGAGAAAAAGTACACAACTAAAAACAAATACAAGTGCTGCTTTTAAAACTATCCACAGTAAGTGAAACCCTGACAATAAAGAAAATGCTCACGGTTGATCCATCTGTCCCCAGCATCCTTCTCTGTCCTCTCTCAGCTCCCCTCCCTAGCCCACGGCCAACAGGCAGGTATGAGCTGATTGTAATATAGTGAGTACCACCACCGCGTCTGGAGACGACAGACGCGAATCCATATCTCAGCTCCATCACTTCAGTGTGTTACCTGAGCTGAAGCCTTTCTTTCATTCATTGTTTTGTTTTGTCAGTCAAGTCCTTTCAATGCGGAATTAAAAGTCTATGGTGACTGTCCGACGTCGCTGGCACAAGGCACCCGCAGAGACTGGTGCTCCGTTTTCACGAAGCACGCCCTGGACCACGGCCGCTGCCCTCACACAGCTGCCTGCCTACCACGGAAGGGAATGCCGTAAGCAAGGGTCAGCCAGCTTTCTCTGGAAGGAGCCACATGGCAAACATTTGTGGGCCACACAGTTTCTATCATATATGATTTTTTTTTCTTTTTACAATCCTTTAAAGTTGTTAAGATAATTCTGAGCTGGTAAATCCACACAAAACAGGTCTGAGCCAGACGTGACCTAGAAGCTACAGTGTGCCGAGCCTGGATCTAAAGGAAGAGCCAAACTGTGAAACAGCTGGAATGTTTTCTCTCCACCTTTGAGTTACTAACATCTAAAAGGGAAAAGATACATTTATCACCACGTAGGAGCCTCTGCTTAAAATGTTTTTAACACGGAAGTTAGATTTGGTCTAATCAAGCACACCGTGCCATCTCGATCCATGCTCACTGCTCTCAGCCCCCTAACCCCGTTCTTCACACTGACAGTCTTAGAACCACACGGCAGACCCGAATGCCCAGGGTCCAATCGTGGCCCCACTGCTGACTCCCCCCACTACACTGGGGAGCCATTCCTGCTGAGCCAGTGTCCTCGTGGGCAAGTGAGGAACACCACCTACCTTTAACGGTTGCTATACACCTGGCACAAAGTAAGCACACAAATATGTTTTCAAATGAATACAGATTAAATCAGGCAAGCATCACGCAAACTGCAAAGTGTATCCAAGTGCTATGATATCCTGCTGCCCACCGCCCCTGCTATGCCTGAACCCCAGGATATTTTTATAAACCTGATTTCTAACATGTCTACTGATAACTGGCCCGATTCGGACATCTACAGGAATGGGTCTGACCAGTAATTATTCTCCCGACTAAATCTCCTTTCAAGAAAAGCAAGTGGTCTCACCTTTATTTATTCCACTAATACATTTCCTGGGGTCCCCACTTCAGTGGTCTTCTGACCATTCGGGACCACAGAGGCCACTTTGTCAGGGAAAAGACTGTCCTAGGCACTTGTGCCTCAGAATACGACAGGGAAAAAGATCTTTAATGAAATCCTAATACATGCATCAAGAGTAAAACCACCTCAAACTTCATGTCACATTAAAAAGAATGTCTAGGAAAGATGACAACAGGAAATGCCCCCGACAGTGTCCATTAAGAACCAGGATTCATGGGTGCAACTAAATTGCAATTACGCGTAATAAATGTCGAGATTCAGATGGTTACAAATCACCAACTTCATTCTTACCAACCTCTTGAAACCAATGAACAAAGGGACATTTATATAAACATTCCTATAGCAGTGGTTTGGGGAAAACATGGTCTACCAACTGGAAAATCAAGTATGCTATAGTCCTGCGATGAAATGCCGTAAGACACTTTAAATGAGATTCACGTGTGTCACCACGGATAAAGCTTGAGAGGCACACGTTACAGACTGAGACATGCACTATGACCCCATGTATGTTAACTTCTAAACTATAAATAGTACGTGTTGCTTATGGATACATACACAATAGAACTATAAAAACTCGTACCAAAACACGTGTACCATCTTGAGGAGAGTGAAGGCATGGGAATGGGATCAGGGTGAGTGATTCACCCGAAAAGCTGTACTTTTAAACAAAGCTGAGTTTTATAGCGCAGGGCAACTACGGGCTGTGTCCAGCTGGCGCGGGCGTGAGTGTGTGTCCGCTACCCGGCTGGCTTCTGCACGTGAGGAGACCCAGCCTTCCCTGCAGGTCACGACTCTCGCTGCGAGCCCGTCACTATGTGGCCCTCCTCTCCGCCCTCACACAGACATCTGCACTTGCTGTTGGCAGCAACTCCAAGTCCACTCCCAGGAGTTTCCAACCACAGAACGCTCTTGCGAAAAAGCCAAGAAAGCAGGTCAGCTGGTTACGGCCCGCCCACCCAGGTAAGCGCTCACCTCTTTCACAACACTGTAGGCCTTGGCCACACCTTCCCGCAGGTCCACTGGCTGGTGGGCTAAGCGGTGATGAGGAAACCTTTTGATCTTCTTGGGCTCCATAGAAAGGGTCCCAGGAGACACCATGTCATAAGCAGTCTCTGCTGCTGCCTGGATCATTTTATCAGAAAGTAAGAGACGAATCAGAAGAAAGTCTGCAGAGTTCTGCTCCAGCAAAGCACCTGCCATAGGGACTCGCAGGCCCTGATGCAGGCACGTCTGCGCTACCGGGAGTTCTTCACGGCAAAACCTTAGCACTTGTATAACAAGAACATTAAAGTGCACATTAAGAACTAATATCTGGATTGAGCTGACTTTCTCAGTCCCTCCTCTGTCCCCCTCCTCCACGTTACCAGGTTAATTGAGAATGCCCTGTCTGTGAACAAATGGAAAAGGTCAACTGGAGCTTAATACTTACCGTAACAAACCTTAATACATCTACTGTTTGATCTGTAAGGCTTTCTTCACATTTAGCTATGATCTACTCATATAAATGAGGCAAAATAAGTCCTCAACTTAATGGTTAGAATTTAACCGAAATAAGCAAACAAATTTGACACTGTATTATTTCACTGCTTTATTCTACATATTACTTAACACCGGAGAGCTGAGTAATAAAAACAGCAACAACAAAAACCCACAATACTAAATATTCCTAAATAAGATATCTATTCTCTACATTTTGTATACTTCACAGTATCTCTTTAAAAACATAAAAGCCCCAACCATTCCACAGTAAGTCTTCCTCTCTGTACAGAGTAAGGCAGTCTGTGCAAAGATACCTGTATGGTCTGAACCATCCTGTTTGTGAGCTCCAGAGCAGCCATTGCTGTCGAGGTGCCAAAGGAGGCAGCACCTCTCTGGAACCCTCTGACAATGCGACCATCCTTCCGGTACTGCTCTATCGGTAACCAGACCAAGTCCTTCAGGCCTTGCACTAGAACAACGGTCAACACAGAGAAATCAGTGCCAGTGCTGGAGCTCAGATCTCCACTATCACTCTAACCCTGGGGCTTTTAACTTCAAATGGGATGCAAAGTGCTCTTACATGTGTGCATGACCACACACAGAGGTTTTTTTAGAAAGACAGTCCTCACACAGACTGTCTCAAAGGCACCCTTAATTCCAAAGGGGTTAAGAATCATAGATCAGGGGCGCCTGGGTGGCTAGTCATTAAGTGTTTGCCTTCAGCTCAGGGCGTGATCCCAGGGTCCTGGGAATGAGCACCACATAGGGCTCCCTGTTCCGCTGGGAGCCTGCTTCTTCCTCTCCCACTCCCCCTGCTTGTGTCTTGTGTTACCTCTCATGCTGGCTGTCTCTCTGTCAAATAAACAAATAAATAAATAATCACAGATCAGGCAAAATAAATCATCTTTTGATTAAAAAAGAAAACTCACCTAATTGTACTAGTGAATGCATAGGCCCAACCCCTCCCAGGATTCCTGGTAGTTGGTTCTTCTTAATGTCAGTAAGCCATTCGGTGATTGCATACGAAAACAATTTGTCAACACCTAGCAAGCTAGAGCAAATGACTATTAGTATACGGAAAAGAGAAAGAAATTTGTAGGTTCAGATAAGTTGGGGGGATTTTTTTTTCTAGTTTCAAGGGTAGAATTTAGTGATTCATCAGTTGCATATAACATCCAATACTTATTACATCAAGTGCCCTCCTTAATGCCCATCACCCAGTTACCCAATCCCCCCACCCCCCACCCCTCCAGCATGTTCCCTAGAGTTAAGAGTCTCTTATGGTTTGCCTTCCTCCCTGTTATTTTATTTTTCCTTCCCTTCCCCTATGTTCATCTGTTCATCATATGAGTGAAATCATATGGTATTTGTTTTTCTCTGACTTAAATTCATTCAACATAATAAATTGGGGGGATTTTTTAACTTAAGACAAAAGAAAATTTACCGATTATAAGGACAAAATATTATTGATGAACAATCTGAACATACATATACACACATATACGTACACATATATATAATCCAGTTTAATGTTCGTAATTTCTACAAGGCTTTGGTAACACGTATAAATGTGTTCTTCCACTGCTCCTATTTCTTGAACATCTAAAGCTCTAGCATAGGGGGCGCCTGGGTGGCTCAGCTGGTGGAATACCAAACTCTTGGTTTCAGCTCAGGTCACGATCCCAAGGTTGTAAGATCAAGTCCCACTTCAGGCTCCGTACTCAGCACAAAGTCTGCTTGAGATGCTCTCTCCCTCTCCCTCTCCCTCTTCCTCTTCCTCCCCCTCCCCACACTTGTGTGTGCACACGCCCTCCCTCTCAAATAAAATCTTTAAGCTCTAGCATAGGATTAACTCACTGTCTATAAATTGCTACATGGTTCTCAGCTACTAAGAACCATTATGTTGTGAACTTCCAGTCTTTTAGCTAAATAAACGAATTTATGACTTTGGGAAATTATTAAAAAATAACTATAGTTATTTCTGAAAAATACTATTCTGTTCAAACTACTGCTCTCTCAGCATAAAAAGCAGCCCCTAATCAGTAAGCCTCCTCTAACAAAGAACTCTCTGCACACAGTACTATAAAATAATGACTTACATTTCCTAAGAAAAGTCAGTGTTTGATTTGTCGTAAACTAATTACAGTCACTGTACCACAGAGCCTCATATTATAGAAACCGACCCACCCATGCCGGTAGAAAAGCCGCTTCAGCTTCAGTTCTGAGCAGTTTAACTGGGCCAGACCAATTAGAATCCCGGCTAGCGTACCCTTTAAAATTAAAAAAAGCCAGATTAATGTATAACTGAGAGACTGAACATTTAAAATAGTTGTTATTTGGGCAAGTCAAAGTAATATTTATTCACTAATGCAGCTAAAATACATACTTAATAATATATACGACCCAATATATACTAAATTTTACTCATGGGCTAAGTAAATGATGTTTACTTTAAAAACAATTAAATTTTAAAATCTTGCATGTCATGACAAAAAATGCATGACAGAAAAAGTTTAAAAATTAACTCAATTAGAAAAACAAAGGAGATAATTTTGTAGAGTATATTTATACAAAGTTTCCAAACCTGATCCATTGAAACGTGCTTGCCATGATAATCAAGTCGAATAGGAACTTCTGATGTGAATCTAAATTCTCTGAAGATAAAGAAAGGAGGGGAGTTATTTATATTCAAAAGTACTAACAGCTGAAATTAGATCTAAATTAATTTGTTCAATTGGATAATAAAAACAAAACCACAAAATAATGTGAATATCTCAAGGCCTAAATAAAGGGCAATGTCTTTTAGCTCTACCTTTTCTGAAGGTAATAAATATAACAACTAAACTAATGTTAATCATTTTATATATTGCATTTATTTTATTTAAATTTTCTCACAAAAAACTTCTCCTAGTTTACTAAATGTTTACCTTAGAAAATTTATTCTGGCAGATATTCTCAATTTATACACAGGAATAATAAAGGCGACCTTCAAGATTAAACCAAATAATATAATCATTACCAAGAAGTAAAAAAGAGAAAAGCATCATGGGCAAGGAACTTAAACTCTGAGCCTAAACGTCTTAGTAAATTTTAAAAATGCCACCTAACACTGGTGAATTTTAGTGAGCATTCTTTAAATTAATGCTTATAAACAGGGTATCAACACACAAGCACTGGGAATTCTGTGAGAATGAAATCATAATTACACACTGACGGTATACATCAAACAAAAGGAGCTGGCTTCCCAAAGCTGGGCTGTAAATTGGGCTTAAAACACAATTTTCCTACAGAATTAATGTCTGCATTTACGTCCTAAGCCATTCCACAAAAGTCCAATTTAACCCCCAGTAAAATGGAAATGTTGTATTTAAACATCAATCACTACAGGAGCCTAGGACCTCAGGTCATCCCTCATCTTCCAAATACACATCTCCGCTTGGTTCTCTGGGCATTTTGGCTCTCTTCCTTTCTCACTCTGCTTTTTTCATGGCACATAATATGACAAATCATATATTTTAATTATCTGTAAGCTCAATTATATAGGGAATTTTTCTCGACTTTGTTCACTGTGCCTAGAACAGAACCTGGCATACACAGAGTAAGAGCTCAATAAATATGGAATGGTTGGCGGATATTACACCATCACTTAGAAAATGCACAGATTGGGGATTAAGACCCGTGTTCTGGTCTTGACTGGGCCACTAACTGTGTGGTCTTGAGCAAGTCAACTTACTTCTCCGGACACTGAAGTTCCTCATCTGTGAAATGAGTAATCTGGATTTTATCACTGACTACCACCCCTAGGCCTTCTAGGAGCTTTTGAGAATAAAAACAGAAATCCACAGCTATTTTAGGGGTGCCTGGGTGGCTCAGTCGTTAAGCACCTGCCTTCGGCTCAGGGCGTGATCCCGGAGTCCTGGGATCGAGCCCCACATCAGGCTCCTCTGCTGGGAGCCTGCTTCTTCCTCTCCCTCTCCCCCTGCTTGTGTTCCCTCTCTCGCTGGCTATCTCCCTCTCTGTCAAATAAATAAATAAAATCTTAAACAACAACAACAAAAAAGAAATCCACAGCTATTTTAAATAGTCTAATTAAAAAAACCCAAAACTACTGGGTGTTAACCCCAAAGATACAGACGTAGTGAAGAGAAGGGCCATATGCACCCCAATGTTCATAGCAGCATTGTCCACAATAGCTAAATCGTGGAAGGAGCCGAGATGCCCTTCAACAGATGACTGGATTAAGAAGCTGTGGTCCATATATACAATGGAATATTACTCAGCTATCAGAAAGAACGAATTCTCAACATTTGCTGCAACATGGACGGCACTGGAGGAGATAATGCTAATTGAAATAAGTCAAGCAGAGAAAGACAATTATCATATGATTTCTCTCATCTATGGAACATAAGAACTAGGATGATTGGTAGGGGAAGAAAGGGATAAAGAAAAGGGGGGTAATCAGAAGGGGGAATGAAACATGAGAGACTATGGACTATGAGAAACAAACTGAGGACTTCAGAGGGGAGGGGGGTGGGGGAATGGGATAGACTGGTGATGGGTGGTAAGGGGGGCACGTATTGCATGGTGCACTGGGTGTTAAACGCAACTAATGGAGCATCGAACTTTACATCGGAATCTGGGGATGTACTGTGTGGTGACTAACATAATATAATAAAAAATCATTTAAAAAAAATAAAAAAATAAAAATAAATAAAAAAACCCAAAACATTAACCTGAGTGAGGCTATACAAGCCGAATAAAAAGTGTCAAATTTCTTTGCTTTCAGGCCAGAATTGTTAACAATTCAATTTCTTTTGGACTGGCTAGCCAGTGTTCACAAAAACCAAACTAGGAGTTCATAGGTGATTAATATAAAATGAGAATTCAAATCATTACTTATGATACATAATTTTTTGGTAGTAAGAAAATTTAAAAGATCAATATGGGAAAGTAATAAAAGAGATTCTTCTTTCCTGGTGAAACATTTGGAACTGCCAGAGATCATCTATCCAGAATCTTTCCAATTCTCATATTGTTATTTTTTTTTCTCTATTTTCAAGATACATAAAAATATGAAAGTACTTTAAATAGTTATACTGCCCACTTTGGGCTATACCCTAAGTCTAACCTAAAGTCAGCTTGAAAAGACAGAATTTGGGGACAATTGATGTCAGCAGGAGTAAAGAAAATGAGGGGAAATAACTAATGGTCCCTCACAACACAGGTGGCTCAGATCTTCCTTCTTTCTCCTCCCAACGGAGCCAAGGCTCCATGCCCACCATGAAGGGCCACAAAAGAAGGAAGATGGGAAGAATGAATGGGTGTGGAACTGAGGATAAATTCCAGCGTGCAAGCAGCTAGCTGAATCGTGGGGCAGGAGCCACAGCAGACAGCGGCAGCACAGCTGGCCTGGCTTTCCCGACAGTGCCGACTGAGCCAGGGAGCAAAGCGTCAGGAAAGACACAACAGTGATGGGGAAAGGCAGATGGAAAACCAGATGGAAAATGCCCACACGGGAGAAGGGAAGCACGGGGAAGCCAAGGTGTGTAAGGGAAAAGAGGAAAGGACTTCATGTTTGAGGAAGTACAAATAAGCCATAACAGTGACTGGAAAGTGGGAGGAAAAAAGAAGAAGCTAAGAGGAAAAGGACATTCCTGGTGCAGAATCAAGAGAAATGACTCCTGGGGCGCCTGGGTGGCACAGCGGTTAAGCGTCTGCCTTCGGCTCAGGGTGTGATCCCAGCGTTTGTGGGATCGAGCCCCACATCAGGCTCTTCTGCTATGAGCCTGCTTCTTCCTCTCCCACTCCCCCTGCTTGTGTTCCCTCTCTTGCTGGCTGTCTCTCTCTCTGTCGAATAAATAAATAAAATCTTAAAAAAAAAAAAAAAAGAGAAATGACTCCCGAACCACGGTCACTACGTGTAATCAAGGGGTGCAGGATACATGGAGCCCACACGTAAATAAAGATACCAGTTACTGTTTGGCAGTGCAAAGAAAAGCTGGCGTAACCTCACGATTAGTGGTACACAAACACATTAAAAAACAACCTGCAAAATGCTGAATTAACTTCATTTGTTATCGAAATTCAGTGATTTACCTAAAAAACACTGGCTGATCACTAAATGATGCTTCTTCAGCTGTGAAGTCCTTCTCTTCCTCCCCATTAACCACTTCCACTGAATTGGCACCATTATCTTGGGAAGGCTGCTTTGGCCCAGGGAAAGAAAGAACTAGATTTGGCTCCTTGGAGGTGCTTAAGTGCCTTGGCAAACTGCAGGTGACATCAGCTCCAGGAGACTTTTTAACTGAAAAACAACGTGCACATTTGAAAGATTCGGAACACTTCTTTAGAGCAACCATTTAAAATAAACGTGGATTTCACTTGTTTTGCTACATTTAATAAACACAATTACTGCTGCAGAGAAAATTGACTTCCACCTTTTAAATTATTACTCTTACATAAACTGCATTTGCAAAATACAAAAAAATAGACACAAAGCACATTTATGTAAATGAACATAAAGACTGTAAGTACACTCTCAAAAAGGCCTCATAACCACCAACATCAACCCAAGTAATTGTGACAGACCTTTCCAAAGTATACAGATTTACTACCTTCTGGATCTGGGGCCACCAGCAGCTCTACTTCCGTAGAAAGACTGGTGAAGAAATCCTTCAGGAAGAACAAGGCATCCTAAAATGAAAAGATGTAATTACAACCAAAGGGCAGGGGTGGGGACACACACACACACACACACACACACACACACACACACACACCTATTTCTAAAACTACAAAGTATCTCAAAGTCTCATATTTTACTCATTATTCATATACCACTATAATTTGAGTTCTTACTCTGTGTGAGGCACTGTTCCTATTCCCCATCTCTCCTCTCTTGCTCACACTCTCTCTCTCTCTCTCACACACACACACACACACTTCCATGTGAATTCTCACAACTCTGAGATTACAGATGTGAAAATTGAGACATGGAGACGTTCAAGATTACATGCCTATTTCTAAATCCAAGTAAGTTTTGGTTTCTCAGAAATACGGCGTTCTTGTTCTTGGACGCCAGTGCTCAGGGTAAGCCAGAAGTGGGCGTATTACTGCCACGAGGAACAGCAGCCAGCCAGCCTGGACACGTGCGTGTACCTTGCAAGTTCTTACTACCTTATTTCTGCCTTTATCGCTATGTTCTATTGCCTTAACACATTTTCTCCATTGGACATGATATTCAAAATTAAAATCAATAAAATCACCAAGTGTGGTCTCTTCTGAAATGATACAATAACAAAAATGCACGGGCCCATCCTAATGTTGTCCGAGCAAGCCACATTCACCCGATATCAGCAGCTTCGTTTTACTCACCTCACTCACACTCACAGACCCCTTTTGGAAAATATGAAAATTAAATGCCTGAGCCCATTCTTTCTTATTCTTCCCTTCCACTTAAAAAAATTATCAATTAATATAAAGCATTAATATTGTAGCAAAGTGCAATGTGGTGGGGAATTACAGCATCACGATATTTGGTAGCATACCCTAAGTTTGGTAATTCCAAAGGATCTGATTAACTACTGATCACGTTTATCAGAAGTATAAATGATAAAAGTCAGAAAGGTATTTTTCTAGGTAACATGACACATGGGAGACTGAGGAGTGGAACTGAAGAACAAGCAGGTAGTTTCAACAGTACTGAAAATATTTTGGTTCTGCAGTAAGGTAGTGGGTTCATGAACTGTTTATTACATTATGCTTTACATTTATGTATGTGTATATTTTGTTATTCACATTACATACATTATATATTACTATACAGATACGTGTGTGTATATACACACATTTGATAATGTATGTATATTAGATGTTTACAAAGTTAATAGTACCTAAAATATTATTCTTTGACCACTAGATGGTGATATTTTAACACAATAAATACTTTTGACTCTAGGACCGCCTTCAAAAAAAAAAAAACCAAAACAAAAACCACCACCACCACAAGAGAAAACTACCAGGTGTAAATATGCTCTTAAAAAAAAGAGAGAGAGAGAAGACCACAGAGACAGTGGCTTTTATCCATTTACACTACAAATGCACAAAACAACAGAAGAGGGTATACTAATGGACAGCGTTTCGATATGCTCTCAGAAGTTTTTGTATTTATGCTAAACTCTGTACAACTCAATAAAATAGCCTAATTTTAAAACTAGTAAGACACAGGCCCTTCACAAAAGGGTATACAGATGCCAAATAAGCATGTGAAAAGATGCTTAGCGTCATTAGTCATCAGGGAAATCCAAATTAAAGCCACAATGAATACCAAATAAAATCGTTAAAATTAAAAAGACAGTATCAGGTCTGGTCAGAGGGTGAAGCAGCGGCAGCTCTCATGTTTGGGGGGAATGTACAAGGGGATAACCATGGGGGGGAGGACTGGCACCTTCTTGAAATGGTCAATACACATCTGCCTTATGGCCTGGAAGTGGTTTATAATATCCAAGACAAATGAAAACAAAGATCCATAAAAAGACTTGTACAAACTTCATAACAGCTTTATTCCTATGAGCCAAAACCGAGACAACAACCCGAATGTAAATCATGGAAATGGATGCACAAACTGTGGTGCAGCCATTCAACGACACCTGTCCTCAGCAATAAAAAGGAAAAGACCGAACACAGATGAATCGACAGCCTCAGCACAGATGAAGCTCCTGGCACAGGAAGCCAAATACACTTCATTCACACGAAGCTGTGGGATGGAAAAAGCTAACTTGAGGTGATGGAAATGAGACCAATGGTTACTCCGGGGTGGTGGAGACTGACCACAAAGGGGCATGGGGTGGGGGGGGACGACTCTGAAGGGAACAGAAAACGCTATTTCAACTGGTTAGTAGTTACTCAAGTGTATCTGTCAAGCTCAAACTGTACACCTAAAATCCTGGCATTTCACTATATGTAAATTATACCTCCATACAATCAACTTCTCAAAACTTCAAAAAATGTGGTTTATTATTTTTACAAACTTAGGCTATAGTTATTTCTAGCTTTAAGAAACTACTAACAGTATCGTCTACCATAGAAGTGTTAAAATAATTAATTATGTCATACTCAGGCAATCAAGTAATGATGCTAAAAAATCACAAATGTGCAAACAAGTCCTGCTATGTATTCACCAGCTCGAACCTCAGCCAAGCACATACTCACCTTACCAGAATGGCCTCACATCTCCTCTCACAACCTGAATTAGGCCCTCAATGCCTTTACATAAATCTTAATGCGACTAACTCCACCACATTCCTTAAGACCCACCTCGAGTGTCACCTCCTCCAGAAAGCCTTTCCTGATTACCCCCTCACTCTTCTGAAATCCCCACCTGGTTTCGGAGCCCCTTCTGCTGGTGCATATCCCGCTATGCCTATCTTTACCACTGGGACTACCACAGGGTGTTAAAGACATCTGTTTTATGTCAGTCTCCACCCCCATACAGAGATCTTTGAGGATGGGGATGTTCAGTTATCTTTGTATCCCCAGCATCCTAGTATAGGACCTGGGACGAGGCTGGCATTCAGCAAATCATTTGCGATTAACAAGCATGTCTTCCCTGCACAGATTTCCAGGCAGTGCAACACTGAAATGGATACCAGACTAGGAGAGTCAGGAAATCTGGCCTCTTCAAAGTGCAGATCTCAAACCGCCTAGTTACATGACCTTCATCACCTATTTGCTCTTCCCCAGAAGAAAATCGTTCCTTCTGCCTAGTGTCCTGCCTTCACTACGGGCATGCTAAGCTTTGGAAGCAATGGCCCTGAACTTCAAGAGCAATGCAGCTTTGTTGAAAACATGAGAAAACAGTGTGTTGCTTTCATACTTAATATCTATAATCCAGTCAAGAGAAATAAAGTCAGAGACATGCTTGGTAAGAAAAATATTACTCAAAGCATTATCATTTTTCACTGATTTGTTTTCAAAAAGAAAAAATGGAGAAGTATCTGGTTTTCTCTTCAGATGACCATTTGCTTTCTCAACCTAAGGCAAGCTGATCTTAGAAGGTGCTGGCCAGAAAGGACGTTTGCACAGCGAAACCAACAGCACACACCTGCAGTGTGGCCGTGCTCACCTCGGGTTCGTATCTTGGGGAACGATTTCCCATTCCTCAGGTCAGCCAAAACAGTGATTTTCCTCTTTTCTCAAAGATTAGTATCTCCCCGTTTCAAAATCACAATGCTTTATAGTTCTAAGAAGAAATTAAGCTCAATACTAAAGAAAAAAGTCTATTAAAGAAAACTGGGCAGGGCGCCTGGGTGGCTCAGTCAGTTAAGTGTCTGCCTTTGGCTCAGGTTATGATCCCAGGGTCCTGGGATCGAGTCATGCATCAGGCTCCAGGGTCAGTAGGGAGTCTGTTTCTCCCTCTGCCTCTGTCCCTCCCAACTTGTGTGTGCGCGCTCTCTCTCTCTCTCACACACACACACACACACTCTCTCTCTCCCCCCCAGTAAATTAAAAATCTTAAAAAAAAAAAAAAAAAAAAAAAAAAAAAANGCTTGCTACATCTGGCAAAGTCATGCCATAAAAACGTATGTTGCTCAAATTCTTGCTCACACTGATTTCCACAGGTTGAATTTCCCATAAATACTTGATTGTACTCCTATTCAATCACAGGGCAGCGTATGGATAAATCAAACTAAAATATGGGTATCCAAAGAAATTCTTCTCATAAGGAGAGAATATAAATCTAAAGTACGCGTTGGCAAGTCAGTCCCCGCTCAGAAGCGACAAACATTAATGTGAAGCTGTGAACTTCTGTGCTTCACAAGACCTTTATTCTGAGAAATGCCTATACTCTTGCAAGATAATTACTATTTAACACCTTATTCCTGACATACGTTACTTATTTAAGTAACAAGTCAACATTACTCAATCCGTACCACGTAAGCAAACCAGCAGGCCGCCCACAGAACGCTACTTCTGCTGTGTCAAAAGCAGGCTCTTTTAAGAACTCCATTTTCCTCAGCTGTCACGTGCTTCAGGTAATGAGAACAACAGTTAACCCTTCTGCTCTTTAACACTGTGTGCCAGGCACCAAGCTAAATATTTACTACATGCTAGTCTCATTTGATCCTCATTTTTTAAAAAATGATTCTACACCTACTTCTATTATTTCGACTTTACCAGTGAAGAAGTGAGGCCTGGAGAAGTCACGTCCCCAAAGCCACACAAGTACAGGGAGAGAGAACTGAGATGTTAGCCCCAGTCTGACTCCCGAGCCTGTGCCCCTCACGGCTACACCACATGGCTGCAGAGCATCGGGTGCTCATACACCCTGAATCGAGTTTGCCCAAGAGGCGCCAACGATGTTTTAAACAGCTGAGTCAAAGCAAAACCCAGAACAATTTGATGGAATGCTTGCTAGAATACAGCAAAGTGGATTTCTTTAGGTCTTTCCACAAATCTGTTGTTTGTGACCTGTTCACGTACGCAATTCACTAATTTGTCCCCTTGCCCAGGGCAGAAGAATTCTCTTCCAGGTGCTGGGGTTAAGAGACAAGCCCTCTGATCTTTCAGTCACAGGTGTCAGGGGGTCATCTCCCACGCTCTGAACACACCTGTGTACCTGCCCGAGTGTGCGTCCGTGAGAATGGGAGAACGGGAAGCGGGGGCTGAGCGCTAGGTCACGCAGACAATGAGGAGACTGGAGCACAACATCTAATAACGCTTACTCACCAACAGTTCAGATCCCCAACGCCTGATGAATTTGCCCTGTTCTTTGCCAGCAGAACTCCGCTTCAATTATGCAACTTCCGTAACAGTTAAGTAACAACAAACATTTTAATTCACCTAAATTAAATCTCTCCCTCTGAATCCGGGACGTAGATGCATAACTCCACACACGATGCCTGAAGTACAAACCTGGTCGATATTGAGGCGAAGTGGCATCAGGGACACTCTCAAGCAGCATTCCTGAGGTGACCTGCCGGACTCCGGGCGCACGTGTAATGCTTTCACTGTCAACTACGAGTAAGAAAAACATTCCCCCCCCCCAATAATATTACAACCTTGTTTTCATTTAAAAGAAAAAAAAACAGAAAAGGAAAAAAAAACCCATTTCTATTCCTTATAGGAGAACTAAAAGTGGAATTGTTTCCTCTTTTTGTTTAAAGGCCTGAATGACACTTTTCTGGGTCACATACTCCCTGAAGAAATCTCAGGAGAGGTAGGGGTCCTCTTTAGTGGGAAAGACGCAAACAACAGTATAGTACGTGCACTGTCCCGGGGGGTCCACTGGGCCCCTAAAGCAAATCCATAGAGCCACACCCCGAAGACAGCTTCTAGGATGTTTTCGTAGCAATCCTGAGCGAATCATTCCTATTCCAGTAAAACTCAGTTTAAGTGTTAGAAATTTGGAACACTTCCAGCAATACTAAATATTTTATGTAGATCACCATGGGCTTCCGGTTCTCCTCAGGCATCAATATTTTGGCAATTATAATTAAGGGACCCTAAAAGTGACATGAAAATAATTTTTAAATAATAAAACTTTAAGGGGTGTCTGGGTGGCTCAGTCGGTTAAGCATCTGCCTTCGGCTCAGGTCTTGATCCCCAGGCGTCCTGGGATGGAGCCGGAGCTGACATCAGGCTCCGGGCTCAGCGGGGAGTCTGCTTCTCCCTCTGCCCCCTCCCCTGCTCGTGCTCGCGTGCTCACTCTCTGTCTGAAATAAATACAATCTTTAAAAACAGTAACAAAACTTTAAGCAGTATATTTAAAAGGGATTTTCATATTAACATGAGGAAAAAAAAAAACCTTCAATTTTCCCCAATCTTAATCTTCTGCAGTTAGATACAATAAACACACTTTCCCAAAACGAATATACAACAGGAAATATGAGGTCTTAAGTCTTACCATGTTGGAATGGGCTTTTCGAGGCATTTCTTTACTGCAATACAGGTACAAAAACTTATTCATTTGTGATGTTGCCAGACGATCTCGGATTTCAAGATCCTGCACGATGAACACCTGGCGGGAGACCGGGTGCTCTAAGAGGCCGGAGTCACACTCCGGTTTGCAAGGCGGGTAGACCTCATGCTGAAACTTCACCTTCACAGACAAGAAGGAACACAAACATTTTTACCTTTCATTTCAATTAGATTTCTTCTTTAAAATGCAAAATACCACCCATCAATTTCTTTGAATTCTCAGCTTCTGATTCCACTTTCAGAGAACAACAGAACATTCCTTCCTTTGTTCACTTTATTCATCCACATGTGCCCCACCACACAAGTTCTACTGACATCTCTCATTTGATCTTGGCAAAATCCCTATCCTTTTCAAAGTAAAACCCTGTATAAGAATAATACACAAAATTATCATCTTGCATACCTATGAAATTGCTTTAAAACGAATCAGTGGCGGCAAGGTTCAAGTTCCAAAGGCGGGGGGGGGAGGATACAATGAAATGCATGGAATCTTCATCACTATATTTCCATGTTACGTACCCTAATATATGACACTTGGCACAATCCCAGACAAGCTGAAAGAACTGAATGCATATGATGTCATTGGCGACCTGGACATACTGGTCTCCAGACATTCATGAAGGAGCTGACACAGGTCCTATCCAATGGTAGCCCTCCCAAATAGATTCCCCAGGGCAGTGGTTCCCCAAGTGTGGTCCTGGGAAAGGTAGTATCAGAATCACCTGGGAACTCATTAAAAATGCAAATTCACGGGCCCCACCTCATACGGATTCAGAAACTCTGGGGCCCAGCAACTTGTGTTTTAACAAGCCCTCGAGGGGATTCTGATGCTTGCTCAACTCTGAGAGATTCCTCTAGGGACAGCCTGGGAAAACAAAAACAAAACCAAAGCCCTCAAACTTCTCGGAACATTTGAGAAAGAAGTAGTAAGAGTTTTACAAGACCCTTGCGTTTTTCCAATCCAAAGGGCTGGGACTTACGCTCAAGACCACAAGGTTGGGGAGTAACCAAAGAACCCCCATTAATGCTCCTACTTCAGCGGTTTTTTCCTTTCAAAATGCCATCTTACCTTGCTTAACTGTATTTCCATTAAAAAGTCATGGTTTCTTCCTTTTCCCCCATATACCATGTTACGTCCATGCCTTGTGGGTGTGTGAGAAGGTGAACTGTGGGGACTGCTATAAAGGGAAAATTAAGACAAAACAAAACAAAACAACCTTTTGTTAAAGGAAATATTCAAAGAAAAATAACGAATGACTTCAGGAAAAACAGCAAGATAAAAAGAGAAAATAAGATTACAGACTTATCAACACATTGCCACAAACTGCATTTCCCTATACCAAAGCCACGTCTTTCTGCTTTGGAGACTCTGAGAACATGAATTTTATTACTGCCATTGTAGCAATCATCTGCCTGCTAAATATTTAGAACGACAGAAAAATCTAACTATGGTGTTGGTGTTCATATAACAAGACATGGAAAAATAAGACCTCCTGAGAAGTTCCTTATTCAGAAACTCCTTAGAGTCAGAGTACAAGTCCTAAAAATCCCAATCAATACAGAAAAGAATTAAAGTTGAAAGTTTTTAAAAATCAATTTTTTAAAAGATTTTATTTATTTATTTGACAGAGCACAAGCGAGAGAACAGAAGCAGGGGGAGCAGCAGAGGCAGAGGGAGCAGCAGACTCCCCACTAAGCAGGGAGCCCGACACAGGATTTGATCCCAGGACCCTGGGACCATGACCTGAGCTGAAGGCAGAAACGTAACCAACTGAGCCACCCAGGCGCCCGAGTCTTACTCATTTTAGTGAATGTGCCTCTAACACAGGCTCCGGCACATGGTAGGTACCCGAAAAATTTTGCTGAATGGAAATCACTTAAGTGACCATATTTTAGTAAATATACAAACCACGCAACTAAGTTTACAAATGAAAAGTTTTAACATTAAAAGAGTAACATTTAAATTACATAGTTTTCAATACTACTTTATTAATAATTCTTAAAATGGCAAATTCTAGGGGCACCTGGACGGCTCAGTCATTTAAGCGTCTGTCTTCAGCTCAGGTCATGATCCCGGAGTCCCAGGATCGAGCCCCACATCACTGGCCTCCCTGCTCAGCAGAGAGTCTGCTTCTCCCTCTCCCCCTCACCCCAGCTCGTGTTCTCTCTCTCTCTCAAGCTCTCTCAAATGAATAAAATCTTCTTTAAAAAATGACAAATTCCATGTATTTTTCTAGGAAAAGAATGGCCTATAAACAAAACTTATGTAGAAATCCACTTACATGTAACTTTTAGCTGGAGAAGTAGGAGGGACTGTTCCAAAATCCTTTCCTCCATAAAGATGCCAAACGAGAGAGACTTCTTTAACAACATAACGGACAACAGGGATGGGGAAGTGCAATGGGGCTTTGCTCGTATCCGTCTTCTTAGCGGGCTGACTAAAGTAATTCTCTCTTATTACAATTGCATCATCGACCATCACTTTTACAACTGGCTCTTCCTCCTTCTCCTAAAATAAACAGGGAACACACATGGTCTTGTATCAGTAGAAACCACTGATCATGCTGCATACCTCAAAATTTCTTGATTCTGCATCTAATAACAATATGAATATATGAAATGGGCAAGCGCTGATATTAATCATCACACTGGATACTCTGCATAATTCAGCATCGAATGAACTTTCTATTCTAGTAAATCACCCCACGAGGAGTCTTCATAGTCTTCGATCTGGCTTTTATCATTTGATAATAAAAAGGCACAGTTTTAGTGGGTGTGTGCTCACGTGGGTGTATGTCTGGTGTGTGTGTCTGTGTTTATAGTTCTTTAATTCAGTCAATACTACATGGCAAACCTCACATACTTCAACATACTGACCAAATTACCATGATCCTAATAAAGAAATTATCCTGAGTTTGCTTTTATTTCTTTTTCATTTCCCAGGATGCAGTAAAACAAATTCATTCACCAAGTTACTACTGAGTGATTTAATATGTATATACACTAAATGGCGATTCATAAAGTTCAATCTAGCACCAGGGCTTAACCATTCTAGTGAACTGTGCATTCATTACATCCAGACCACACTTTTTAATGGAAGCATGACTCTCACATGGCAATTACACTTATCAACCATCTATCAGCCTTCACACAAACCACATCTTAGCTTTCTCAATTCTTGGACTAGCAACCCTGGATAGCACTCCTTTCGCCATTTCCTTGCCCTGAAGAGCTATCTTAACTACGTATAACATCTGTAGTTTAATAATCTATGCAGAAAATTTTGCCCTGAAACTAATACACTATATGTTAAAAAAATTTGCAAATATTGAGCATTCTTCTCTGAGTTTTAGAGCCATGTGTCACAGAAATAGTAAAGTACAGCAAACATTTGCAAAGCCTCAATAATAAATTACAAAATGAAGTCATTGTGAGCTGCCAAGAGTTTTTTATAAAAAAAAATCTGGGGGTGCCTGGGTGGCACAGCGGTTAAGCGTCTGCCTTCGGCTCAGGGCGTGATCCCGGCGTTATGGGATCGAGCCCCACATCAGGCTCTTCCTGTATGAGCCTGCTTCTTCCTCTCCCACTCCCCCTGCTTGTGTTCCCTCTCTCGCTGGCTGTCTCTATCTCTGTTGAATAAAGAAATTAAAAAATCTTTAAAAAAAAAAAAATCTGAAGACTCTTTCTCAGGTACCCTTTGGTCAATTCAATGTGTAACACTACCTTAAGGCCATTTATTACCTGAATGTTTGCTCTTGGTGCAAAAAGAATGCAAAAGTCGTCATTCTCAGTGGGCGCACCTGCCATTGCATCACTAATCAAGTGGTGTGTGAACGAGGTGTAAGGAGGGCCGGGCTCCTGGGACACGTTCCCACTCTCATCTGGAAACAGGAAGAGGTCTGAACAACATGGCTCCTGAGTTTGAGATTTTTCATCCAAAACACCTAAGTAAAAAAGAATACAACACTCAATTTTGGCACATTTTGAAATATCAACAACAATAACGTTTAGTAAACATTTTAACCACAGGTCAGATACACACTATGTTGAAATGTTTTCCCCGGCCATATCTCATTTTTAAACCAATTACTAATGAAAAGACTGATAATAAGTTTGAAGTTCTCTAAGAGAACAGTTAATGATGGTCTCATAAAGTCATAGCAAGCCTTAGTCATTTCACACTAGAGAAGCTCAGAAATTTGGCGGCAGCTGGTTAGTGTTGACTGAGTTTTCTTTAAGCCAGAACTGCATACTGACAACTCTGTTCTATGGGTGGAGATCTGGAAACTTCTGGAACAATACTGCAAGGGGAGGAACAACTGGTTACATCTGGCAGTGCCTCCCCTTAAACTATAGGAAATCTCTGCTTATAGAGGGGAGGTGGGAGAAACAGTGGCCAAGGGGGTAGCGGTGTCCCACAATAAACAGACTACTTCATGGGGCGTTGGATACCCCAACAGGCCACCTGTTCTCAGGTAGCTGATAATGTGGTTCACAAGAGACTGCACGCACGCCAAAATCTGTAATGTGAACATACATTTTTATGCATTTTAATATATAGTAGATCCACTAATTCCTTCTCCATTCCATCCATCATTCCAGCCATGTGATATGGACTGAGAACGTGAAGATGAACAAAGTGACATCTTAGCCTCAAGAGGCTCACAGACCAGACTTTAAATTCTTCTATGGCAGCACCCTGGACTTACTCATCCTGCATAGGTGCCCGGTGCACCTGAATATTGAAGCTGCTCAGTAAATATTCATGAAACATTCTTTCCCACATAAGTAGGTTACCTGCTAATATCTATCACAGATAATGTAGTACGTAGGAAGCTGAAAGTTCCTGTTTCCTGAGTTCTAATTTACACTGAATTAGAATAAAAGCAACAATTTAACCCTAAACTTTTATAATGCCATGAGATAATTTTTAAAAATTAAGACTTCAGAACATATAGAAATGACTATGTTCATCCAATTAGAAAAAAATATTTTTTTAGATAGATGATTCAAAGTATTTAGATGCTTCCAGCTGGCTTTCAGGGCTCTCCCACTGGCTGGTTCCTCTCTGCTTATCCAACTTTGCTGGCCAATTCTTTCCAATGAGAAGCGAGCTTCTGTTCCAGTAAGAGCCTGAGCTGCAAGATAATTAAGGCTTCTGCATGCTTCTGTGCCTCAACGTTCATGACCTCGCCAAGACTACCTTCTCTCTCCCCTCCACATACCTAAACCCCAGCCACTCTTTAAAATTAAGCCAACTCCTCTCACTTTCACTGAAATCTAATGAGACAATTCCAATCCCTTCCAATCAGTAGCTGAGGATGTGACACACTCAGAAGCACTTTCTCAGGTCATTTCTCAATTATAAGTAAGAACATCAATCAGTCTGGCTTACTGCCGATCTGTGTTAAAACTCTAAGCTAACAGAAAAGATAAGCTTTGTCTTTCATTTAATCTGTATCCTCCACAACACCCTGGCCCGTGTTTGTTTATCTACTAGACGCCTGATCAACACAAGCGGATTGACGAATAAATATCCACCAAAACTCAGACTTGTCTTTTCTTTAGTAAGTTACTTACTGCAGAATTTATAAGCATACAAATAACATGAGCTTCAAGTGAGGCCCCAGTGCTGCCGGGGAGGGAGGCCCGGCCCATCCTACCGTTAGCCCGTCCTACCGTTAGCCTGGGCTTGCGCAGACGCGGCGGCCTGCTGCAGGTCAACCTCTTCCATAGCGTCACTCATCAAATCGCGTAACATCTGCTGGTCGGCTTCAGGAAGTACTGGACCTCGTGAGGACGAGCGACCACTGGAATCTACCTACAACCAAAACACCTAATTAAAAATAACTGAAAATGCTCTAAGAAGCAAACTACTCAGCATGATGTTGTCCTAGAAACGTGACATTTTACAAAGACACCAGAGACGGGAACATAGCCATCGCTCGCCCCTCTGCCCGGCCGCTGTCGCATTCTAAGTTGTTAGCATCGTCATCACCCCAACAACTACTGGCAAACAGAAATAAGTATGCCATCACCTTAAAGCCAGCACCGTGAGCCGGGATGGTGGAGAGAGAGCACACTAGAGGAAAGAAAAAGCTAAGAACACTGCAGGGAGGCCTGGGGAGAAGCAGTCTCTCTCTGCAGAGGGGGAGCTGCTCAAATCTGACAGCTGACCAACTCTCGCCCCATGGACACAAAGCCACTAGAGGTCAGAGTCTCGTGTCTTGGAATAGACGGACACCCAAGGATAGGAAGGGGCATACACAGCAGGGGAAATCTACTAAGTGGGGACTCACACGGCTCAACTCCAGCAATGATGCTTAACCATTTTGGTTAACGCACTGTTAATGAACGCACTGGTTCATTAAATCCAGACCACGCTTTTTAAATGGGGGCATGACTCTAAAATGAAAAGATCCAATTTAAAAGGGATAACTTAAAAAAACTTTTAATAAACTAGAGAATGTTTTTAAAAAGAAAATAAACAGTAGAGAGGGAGTGTTATTAATTGCCTTCTTATCAGTGAGAAGATAGCAAGAACAAGGAGTCAAAACCAGAAGCACAACACCACTGAACTGTAAGAGCATCTGAACAAAAGACAACGCAAGGCCAGTCAGACCCTTACTAGAGGCTCCATTACCTAGGAGACGGAGAATCCTGTTCACAGAGCAGGCTATGAAAAAGAATGAAAAAGCACTAAAAAGTTAAAAATGCTAAGCAAACCAGACATTGTTCAATCTGTACATACGAGAGGACAGAGAGGTGATGCTTGGAGGCACAATAAAACACCGACCCAGAAATCAAAGTATCTGAGTTTTGCTGCTATTTCTGCTACTAATTTGGGCAAATCACCTAATTCTCTTTAACTTATTCATCTGTAAAACGGCAACGATAATCTTTAACCTCTCTAACACACTGAGTGAAAAGAAATCACAAATGAGAAAATACGCTGAAAACCGAACTGAATCATACGTAACAAACAAAAGACAATGTAAGTCTTCTGGTAATAATACTAACACTTGTTTCTCTCCTCTCATAAGCATTTTTACAGACGACTGGCACAGAACAAGCTCTTGCCTGCTAAATGTTTTTTCTTCCTGAAGGGGAGATGAAAATAACTCAAGTCTGGAAGAAAGTATTCATTGGCCGAAAAGATTAATGTTCTGAAACAAAGAATATCAAACAGTAGAATGGTTTTCCAAAAACGCCTATGGAATCACCTTTCTAGATGCCATCACTCTGAAGGTAAAGAACAGACAGGTGATTTTTCAAAGTTTCTTTTCTACCTCATGCCGGTCACGAAGCCCTCACTGACGCCCACGCGACACTCACGTGGCTGCAAGGTGTCAGGGGTGAGTTAGTTCTAACGAATGATGCTGCTGGCTATACCTTCATCTTTCTGTAAGGGGCTCCAGGCTTCATCTCCACCTTGTTTGCCGCGTGTAAGTCCCCGTAGCTTGCAATGTACTGAATGAGATTCATTAACGCCGCACAAGAGTCGGAGCACGTTCTGATATGGACAATGTCACTGGAACAGTGTAGCTCGAAGCGCGGCTCAGTCTGGACGGACACAAGGGAAAAGAAATGAACAGGCTTGCCAAACAAGAGACAAAACTTTCTTGTTTCGCATAGGCTTACATTAAATAAAACAGAATTTTACTTGTCAAAGGAAATGTGTATTTGTAATTATATCCTAATTTTAAAATATTTTATGTTTTTGACCAAAATAATTTTATAGTAAATTCAACTCTTCTTTAGTCTTGCCTATAAAAAATATAAGTTAAGTACAAATTTCCATTTATTTTAATAACTTACTTGCTCTCCATCAGAATCAGATTTCACTGCAGTTATGGTTAATTCCAAAAGCCCCATATCCATCACACGAACGTAATCTAAAATTTTTTAATATAACAAAATATCTGAGTAAAGCTTTCAAAAAATGCGTATCCAACCAACACGTAATAAAACTAGCATTTCTTTAAAACTCATGGCAGTTAGTGGTACAAATATTTAGAATGCAATGGAAATATAGTTTCATCCTATAAAAATCCTACAATTCCCTTTATTTTACTTAGGAACAAAATTAATCTCACATTAAATAGAGTATATATAATTTGATGCACTTAACTGATGTTCTAAGGACATACAACTTCAAACTGGTATTTAAAAAGATCCTTAATTCAACAGCGTTACTTCACTCTACAATATTCACATACAAAGAATATTCATCTATCTCAGATTTTTTCAACTCTTACCTCTATTCAAATTTATAGTAACAGTATTACACTTGTCAGACAAATGCAAAGCAGCTTCATCCAAGATTATTCTGAGGAAACAATATAAAATCAACACCCAAAAAAATAACTTTGAATACACGACATGTGATCATGACATACTTAGTTGTATCATTCTTCTGATATATAAGTTATCAAAGTCATATGTTGATTCTTACAAGTGGCATCTAACATTTCTTTAAAACTCACTGCTTCTAAGTGCTAGAAATATTTAAATGGTGTAAAGAATGAGACTGAATCATCTGCTCAAATTAAAGTTTTCAGCATTTTTTAATAGATGCCCACATTCACAAGATCTAAATTATGAAAATAAAGTGTTATCAGGTAGTATAGGAAGTTTAGATTTCTGTTTTTAAAAGTAAACTACCAATCTCAAGAATCCATTTCCTCCCTAAAAACAAAAAACAGTGATAAATAAAGAGATGGGATGAAACATTTGAAAATGAAAAACTGAAAACCTGGATAAAGGGACATGACTATGAGTAAAAGAATGCTGATTTTTAACAAAAGGTTGGGACTTCAACCTTTGGCCAAACATCAGTTAGCCTGTTTGGAACAGCTGCATTTAGCAGACAGTGAAGTTTACCCATGCACCTGAGAGTAGATGAGGATTTGTCCAAGGCCACACTACTCGAAACGCTGAAGGTTTCCACAGTGAGAAGAGATCGGATCGGCAAATAAAGAGGCCTAATACCAAAAAGAAACAAAGAACATCAGTCTGCTGCAACAACAGAAACTCCCTTAAAAGAGCATTTTGAACCTTAACTCTATAATTCAAATTATGTATTTTTTCAGAACTTAGTACATATTTTGAATAAAGCTTTACTTTGTTCCATTTGTGAACTGACCTATAATCAAGTGCACAGCTCCAGAGATGAACATGAAAAGTTGTAAACGAAGTTGGAGGGTTATACCCCAGAACAGGTTCGTCAGCAATACTCAAGAAGTATAAGATCTATAATCACAAAAATATAAAATGCCCTGCTTTAGAAGAAAAAAAGTTTTGATATGATATCCTTAATACCAATGTAAAATATCTCACAGAAAAAGCAACCATTTATTGGAAAAAAATCATCACTTTGAAGCCATTCATTTCAAAAAGTTATTTGCAAAACCACTCTTGAGTTTGAAATGAAGAGAGAGCCTCATCTGACAAATGCAATGCTACAGAAGTCTTGAGAAAATCCTATCTTCTCCAAGATATACATACTAAAGTATGTATAATATACTTGCACATTACTTTGCTTGAGACAATTCTTGGAAGAAAAAAAAAAACTTTGCTAAGAATGCTTACACTTCATCTGGTTTTCTATGTAATCCACAAAAGTTATTTTTCCTCAAATTATACCTAGCTCGGTCTGAAAACCAGAGATTCTCCTATATTTCTAACTGAATGAGGTTAGACGAAATCTCCCCCTTACAACTGAGCTCAGTGTTCACACCTACCATCTCTCTACCCTTGCTACACAGATCTAGGTCTCCTCAGGTTTCCTAAATGCTTTTATGAAAGCACTCTGAAAACTTTCAGGTATAAAATATTTTATTATTTTTCAGCACAAAGAAAAAGGTCCTCTTTCTAAGGAAAACGAACAAGAATCCCAGTGCAGTAATTTTCATTCTCAATAGAAAAGAACCAACTGTATTTCATTAATCAAACACTGGAAATTAATTACAGAAATCCTTATAAATGCCTTGAAGCATGTTACTGGCCTAGGGAATAATTGTGAAATTACGGCACTTTAGGAGCGAGAACAAGTCAATACATCATTTGTTGCTCTTCCATGCCAGGTGCTCTATGGGTTCTGGGACACAGAGTGCCGTCCCTTAAATGACTTAGAAGAGAACTCTGTCTTTGAGATGTTTAGGGTCGAAACTTTAAGGTAAAAAATCAATTTCACTTTGGAGTGGTGATAATGTTCTATTTCCTAAGAGGTGGCTATACAGGAGTGTTTACGTCAATAATTCAATGCATATTGATCATTTCTTGTTTGTAACTTTACAGTGTGTATTACATGTCAATCTAAAGTAAAAAGTAAATCAATATGTACATAACAACTTTCTTACCTGCTCATGCCAGCTAAGCCCAGAAGGAAGCATTCGGTGCTGGAGTGTGGCTCCTTTCAACCCCACAGCAATGAGAAATTCCTACACAGAACGACACAAAAAGTTACACTGATTACCTACATAACCCTCTAATTCAAAACCTGAACAATTTTTCTAAGAAAATAAATGTGTTGCCTTTTATGCAATCATTTTTAGCTAGTAATCAAACAAACGGCAAGTATTTAATGATATAAAAAGTAAAAAACACAGGGGCGCCTGGGTGGCACAGCGGTTAAGCGTCTGCCTTCAGCTCAGGGCGTGATCCCGGCGTTATGGGATCGAGCCCCACATCAGGCTCCTCTGCTATGAGCCTGCTTCTTCCTCTCCCACTCCCCCTGCTTGTGCTCCCTCTCTCGCTGGCTGTCTCTATCTCTGTAGAATAAATAAATAAAATCTTTAAAAAAAAAAAAAAAGTAAAAAACACAAACCTTCGTATTGGACTCTGACTTATCAGAGAGTATTTTAACTGCAACAGAGAGCATATTCAAAGCGTCTCCTGCAACACCATCTGAGGAACCTCTACTGAGGCCATCTTCTTCAGAGGAATAAATAGTAGGTTCCAACCAGTGTGGACGGGTGGAACTGGGCAGTCGTGTTTCTGTAGGAAGAATCGCTCCATCTACTACGCCTACATTGACAATGAGGTGACAATATAACAAAATGATAACCTGAAATTAGTTCACAGGCTTTTACAACCCAAAAAAAAAATCCACATGCTTCCACTGAATATAATACAATCCTGGAGGCAAAATGACCAAGAACCAGCTTGGCATTAATAACCTGTACCTCTCTGCTAACACTGGTATGACTGACAGTACCCTACTTAAAAAAAAAAAATTAAGATATGAAATGTTAGGAAAATTAAATAGAAAAATCTGATAAACATTAAGACTGCGTTTTGTTTTCTATACTTTGGGGGAAAAAAAGAATGTATCTTCTATTCACAGGGTAACAGGGAATGTGCTCAAAAGATGGTAAATTCTTTTTGTTACCAAAAAGGAAATGCTGCTTTAAATAGAGTTACAAATATAAAGTTCCATCAACTCATCAGTGGATAATAATATATGGTACATTCATAAAGTGGAATATTATCTGGCAATAAAAGGAATAAAATACTGTTACACTTGGATGAACCTTAAAAACATCACGTCAAATTAAAGACGTCAGCCACAAAAGACCATATATTATGATTCCATAAGCATCCAGAATACACAATCCACAGAGGCAAAGTAGATTAGAGGTTACTTAGTGCTGGGGGGTGGGAGGTTACAACTAAAGGGTACACAGCCTCTTTTGGGGGTGATGGAAAGGTTGTAAAGTTGATCGTGATGCTGGTTACAATTCTGTGAAATGGATAGTTTAAATGGCCGAATTGTATGGTACATGAACTACTGTACCTCAAGAAAGTTGCTGCCCAGAAAAAGCATAAAGTCAACTCCTAATTTATATGTATTACTTTGACAGTGGAATCGGAACACCCCACAGAATTTCAAGCTATCCCACAAAGCGGTAATCACAAAGACAGCATGGTACTGGCACAAAAACAGACACATAGACCAATGGAACAGAATAGAGAACCCAGAAATGGACCCTTGGCTCTTTGGGCAACTAAGACAAAGCAGGAAAAAAACATCCAGTGGAAAAAGGACAGTCTCTTCAATAAATGGTGCTGGGAAAATTGGACAGCTACATGCAAAAGAATGAAACTTGACCACTCTCTCACACCATACACAAAGATAAACTCCAAATGGATGAAAGACCTCGATGTGAGACAGGAATCCATCAAAATTCTAGAGGAGAACATAGGCAACAACTTCTATGACATCGGCCAGAGCAACCTTTTTCACGACACATC
>NC_048231.1:34007758-34159353 GCF_002007445.2 Ailuropoda melanoleuca
GTGGAAGGAGCCGAGATGCCCTTCAACAGATGACTGGATGAAGCTGTGGTCCATATATACAATGGAATATTACTCAGCCATCAAAAAGAACGATTTCTCAACATTTGCTGCAACATGGACGGCACTGGAGGAGATAATGCTAAGTGAAATAAGTCAAGCAGAGAAAGACAATTATCATATGGTTTCACTCATTTATGGAACATAAGAAGTAGGAAGATTGGTAGAAGAAGAAAGGGAAGGAGGAAGGGGGGTAAACAGAAGGGGGAATCAACCATGAGAGACTATGGACTCTGGGAAACAAACTGAGGGCTTCAGAGGGGAGGGAGGTGGGAGATTGGGATAGGCCAGTGATGGGTATTAAGGAGGGCACATATTGCATGGTGCACTGGGTGTTATACGCAACTAATGAAGCATCAAACTTTACATCGGAATCTGGGGATGTACTGTATGGTGATTAACANTAACATAATAAAAAATTATAAAAAAAAAAAAAAAACACCCCACAGAAAATTTCTAATATGAGAGTTCTGTTCTCAATAGATTTTCTTTATTAGGGGCCACCTGGGTGGCTCAGTTGATTAAGCATCTGCCTTCAGCTCAGATCATGACCCAGGACGCTGGGATCAAGCCCCACATCCGGCTCCCTGCTCAGTAGGGAGCATGCTTCTCCCTCTCCCTTTGCCCCTCCCCCCACCCTGTGCTAGCTCGCGCAAGGGCGCACGCACTCTTTCTCTCAAACGAATAACGAAAATCTTTAAAAAAAACTTTATTAAACAGAATTTAAATGGGTTCACATAGGTGAACAGAACACATATCCAGCACGTGTCCTACCTTTGTGGTACAGACTGAGACTGCTGCAATGAAGGCAGATGTAGTGCTTGTCATCACAGCCTTCATACTTGGTCACACAAAACAAGGAACCACTGTTGAACTCCAACCAGAATTCGCCATGCTTATTTTCCAACAGCTCTCCATTATCTTGCTAATAAAAAGATCAGAGAAACGGAGAAGTCATTATTTAAATGCAGAAAAGTCAGAATGGGGGCGCCTGGGTGGCACAGCGGTTAAGCGCCTGCCTTCGGCTCAGGGCGTGATCCCGGCGTTATGGGATCGAGCCCCACATCAGGCTCCTCTGCTGTGAGCCTGCTTCTTCCTCTCCCACTCCCCCTGCTTGTGTTCCCTCTCTCGCTGGCTGTCTCTATCTCTGTCAAATAAATAAAAAAAAATCTTTAAAAAAAAAAAAATAAAATAAAAAAAAAAAAAATAAAAAAAGAAAAGTCAGAATGCCCCTTGGGTTGCTCCCTCCTGATTCAGCCTAGAGGATTCTCCCACATGGCGGCAAAGCTGTCTGATTCTCAAACCACACAACGTGGTGGCATGAAATGCTGTGCGGGGTCTCCTCTGCAGAATGAATCCCTGTGCTTCACCCTCCTCTGTAACAGGTAAATTACTAGTGATCACCTCAGCAGCAGAACTAGCACTTTGCCAAAAAAAGTCCATACAAGGTTTGTCTTATGATCCGCAGTGAAAAGCTCGCTCTCCAAAGCTGCTGTCACTGCAGAGTGACTCAGAACCCCAACCTTCCTCGGGCACTGAAACAACCTCCCGCTACCTTGATGATGGCGGGTGTAACCATGGCACATTTAAAATAAGATATACCTGAAACAACACTTTGGCTCTGCAAATCCTTACCCTGACATCTGTAAACACTGCCATTAGTCCATGGTTAATACTCAGAAGAACCGAGAGAAAACTCTGCGAGTTCTTGTTCTGAGAGTCTAGTTTTTTTTTCCTACGGGAACGGTAGTTGGGATCGACAGTAGAAAAATACTGCAACGTCTCCTCCTCAGATCCACTTTCCTCATCTGTGAGAAATAAATGTCAGAGTGATATGGTTTTGACAGCTACGGAAATAAACTAGCCACTGGAATATTATCACAAAAATACTTATTCTACAACCTGTTTTTATACCAAGAATCTGGCATGACAATAAAAATGTATTTTCTGTATTTTTTTCTTTCCCACTGAAATTAATGTACATACTATCACTATAAAGATAACATATTTAATTGATAATATTCTCAATATGTAGATAAAAGTGGAGAATTACTATAAATTACTAAAAGATATTATAAAATATAGTTACAAGGGGAAAATATCCAAGAAACATTTTAAAATCTATCAACTGAAAAGGTTATTATTTTATTGATAAACCCGGCATTTTAAGTCAGAACAAATTTAAAATATATTACCGTAGTGAACTGTGGATTTAAATGGACTAAAACTATCTTTGTTGAAGGTATTAATCAGCTGACTGGCTACAGAAAGACCAATACCATAGGAAATATTTTCAAATGTCTCCACTGGTGAAGGAGCTGTTGGTTCCCACAGCAGCAAGTCATTAAAGATCCTATGGAAAACAAAAGTTGAAAAATACATGACTCGTAGTTCAACTGAAGGGAAACTCAAGAACATGTCTTTAAGAAGTCAAATGAATAATAATTTTTCTAAATGGGAATTAGAAATTAGATTCTACAAAGCAGCTTTTTCTTTAAAAGCATTAATTAGGTCCTTTCAATGGAAAAGCTACTGATACGGTTCTACTGCAGTGAGAAAGGAATCTGTACAATTCAGTACTAAATTACCTATCTCCCTGGTTTTACCTGTGTTGTGTGTATCAAATTACATACACCTAAATGCACTTAAAAGGAGGAAGTTAATTTAAAAACCTGTAAAGAACAAAGGAAAGACTGTTCACACAGGAGAGCACTCTGTAAACTGTAACACACCACACACTGTCCCATCTGACACCCCCCCCCCAAACCCATGGGGCAGCCAAGGAAAAATCATTACTCTCACTTCACACTTACAGCAACTGCCTCATAAAGGTTAAGCGCCTTGCCCAAGGTCATACAGCTAATTTGTGGGAGGACTGGGGCCACAGCCCAGATCTCCTCCAGGTCTCAGTTCAGCTCTCATTACTCACTGTTCCTAGGATAACTGCTTTCTCTCTCTCTCTCTCTCTGCCACAGAAAGCACAACTTCCCTGGGAAGTGTGCATGGACTAAGAATGCATATGAAACAGGGAACAAAGAAAGGAAACCCTCTACTGGCTGCACACCAAGTCAATACTGGTGATTAATGGGTGGTACACATCAAGCTAGACTACCAGCACATCCTACTTTTCCAAAGAAGTATCTATCACTACTCAGATGCCCTCCTGCTCCTACCCCCTCACCCCACATGATCACCCCTGCTCTACATTTTCAGAATTACTCAGACTTCACTATGTCCTCTCTGAAGTCTGTTGTTAGATCTGGACCCACAGTGAATCCTTCACATACATAACTCAGTCGTGGTGCCTGTAACAGTATTTTCTTGCTTCCCTTTCCAAGACTGTAGCCTCTCAGAGAGGGCCTTAGGTCCTGGTCATCTTTATATGTGTCTAGCACGGTGGCTGTCACGTAGCACGCACTGAGGGCTTGATGAAAGGACCAGTGGATGACTCACATGGCAGGACTGCCAAAGGCACAGACTCACCGTAAAGCCTAGTGTGAATACCAATCAAGGTGCCAAGCGATGACGTAACCCTGGCCCTTGCTGTGAGAAGCCACTTGTCTAGGAACTTCCCGGGCCAATCCCTAAGCTTCTGAAGCCTAGAAAGTATAAACCAGGACTGAGTACCGTGACTCTCGGTAGACTGAAATCCTCACCCTAAAAGCTCTCCGTGTGGAACCACCAGTAGGTGAAGAACACCAGAGACACTGGGCAGAAATAGGTCTCATCTCAGACACAATGACAGCTGTGCCTCCAAACTGTGGTACTCACTGGCTCACTGTCTTCTTGGGTACAGTGCCCACAGGACAAACAAGAGTCTAAACCCAGCTCTTACTCTAAACTCCGCTGTAAATAAATAATGAAGATATAAAATGAAGAATTTTCTCAGGAAATGCCCTTCCTTTTACCTTATTCCCTAAACCATTCCTTATATCTTCATAGGTTAGAGAAACTATTACTTTATGTAAAACCTGGAGTTCTTAAATTTAAGTTTTATGGGATTTTGCATTTTCCTTATTTACATTTTGGTCTAAACACAGTCTTGATATCATTAATACTGTAAAACAGTGGATGATATTTCTAATACCAAGAAAGAAAATACTTAAGATATTTAAGGACACAAAGGCACCTGGGTGGCTCAGTCAGTTAAGTGGCCAACTCTTGATTTCAGTTCAGGTCATAATCTCAGGGTTGTGGAACTGAGCCCTGGGTTGGGCTCCTCACTCAGTGGGGAGTCTGCTTGGGACTCTCTCTCTCTCAAATAAATAAATCTTAAAAAAAAAAAAATATTTAAGGACATATCACCATGATTCTGTGGCTATGGGCCTGAAACATAATAGACAATATCTGATTTAACAAAGCTAGTGGAAATTCGTTTAGAGTCTACTCTAAAGGACTTTAATGGAAAAAATTCTCGTGTACCTGAGACCGTCTATCTAAAAAGAGTCTGTTGACTAAGACACTAAAGGAATAAACCAAGATCTTTTTTTTTATTATGTTAGTCACCATACAGTACTTCATTTGTTTTTGATGTAGTGTTCCATGATTGTTTGCATATATAAACCAAGATCTTAAAATGTATGAAGTCGGTTGTATCTCCTGATCAGAAAGTTATTTTTTTAACATATGAAAATAAAAACTAAAAATAAATTTAAAAAATTATATAGATAAAAGGGCAATATTGAAACATTTAGCAAAACTCGAATGGGGTGTGAGGATTAGGTAATGCAGAATATTAATTTTCTCCTTCTGACGGCTGAATTATGATTATGTAGGAGAACATCCTTGTCCTTGGGAAATACACACTCAAGTGCTCAGGGACGGGCAGCAGGCCAGGGGCTTACTCTCAGATGGTTCAGGGGGGGAAAAAACCTCTTTGTTCTATACGTGCAACTTCTCTGTAAGTTTGAGAATGTGTGAAAACTTTAAAATAATATTAACTCAGAAAAATAATAATAAAAATAAAATATTAACTCAAAATAAAAATAGACCTATTCAAAGCCAAATAAGGGGCAAAGAAGTCACACCCTGAAGAACTTAGATATGTGATTTAGAAGATCCACAGGGTGAGGGAGCACTTCAACATTTATGTATCTGTAGATACCCGAGAGCCAGAGAAGTGCGCAGAGTAAGGTAGAACAGAAACACTCTTCAGCAACCGCTCTTTAACCAACTCTGCAGAAGAACAGATACTCTCTCGTGCCCTGATTTGAGCAATCAACGGCCCCACCCGCCATACTGACAGATGTCCCCTATATGCTAACCCCTGGCTCCCTGGGACTACTCTCCAGCACACCTACGAAGACTGCTCCCATCACGTGAGCTCTAGGTTCTGTATATTCACCAAGTGTCAACTGTGTTTGGCCTTGAATGGGCTCATTTCACCTGTATTTATGGCTGTAAATATACTTTAACTCAATATTATGCTAACAGATGACTTAAATATACAGACTGAGGTGGAAAAAATCTTAAAAACCGAGAAGGATTTTGCACTCAGATTCCTTTGAAACTATTTTTTCACTAACTGAAAATTGTAGACAAAACCTTTCAGGTATACCTTGTGTAAAACTTCCAACCTATGGCTCATATTAAAAGGAAGAAAAAAAAAGGCCTTGTATTTAAAAAAGAAGTTGTAAGTGAACATTTTTTTTTTTAAGATTTTATTTATTTGATAGACAGAGACACAGAGAGAGAGGGAACACAAGCAGGAGGACTGGGAGAGGGAGAAGCACGCTTCCCGCTGAGTGGGGAGCCCGATGCAGGGCTCGATCCCAGGACCCTGGGATCACAACCTGAACCGAAGGCAGATGCTTAACGACTGAGCCACCCAGGCGCCCCTAAGTGAACATATTTATAAACTGAATGTTTACGGTGCATATTTCTGTTCTGATGTCCCAATTTAACCAACAGCCACCTGCTCAAGCAAATGCAGAAAGAGAAAGAACGGGATTAAGCTCTTCTGACCTCTGGGCTAGACCCTGAACTAGCTGTTTCGTTTTGCTCAGTCTTAGCCTCGCACATCTGTCAACTCTTGGTCAATATTCCTAACCATAAAAGAAGAATGGTCTAGAGATCAGTGCTTTCTAAACTTTAGATCATGTGTAACAGCTAAAAAAAAGAAAAAAAAACTGTAAAAACCTTCTGATACGAATTTATAAAGGTTTCTACTTATATACGTTAAGTATAATATAAAATAAATATAGAAATACAAAAGACTTTAGGGGCATGTGGGTGGCACAGTCAGTTAAGCTGCCAGTTCTTGGTTTCAACTCAGATCATGATCTTGGGGTTATGGGATTGGGTCCTATGTGGGGCTCCATGTTCAGGGCAGAGTCTGCTTGAGATTCTTTCTCCCTCTCCCTTTTGCACTTGTGCACATGCTCTCGAAAATAAATCAATCGTTAAAAAAATAAAAGATTTTTTTTTTTAAGTTAAACAGAGGAACTAACATTTTTTCCTACACCTCAATGGACTATCCTGTGACTCTCATCAAGACAAATGAACTAAGCAGATCATTCTGGAACTTAGTTTTCTGATTCTAAGACCAAGAATCCTGGTCACTGGTAGGCAGTAAGACGATCCGGGGCTTAATAGGAACAGTTAAAGAATGAAGGGTCAGAGATATCTGATATCAAGTAAGTGTACAGTAGAAACAACAGTGCAGCTTCTAAAGAGTAACACAAAGGAGAATCATGTGTCTTACATATGAGAAGCTAGAGATGACCGACACTAAGAACACCTTTTTCTAGAAAAGCACATGACCATCTTTCAGGTATGCTACAGAAGTGATTCCTTCAGTGGACAGGAAGGAGGACAGTACCAGATGACTACTGAGTGCTTACTGTATGCCAGGCGCTATTCTCCGAACTTCTCAAGTGCTGTATCGTCTAATCCTCCAAACAACCCCTTGAGAGGTTCAAGTATTGTCTACGTTTTACAGATGAGGAAACTGAGCTTAGGCCAGGTAAGCTGTGAAGGGCTTCAGAGTCTAGGCTCTTTTAACTCTAGAATGCTATTTATTTCAGCATATTTGCTCGGTATGTATATTAAGGATATTTGTAATCAATTTAAATTGTGATATACAAGTTGGCAAGCATGAGTTACATAATTCCAACAAGATGCTTTTTTAAACTCTGAAAAAGGGATGCTCCTTGTACAAAGACTCTAGGATTCTGATTCCACCCTGGCACCTGCTAGCCCCCATACTCGTCTCCCCCAGCACCTGCTGGCCCTCCATACAGGGGTCTCCCAACTCTTTTCATGTCACTGAGCACGTAGAAGACATTTGCTCAGTACTCTGTGGTAAGGTGACAGAGAGCAAACAGCCAACAAAGGTGGAGGGAATAAACATCTCACATACAAGTAACCCAGTCACCAGACACACTGGTTAGGAAACTCTGCTATGACAACAGCCCATCGTAACAGTTAACAATTTTGTAATCAACACCACACAAAGTACCCAGAGATGGTAGATAATACTAAAGCAAGGAAAGAAAAGGGGGAAGTGGGGAAACAGTGAGGCAGTTAGGCAGAAAAGTCCAATCCCAAAGGCTCAACTAAATGTGTTTAAACTCACCTATTATAAAGCTTCTCATAAAAGCTTTTATTAGGTAGTGTTATATGAATGTTGGGTAACATAAGTTCCAGGACATAGTGAGAATTGCTGATTGCTTTATCTTGAAACTCTGTCATTTCCACAGGGTCTCCTGGCATCACCATCTAAAATACAATAGTTTAGTACAAAAAAAGCATCAAATAACCATTTCATGTTTAAAATAATAGTAGCATCTTCTTGCCCTATCCATGGGACTTTATATGTAAACAAACAAATAAGCATGTAACTTTTAACCAAGAAAGAAGGAAATATTATTCAGTCTTAGAGTTAAGAGCCTAGCGTAACAGTATACAAAGTGCTTCTTCAAAAACAAAGAATGAAAAGGACTGCTGCATGGTAAAGGGTAATTCCTTCGCTGCTCACTCATATTTTACCTGCTCGTTTTCAAACATGACTCTACGAGAGGAGAAGGGAGATGGGGCTGGTCTTCGCAGATCACAAACGTCCTTCAGGGAGTGAGCACCCCCTTCCTCCTCCTCCTGATAGCGGCCATCATTCTCTTCTTCCTCAGCTGCTATTCTCTCCAAAATGGAATGCACAGCTGGCGGATTTAATTTCAGTACAATTCTGACAGCAAAGACAATTTAAAAAATCAAGGTCTCAGCGTGAACAGCAAGGCTTTAACCTTTCTACACTCGGATACAAAGACCAATGACGATAGGATTCAGCTTCTCTATGAAGTCTAATTATGTCTCATGTAGGCACTTCTGAGGGTGCTACAAACTTCAAAACGTCGAATGGATGAAACAAAAGAAGGGCATTAACATTTCATACTTGGCTAACTGAAAATCTGACTTTGTGTGGATAAAAGGTTATCTTTCAATTTCATTAACAGCTGGCAAATTTTACCTAAGAATTCTATTTATTTTCATGAAACCAACTGCTTCTGGGGTCTGTTCTGCTATTATAGAATATTACACATTCTCTAAGAGACCTTCCGTCATAGAAATTGTTCAAATGGAAAAAGAGAAGCTGATAAGAGAATAACTTAGAACTGCAACAACAAAGCAGCATTTTCCTTTAGGAATTTCGGTAACGAAAGGCTTGCCTTGTTGCTGTACTGAGCTACAGCCCGAGGTAAGCTGCCCTGGGCCCCTGCTTTCCCACTCCCTGCACATCACTAGCAAAGGCTCTGCAGTTTCCTTCCCAACACTGTCGTGAGGAGGCCCGGTGCCTTCAAACCAAGCCACTGTGGGGCACCTACAATGGTTCTTCCCCCTAAATAAGCGATGCCAGTTGGTTCCCATTAGGAACAATCATGACTTTCCTAATTTAGAGACGTCCTAATGTAAACTGTGTGATGAAAACTCATGCACTAAACTGCTCATTCTCAGGCACGTCCTGATCACACCCATCCTAAGAGCCTGCTAGGTCTGATACCCAGGGGCAGGTATAAAGAAGGCTGGAGGGGAAATAGCACACAAAAAGGTCACTTTAATTCTCAGGTATCAAATAGTCAGTTTTTAATATAATAAAAAGTCATTTCAAGTAAACTAAGTCCTTTTAAATATATCCAAGCCCACTAGCAGGCTATTAAATTAATAGTCTTGTTACAATATATAATGACTAACAAATATGTTAATGATTAATAATCTCTAATAAATATAATAATTACTTTATTAATTCTAAGAAATCCTGAAGCAGTGATTCTTTTTTTTTTTTTTTTTAAAGATTTTTTTTAATTTATTTCTTTGACAGAGATAGAGACAGCCAGCGAGAGAGGGAACACACAGGGGGAGTGGGAGAGGAAGAAGCAGGCTCATAGCAGAGGAGCCTGATGTGGGGCTCGATCCCATAACTCCGGGATCACGCCCTGAGCCGAAGGCAGACGCTTAACCGCTGTGCCACCCAGGCGCCCCGTGAAGCAGTGATTCTTGACAGCTACCTGCACACTGGAATCACCTGGTATAATTTTTAGACTATCCTGACACCCAGGCTCTATCCCAAAATCTCAGGGTGGGGCCCGTGAGTCCATATTTTGTAAAGGCTCCCCAGATTTGAAAAACAGTGTCCTAAACCAATCATGGACTATAAAATTCACTGGACAACTAACCAAATGATGCCATGTAAGTCTTCTACTGTAGCCCTGAACTATTTTTTTTTAAATGGTTAATGGTTCTTTTGTCCCCTAATCAAACAGGGTAACCTGAGACCAGGGAACACATTTTATACCTCATACCTCCATCTCTCACAACATTGACAGACACCTTTCACAGAGCAGTACACTCAATATGCATTTTTCAATTTAACTTGTCCATCCTTCTCTGTGTTCTCTCATCAGGGCTATTTTTAAATTAATAGCCAAAATGTCGATTAAAAGTACTACAGCAGAGGCACCTGGGTAGTGCAATCAGTTAAGCAACCAACTCTTGGTTTTGGTTCAGGTCATAATCTCAGGGTCCTGAGATCAAGCCCCGTGTGGGGCTCCCGGTCAGCACATGGAGTCTGCTTAAGATTCTCTCTCTCCCTCTGCCCCTCCCCCCACCCACACACACTCTAAGTAAATCTTAAAAAAAAAAAAAGTACCACAGCATTTTTGAAAGGATCTCATTACATGTCTACCATATACACCTGCTTACTCACCGTGGCCAGTCGAAGTCATCTGAGGACGCTGTATCTCCATCCACTCCGCTAGACACATGGAAAAACTTCACAGATGGTTCTCCTTTATCTTCCTGGAATGACCCTAATAAAACAAGACCGATTAACTAAAACGCATTTCTTCCCAAGCGCTGAAAGAAGAGATAGTTTCCTCCTAACACAAGCAAAGATCTTCTAAATCAGGGACATAGGGCAGCATTAAGTTGCACAGCACTTATTCTTTTGTACCTATTTCATGGGTACCTGTGGGGAGACAGGAGGAGCAGATAAAGACGATGTCTTCTGTTCAAGCTCAAATTCTGAGCTACCAAGTTTTATGGGTCAGGTGCATAATTGTGACATAGTAAAAACGGCAGCTCCCACTTACTGCCACTGAATGCTTATCTACATAAAAGTTTATATGGTTAATCTAGGAACACAGAGATAATAACTATGTTTCTTAAATGTTTTGTACAAAGCACTTTAAGAATTACTTCCATTTACAATAACCCCTATGTATGCTTTTGCAGTCCATTTTACAAAGAATGACTTTCGTCCAGAATAATGAGTTTGTTCCCACTGTGGATAAGATCAGACAACCCCTACAGACCCTTTCATGAAGTCATCAGCAGCAGGTCAACTGTAAGTATCTCTAAAGACATGTAAAACTCAGAGCAAGGAAAAAAACCTGGCAGCCTATTCCGAGATGGAAGAGCAGGAGAGGGTGGCAGGGGAGGGTATGGTTATGGGGTGTGGTGGCAGAGGCAGATCGTTTAGGAACCACAAATAAAACGTCAGAATCTTCCAGAGTTCCTCATAGAACTGGTTTACCCTAAGTGAGTATATATTCTGTTAGATGACAAAAGCAAATACAGAAAAACTGTCAATAGGTTTTACAAAGAAAAGTCACCAGAGATCAGTATGATTGAAAGCTAAAGTGTGAGACTTCAGTTTGAATCCTGATTCTGCCATTTACCACCCCATGGTCTCAGAAGGTACCTCTTCCTAAATCTATGAATTCCTCACTTATAAGTGATAAAAATAATTGGAAATAATAAGCCTACCATAACCATGATGATGACAGGAAACCAGTAATGTGTGTGAAGTGCTTAGTACAGTACCTAACACAGAGTGACACTCAAGAAATTCTGGTTACTTTCAGCCTTACAACAAGTAAGTAGTCAGGTGGCAATAAAAATGTAAGCTAAAAGGGCGCCTGGGTGGCTCAGGCAGTTAAGCATCTGCCTTCAGTCCTGGGATCCAGCCCCCTGTCAGGCTCCCCGCTCAGCGGGAAGCCTGCTTCTCCCTCTTCCTCTGCCCCCTCCTTTATTCATGCTCTCTTGCACGTGTGCTTGCTCTCGCTCTCTTCTACCCTCTCCATCTCCCTCCCTCTCTCTCAAATAAAGTCTTAAAAAAAAAAAAAAAATCTAAGCTAAAGCACTATACTCCCTGTAGAAAGTATTTTAATGAAGGGGATAATCATGCTTAGTAATTTTTAAAAAGTTAATTCTATCACATATTGGTATACAATAGTGGAAAGAAGGCTTTGCTCTTGCTTTCTCACAGTGTCTGATGTTACTGTGTTGGGAGCTGCCATATACTTTCTCGTGAAATTTGCTTGAGTAGTTGTTTGTTTCTGGTCTGGCTGTCTTACCGGCACGTTCGATCTTACCTACTAATTCTCTAAAGGTAAGCTCCAATTTACTTTGTTCTGGGGTTGATCCTCCTATAAATTCAGTCTTAAATTCTAGGTCTGTGAATGCTAAATGAAGGATCTCCTTCTGAAGTGACTTCTTAAACCACGGTCCTCTTTCTTGATCTGACCGAAGATCAGGTATTGGGAAGCGAACAGAAAGGTTTAACGCCGGCGTGACAACTTGTACTGATATCCGACAATTTGCAGGATTATGTGAATCATCCAGAAATACTTCAGTGAAAGCCTTGTGCTAAAACACAAAATATCAAAAATATGTCAAAGCATCAAATTAGGTAAACATAAATGACATTAATATTCAACATTACAATATGTATAATCACTATTTCCTCATTCAGTATAATGCATTAAAATACAATTCAAATTAGCTACTACCATAAAAATTTAGTGTAATGAAATTTTATAATGTAATAGCCATTGATAAAACTTCAAATAACTGGCAAAAATTAAATCAAGTCAAAATCAATCAATCAAAATATAAACTGAACCAAAGTGAAGACACAGGTGCTATAGATGTATACATTCCTATAGACCAAAAACAGCATGTAAATTAGGTTATCAATAAATCCAATATAGTTAAAAATCAATTCAACATTCAATCTGAAGGATTTATCTACTAACATCCTACTTTAAAGACTTTATGTGAAATAAGATAGATTATGCCAAATGCAAGGGCCCATCCCCAACTTAACTTTATATTTCCAGGACTAAGCCTAGAGCCTGGCACAGCCTAAGTTCTAAGTATTCTCCAAATGACTCACTCTGAGCTCCCATCCAACCCAAGGACACGAGCCCATCAAATAACCCTTAAAAACCAAGACACATATGCACCCTCTACTCAAAGCCATGTTACAACAGAAGGATCGAAGAACATTTTCAGAGAACGTATTTGTTTTTTGGTTTTGTTTTGTTTTTTTCTAAAATGTACTGAAGTTTATAAAGCTTTAGCCCAGAGCACACTGCAGGTGATAACACTCCCCCAGTTAGGAATCAGTGTCTAACCTCCTGGATTAGGGAGTTCTTTTCTTACCCCAGACTGGGATTTTTAGCACATCTATGCTTTCTCTCCCCTCTTGTACTTTGTAATACTAACCCCCCCCCAGCAAAAATAACCCAAGAGATTAAACCATCATAGATACGGCTAACAGAAAATATGCACACCAGCCCCACAGAACTTGAAATAACTAGTAATTGGTGACAACAAAAAATAAAGAATGCTGATTTAATGTGAATACCCACCACTAATTAAGGGAGAAACAAGTAAGGAGAAAAATAGCTCTTCCCTTTTCTTTTTAACCAAAGTTGTCTCTATCTGTTCCTGGTCTGAGAGTCCCCCAATTCCAGCCCAAAACTCCTAACAGATTTCATGCAAATCTGACTTACTTGAATTGCTTAGAAAAGACACCGTGCACCAGACAGATCTAAGTAAAAATGACCTCACGTGAGGCTCCATAACACAACGCTATAAATTATGTTCCCACTTTTAAAAGCGTACCTCCCAAACTGCAGGCTTCAGAGGGGAGGGGGTGGGGGAATGGGATAGGCTGGTGATGGGTAGTAAGGAGGGCACGTATTGCATGGTGCACTGGGTGTTATACGCAACTAATGAATCATCGAACTTTACATCAAAAACCAGGGATGTACTGTATGGTGACTAACATAATAAAAAAATATTAAAAAAAAATTTTTTTAACCCCCAAAAAAAAAAAAAAAAAAGCGTACCTCCCAATACATGGGCTACATTTTATAGGTAGATCAGGTAGTTTACTAAATGTGTGAATAAACTTTGTGCAGATATTATAATCGCTGATGTATAAAGTTCAGATAAACAGAGAGGGAAAGGAAATCTAATTCTACACTCTAACATAATCAATGCTACCAACTGGTATATTTCTTTTTATTTTTTTATTTTTTTTATTATATTATGTTACTCACCATACAGTACATCTGGTATATTTCTATTCATTCTTTCTCCATACCTCAATTTTTTTTTACACAGCTGTAATAAAAGTTTCTGTGGAATACAATGTTTCACTTTTTATCTTAATACTCCTTCATGAGCTTTCTTCATGTTGCTATACCATCTTTATAACCATCATTCAAAACAGCCACATAAAATTTCACTCAATATATTAGCAAAACTTATTCAGCTAGTCTACCATCTAGACATAAAAGTCTCCATCTTTTCATTATGAGTAATGCTGTTTTAATAATATATGCTATTTAATCTATTAAGAATACTTAAGCTCAGAAACGATTCCAATAAGCCTATTAGCTAGCTATAATTAGTATCTGTAATGTTCTGAATACTTACCAGACTAATATGTTTATTGTATGAAGTATACATGTGCGATGCCATCATTTCTACCGTAGTAAGCTTTTGTGGTTGAAGCAAGGAATTTAACCTGTCCACAATACTGATATCCAGCTCACAAAACACAGGATTTAGCTTAATTTGTAATTCTGCCTTCTGAGGAACAGAACTAAGTCTTGCCTGATTACCCTTTAAAAAAAAAAAGAAAGAAAAGAAAACATTAATATGATCACCAACAGTACTACAAAATTAAGTGGAAACTGTATGATTGTGACAAAATGCATATCAAATGAAAATTTACAGGTGGGAATCACACAATAAAGCTTCCTACCTGGGGTCCTTTATTCTCAGAATGCTTATAATGAAGCTGAAGACACACAGGGGGATGGGAATCAGTTCGCTCTTTGCAATGGAACATTAAAAGCTTACAAACAAAGACAAAATAAATGTAAGATATTAAATTATAATTCATCCCATGAATTAACAGAGGTGCTAGTACTGGGAAGACTTTTTTGAAGTCAGGAAAGCTGATTTTCCATTCATTTTGGTCATTTATAAGCAATGTGAATCTAAGACAAGTTAATTTCTGTGACTTAGTATCACATCTGCAGAATGTACATGAGAATCCAAGTAAATTAATGACCAAGAAAATAAAAAAAATGCACAAGGGCAAAGTAACAGCAATAAATGTTATCTTGGTAACTTTGAAAAGTTTCTCTAGCACACACTTTTAGAATTGGAAAAAAAAATCAGACTAATAATAAATGAAGAAAAGACATTTTACTTGTCTTGAACTGCGCTTACTAGCACACTGCGGGTATTCAGTGTTTAACAGACTTCTTCTGAAATTAACAGTGCCTGGCAAATTAGTGAAATAAAGTCATCTGTCCCATAATCTGTCTGCTATTCTAAAACATGTCAACTCTAAAAATTCTAACACACTCTTACAATGACTTTGAATGCCATACTTTAAAATGTTTCAACGAACACAAACGCGTGCACAGGCACACATGCACACTTCCCTCCTCTACGACCTCCTATACTTTTTTAAGAAAATCATAGCTGGTAATCAGACTCTTTAAAAGGAAGGCAGATTTAAAGCATAATCCTAAGGACAAAGTATCTAGCACTTACCTCTGTGTAGTGAGGAGGAACAGAATGAGAATCCGTTGGAAACAGGCACTCCAAAAGTTCCATTTGCCCAATGGACATATCAGTACTAAAATATCGCGAAGCTGATCTTTGTCTCTGTTCATAGGTCACTTTGATACCAGTACCTATAAATCTATTACAGAAAACGAAGCATTTAAGAGTATTTATATACTTCTAGGTTAACCAACGTGTCAAAGAATAGTACCCAAGTGTTACTAAAGCCCAATTATCCACCTATTCTGACAAGCTCAAGTTGTTAGTAATAACTAATATTCCTAAGGGTATTAACCGAAAGACTGCTTCAAATTTCCCATTCCCTGGCATAAGAAAGCAATTTCTGATAGGAAATTATCCAGGATATATTTATTTCCCAACACTGCCCTCCCTTCTTTGATATTTTAAAATTAAAACTCCAGTGGACAAAAATCTTTCAAATTTGTAAAATACATGTAATAGATTCTTAAAATTATTTAAGCCTCATGCAATATTTTAAAACCTTCAGTCAGCAGATCTCAAGTGAAAGTCGTCTTCCTGTTTTTGCTGCTTTTGTTATGTTTCCTATTGGTAGACATTTGAAACTTTGTCAAAATGTTTTTACAGTTTAATTATAAATACTATGGTCTTAACTTGTAGAGTTTTTTTAGCTAGGTATAAAAACTACTCTGTGTATTAATTTCAATACTTCAAAAAAAATCAAGTAAAATTAAAAGGCCAAACTTTTCTAAAAATATTAGTATACGTGCCTAAACTGTTGCATAAAATATGATTGAAAGATCACTGTAATGTTAAAATAAGCAATGTTTACATATTAACAATATTATACGTACAAATTTAATTATCTCCTCATCCATTAGGACTCAACCCATGAAAGGATCACTGGCTATTTGAACAGCTTTAATTTTTTTTTTTAATAAAATTTTGTTGTTGTTGTTTTATTTGGGGCTTGAACTCAAGACCCTGACATCAAGACTTGAGCTGAGATCAAGAGCTGGACACTTAACCAACTGGGTCACCCATGTGCCCCCAGATGGCTTTAACTTTTTAAAGCAGAAATTGAAAGTGTAGCATCCAGGCTCGGGGTCAGCCTTAGCACTCTTCCCCACCCCCATGACAGTGGCATGGGGGTCATGTTGTGTCCACGTCCCTTCTCATCAGCTTACTCCACTCTCACCAGCACCGCCATCTCTGCTGAGGGCCAGTAACAATAAGAACTATTTTTATGATTATAATGGTGTCGATATTTTAATTGGCAAAATGTGGTGAAAAAGAAAAATTGTCAGGGGTGCCTGGGTGGCTCAGTGGGTTAAGTGTCTCCCTTTGGCTCAGGTCATGATCCCGGGGTCCTGGGATCTAGTCCCACATTGGGCTCCCAGCTCAGCAGGGAGTCTGCTTCCTCCTCTCCCTTTACCCCTCCCCCTTGCTCATGTTCTCACTTGTGCTCTCTCTCTCTCTCTCAAATGAATTAAAAAAAAAAATCTTAAAAAAAAGAATTGTCAACAGCAGAGAAAACTCCAGATTATCTCAATCTTATACGTGAGTAGTTTTGCATGCCAAGTAACCTGAATGAGAGATTCTATATTAAGCATCTTCGTAGCACTGCAAGAAAACCTCACTCATTCCCTCATTTACAAATAAAATGAGAATCAGGAAAACAGAGATAGGTTGATAAAAAAAAGTCCCCATCTGGTTCTTTTTCAAGCATCATTAATAAACATGAGAGAATTTACCTGAGGTGATCATGTTTGCAGGCTTCTGCAAATACTGCTCGGAAAGACTTAAAATCATCTGTTGAAAATGTTGCTGAGTCAGTCTTTTCTATGCAGGTAAAGAAAGCTATCGCCAAAGGTGTCAATGGATTGAGGTTCAGTGACGTTTCAGGTGGAGATAAAGGGTCGATGTGAAGTACAGAGATGGAAAAAGTTCCCACAGCTAATCTAAAAATAAGTTCAGGCCTAGATTCATCCACTGAAACAGATCTAGATGGGAGAGCTGAAACACATGGGTTAAAATTACATACATAAAATGTAATACTTAACAACAATCCATTATATCAAAATTATAAAACATTTACTCATGTGTTAGTTGTAAAAAGCAGGTGATCACACAACAGTTTGAATGATATTTGACATTAAACAAGTAAGATAAACTGTTATCTTTCTACATTTGATATCCAGGATCCTTGATACTTGAAGCATCAAAAAGAAACATATGAACAGAAGTTTCGCATTAATAAAACTATACTGGAAAAGTCTCAGATTAACCCAAAAGCTGCTCACCAGATTTTCCTTTAAGCCTTGTGTCTATTTCAATTAAATTTTGCGGAGAAAAGAACAGAGGTTCTCTTTCAAGGAAAAGTGTAAACAATGGAACAAGTATCGATGGTTGATTAAGATTCCTAAACTGCAATAATATGGAACTTACAGTTTACTTTTTACTGAAAAATATTTAAATACACAAAGACTACAACGAATGGGCAACTATTCTAAAATATTCCATGGTGAGCTGTCCAACCATGCTTCTTCATATTTTCTTTCTAAACTTTGTTAATTGGCCTAGATAAAAAAAAAAAAAAAAAAAAAAAACTTTATAGAGGGAAAGAAAAGCAGCAGTAGAATGGCATTTTCTAGAAAGAAACAATTTCTTTTTTCTTTTTTTTAAATTCCAGTGGAAAACTACCATAAGCATCTTACACTACTTACAAGTCTTCTGTAAATTTGGTGGGTGAACCAGGTTGGTTGGCAATGCGGACCCTCTTACTGGCTGTTCCTTATGATGTTCAAGGAAATCTCCCCATGTTGGCTGAAGCTGTAAAAGAATTTTTTTTAAATCACGTGAATAAAGTGTAGAATTTCAGAAGCCAAGTTTCAAGAATAGAACAAAACTTAAATAATACTTTACCACAGTAGTACTTAATGGAGACCCCGCTGGAGTATTTGTGTAGGTACTAGTTAATGATAACTCAAGGTCCATATTTGGAGGGTCTCCCAGAGGTGGAAGAGAAGAGAGACTGTGGGACATGTCCATATCAGCCATGGAGAAGAAAACTTCTTCTTCTAGAGAGAATTAAACCTTGTCAATTGTATAATTCATGTCTTTAAAGTCAGTTAACATACATCAATATAATATTCTTTCTTCGGATCGCATTATCTGAAACACAGTGACGCCCTACAATTTACGTTACTTCTGACGGGGTCATTTGTGAGGATCCAAGATAGAAATGGCATAGTAAAAACTCAACCAGAAGCAAGTTAACAAGAGGTTATGCTATCCTACTAGTGAACTTGTTTTTTGGGTTTGTTTTTTTTTTAATATAGGATTTGCAGTACTACGTAGTATGTTTTAAAGAGTCACATGACAATTTAGAAGTTAAAATCCAACTTTAAAATAGTATAAAGATCTTGCAATCTCTGGTTTCATATGAATACAGCTCTTTAGAAAACAAAAACAAAAAAATACCTGAATGTATTATCTAGAATTCTATTTACATTTCACTTCTTCCTGGTGGTTGGCTTACCCTCATGGAAATGAAGTTTGTTACAACCAAAATTTGTTGAGTAGACTTTTAATTTAGTTTTTAACTTATTTAGTTCAACATTCTGTACTTAAATTGATTCTTATTATTTAAAGTATTAGCACTAAACATTCTAAAACACCTGTAAAAATGCAAAGTAAACTGGGGAAAGACTGTATTTACGTGTAATTAATGGAAGAGCAGAAAAAAAAGGTTCCATTTAAGGGCATCTAACCGTAAATCATTATACGAGCATGTAAGAATTTGACAAAATGAATAATTACCCCAATTTATCTTTTGTAAAAATTGACATTTTTGTAAATTGACTAAAAAAAAAAAAAGAAATTGTGATTTACAAAGCGAGATTACACAATCAAAAAAAGATACGTGCGCCAGCACATCACTGTAAGGCTGCGGGTAGATCAACATAAATTTAAACCTTCTTACATCACAGATTTTCTGTTCTTTCATTACTAAACTCCATTTCACAACAGCCAAATTAAGTTGACTTTGCTCTGTGATGACGTTGTAGGAATCCAGCGTCAATTGTTTTAGTGGCTTACCACGGCTAGAAGGTGTACGAGCGGATTCTGTCTCGTAAAAGCTTTGCTCTGAAGATACACCCACGGAGAGGGAATCTTTCCTCAGGTAATACCGGTTTAATTCCATCTGAATTCGATATTCATCTTCTTGCTGCATGGGTCGGTTTTTTCTATCTTTATTAGCTAACCCTATTTTGCTAGAATTTTCTACAAATACAGAAAAGAAAGCAAAACAGTAATTAAATTTGGAGTCATTCAATCACTCATCTCTCTCCCAAAACCCACTTGTCCAACACCAACAGCAACTTCATGCCACAGTCAATGCAGAATTTCCACTATTTAATATTAACCAGAGCTCTGCAGTAGCTTTAAGCAACTAGCTAAGAAACACAGAATCTATAAAGCTTTAAATAATTAAAAATAACAACAGAGTTGCATATTGCCATACTTGCCTGGTCCAGCAATAGCTGCTAACATATCCAAAAGCAAGTGCACCTGCCTTGGTGACAGGAATAGATGAATAGAGTCTATCTGTCCATCAATATCCAACTTCCAAAAAAAAAAAAAAAAGCAATTCAGGATAAACACTCTTTAAAACCTCATCACCACAAATCCCAGAATACTTTAATACACTGAGATGAATACTGATTACTTAGTCTTCGATTCCTTTGCTTAAGATTCCCTCCACTAATTCACACAACCTAAATGAAAAGACTTAAAGGCCACCAAACTCTTGTTCTAAGGGAGGAAATCCTCCTGCAAAATTCCATGTTGGCAAGTCCAATGTCCTACTTTTTATCTGAGTTTTCTGAGTATTTCAAGTATTTGAGGAGGCTTCAAGCCACAGTCACTAGAAGAATATGAAGATAGCAGCACAGAATTCACTCCCAACAGGACTTCAAGACTCAAATCATAATCCTCAAAGTGGGATTCCAACCAAGAGGAAATAAAGTTGGCTTTCCCAAGTCTGCCTGTGGATAACACTCCCTAAGCAGAGCATGGGAGGCCTTCCCCACCAACAGTGTGTCTCTCCACACACACGCCCAGGCAGTGTTCCACAAAGCCCGCTCTCTGCTGGGCAGGAAAGTGCAGGCCACAGCAGAAATGCCCATGAAGTGGTGCTCATGTGGAATGCCTTGCTCTTTTCCAAGTCTTTGTCCATTTTTCCTCCTGGAAGTAAAAGCCCCAGCCAGTCTCATCCTGATTCCTGTGGAGTATATGCTGACAAAACAATTACTCTATTTTCTACATCACATTCTAACACGTTGAGTATGCCTGCCTTACTTTTCACTCACCTCCTCTTAGGGCTAATGCTAACACTCCTATTATCTTTATGTCAATTTGCAATTTTAAAAGAATTCAATTAATAACATTTATATTTGGAAATGGTATCTTCCCGGGGAGGGGGATAGTTTCGTCTGATTCTAAAAACAAAAAATATTACATAGTAATACTAAGAAGTTTCCATGATCTGAGAATATGATACATTCTCCAGTAATAACAATCATCACTATCACCTTTTTCTGAGTGTTTGGGGCACTATGCTTTTATTAGATTTCCCCTCATTCTAGTAAGGCTCCTGTTTTACAGACAAAGACACGGGATCACAAAGATTTGCACAAGGCTATCTACAGAGCCAGAGCCAGCATTTTAACCTAGGCTGAACTAGATGGGAAGCCTCACTCCTCCAATGACATGGCTCTCCGTGGATTTGTTTTATGGGGCTCCTTGCTGACGGCTGCCATCCCAGACGGTGCACCAGCAAGGAGTTTAGGCTGGGGACAGTGGGAAAATCTCTGATTACAAGACATATTTAAAAACCGGTTTTCAATTTCTTAGTATTGAAAACATAATCTCCGACCTTTACTAGGATGAATGATCAAGAGTTTCACTTCTAATGTTCATAGAAATATTATTTTTACATTCTAAGTTTGGCATACAAAGAGCAAAGCACCTCTTACTTTCCTCTGGAAATAGAAAAGACAGAACATAACTAAAATAATTTCACACTCAATATGACATGGTAACTAAACAAAAGGTCTATAAATTCAATACACACAGCTCGTCTATTTCCTTATAGGATGCATTCCTGAAAGTATATGCTAAAACTGAACATGTGAACTATCAGGCTGACACATTATTTGGGGTGGCTACCATCTCAGAAAACTAAAAACAAAACAAAAACTTTTTTCTGGAAGATTTATTTTAGAGAAAGAGAGCACATGCAAGGGGGCAGGGGGCAAAGGAAGAGGGAGAGAGAGATCTCAAACAGACTCTGTACTGAGTGTGGAGCCCAACCCAGGGCTCAATCTCACCACCCTGAGATCATGACCTGAGCCAAAATCAAGAGTCGGACACTTAACTGACTGAGCCACCCAGGAGCCTCCCCCACAAAAAAATCCTTCATAACATCTTGATGCACAGTTGAAAAACTTGTGGATCTAACGATCATTGGCGAGACTAAAGATCTGACACTTGAGCACCCCTAACCAATGCCATCTTTGTCTACATGGCATTAAGTTCACCGGGATTTATGTTTCTCAAAGCTAATATCTAGAACTTTAATTTTTCCATTTAGCCTTCATTTTCATTAAATGACAAAAGGTACTCAAACTCAAGTCACTACACAAAAATTACCATGTAGGCAAGGATGGTAACATCTCCAAATATCAAACACTGGCTGGCAAACAATGCCATCATGCTATAATTCCACATGTTCATTTGTCACCTAATACACAGATGTCCAAAAGTAACATCGAAAAGGCACTTATACAAATCAACACAATGTGCAAAAGTTCTCGTACGCACAAAGGACTATGTAATTTAATCAAAAGAGAACTATAAAAGTGACTGCCATGGTTCTTCCTTCTTAGAGAACTAGCTAATGCATTCCCCAGAGGCATGGGTGTGTCAGTTTCCCAAGGATGTTAGCACTTCTCGGCATTCCCTGTAGTGTTGAAACACACCTACGGCTTTCCTGTTATTTTATGAACAGGCTTAAGACCTGGTGAAAGGATTTCGTACCACCTGAGATAGGACAGAGAAGAAAAAAAAAAAAAAGGAGAGGAAGTAATCAGCAACAGGAAAGCTGGCATTCTGATCATCACCTTCCTTTGCCTCTAACTGGAGCCAGGCGTGACAGTCCAAGATGGATTGCTGGAGATCCTCAATCCTCTGAAAATCTTCTACTGCGCATGCACGAGTACTCAGTTGCTCCCTCTTCCATGTCCCCACAGCAATGTATGTCTATATCCCTTACTATATGTTGTATTAAAGCAAAGGCAGTATTGCACTCTTCTCTACATCTCCCTTAAGAAACTGCACAAGGCCTGGCATCCAGTAGTCACTCAAACATCTACAGCGAGTTAGCCCAGTGAGTAAACAAATGAACAAATCCTGATATTTTCTTAAACTACATTTCACAGAGATTATATAGAAAATTAGATTTCAAAGTTTGAAAATAACACTTCACAGATATGTTTTAACAGACTAAGTAAATATAGGCTTCCTGACTCTCCAGCACACTGCTCAATATGTTCCCTAAGAAACAAGTGCAGTTGTCTTTACAGGGTCTTCAAAAAGCCATAAGACATCATGGGGAAAAAAAATCTCTGTTCATAAACATTATACAACTATAAAAACAGTCATTCCGTTCAAAACACATCTGGGTGGGCATTTTTACATGCATACAATTAAACACCTTCTATAGTCAACTTACTTCCAAATCTCTTCTCCATTAAACCGAATGCTATGATGATAGAAAGGGTCTTCAATAAATTCCTAATTTATTAACTCATGAAGGTTTCTGAACTGCTAGAATGGGGGGAAGCAAGCGCAGGAGACAGTGCTAACACCTGAGCTGAGCAGAGGGCGAAGACAGTCCTCACATGAGTCCCTGAGACCTAAGGACAGAGGCACCAGCTGAGAGTAAGAACTCCAGAATCCAGGACAGAGGGCATCCTAGTTACAGGACAACACGCAGTAGCCAATCAGTGGGTCGGTCACTGCACACGTTCAAGAATACTTGTACCTCTATCTACAGAAAATGAAACAAATACTGACCTTAGCTCCAGGAAGTACTTCATTCTGTTTCAATGTGAGGCTCAACTCCAGCCTACCAATTAGCCCTCCAATCTGCACTGGGTCAGAGGGCGCTACCTCTGGTAAATTTCTAGTTAGTTGTGGGTGCGGCTCATAAACAATTTTGGGATTCCAGCTAGGTGACAGCTTTGGCTCAGTTTCCTACAATGAGGCAATAAGAATAAAGTAATTCTTTAAAACACCTGACTGTAAATAAACCGAAATGCAAAATACAAATGTCAACTTAAGAGTAAATTTGACATGAAAAACTGTATTATGTGACAATGAATAAACCACTGTCTTATAGCCAGCATGAAACACAACAGTAATAAAGGTAAATCATGGAAAAGGACTTTATGAAAAAAAGCACAACATCTATTCAAATTACAGCAATAAGAAAACTTAATAGACATTCTATAATTATGAAAATCTGAAATAATATAAAAGACAAATTATGGAAGGACTGATTTATAAAAGGACTCTCCACTCTTAGAAAGGACTAATAAAAATTACAAAACTTTTTTAAGATATGATTTGTAAGTTTTCAACAATACGGTCATTATGTAAGGTAAATGTGAACACTGCTTTTGTTTTTATTTTAAAAGGGTATTAGTTGTTAATATACCATTTTCCCACAAGACGCAGTATCCAATGTTATACCCAGCACTGGTAGGAGAGGCATGAATCATGAGTATTTTAAAAACTCTGAAATGTGAGTCTCCCTACTGAATATTTGTGTTAACTTCCAGATCGGATGGAAACTCACTAACACATATTCTATATCCTAGCACAATTTAATAGACCTCCTTTAAACCATTTTTTTTTAAATTTATTTTTTGGAGAGGGAGAGAGAGACTCTTAAGCAGACTCCATGCCCAGTGCAGAGCCTGATGCTGGGCTGGATCTCACGACCCTGAGATCACGACCTGAGGTGAAATCAAGAGTCGGACGCTCAGCCGACTGAGCCACCCTGGCGCCCCTAATTTAAACTTTTTAAAAACCTATGATTTAGTGTTTGGCTTCTTCCTTTTGTTTTTCTTACCGCTGGTGCAGTTGAACACACTGGGGAAGATTTTGCTGACGCAGAAAACTCCTCCCAGAAGAGAGATACTCCGGAGAGCTGAAGTAACTTGTGAGCAAAGGCCGTGGGCTGATGCACGTTAATTCCTGAGGCCTCGTCGGCAGCTTCATCACAGTAGACAGTTCTGAAAGTTCAAAACAAAAAGCGTTGGCATAAAACTCCTAAGAAAACCTACTTGCAAGTCTAAGAGACACACACAGCTTTTTAAGGTAAAGGGTTTTTCAAGTGTTAGCACTCCTTAGAAAAGGCCTAGAATGTGGTCAGCATTAGTGCCACAGGAAATGTTTTCACCAAGAGACCTCAGCCTCAAGGAGGATAATTTTATGGGCTCCTAAACTGGGCGAAAAGATTAGTAACCTCCTAAAGTTAGCCTCAAGGAAAACAACTGTCTCCCTCACAAACATCTCTTAGTAACAGTGAGACAGCATTTGGCTCCAAGTCACAAGTCCTCAATGAATGACATTTCTTGAATTCTTGTGACTGTGAGTTCTTATGACCACACTTCAGTTGCGATAAAATACAGAATGTACTTCTACACGCATGAGATGTTAGATACTTCTTAATATACCCTTTCAGGTAATGCAACCTAATTTCAAAAATCTGTTAACAATAACTGTTTCACTAATAGGTAATTTTATGATGATAGGAAGACAGAAACCATAAGATATTTGCTTAAAATTTGGTAAAAGCCCCCAACGGATCCCTATACAAAGTGTCCTTGGTGCTCAGTGCACACACTTCATTCTGCACATTTCTGTCACAATAAGACACAGGTGAACAGTGACTACCTCAAGGGCCACCCTCCCGGGTCCCCTCCTTCTTTGGGTGCTTTGTACTATCTGTATGTTACTGTGCTCTCAATAAACTTCGCTTTGCTGCCCACCAAAAAACAAAAACAAAAACAAAACCAGTGACTACCTCAAATCAACACTCAGGAGTGTCTATATGAATCAATCTCTGTTTTGGAGCTATTTATAAGGCTCCAAGTGGGCACACACAGAAAACCAAGTGCTGGTTTCTATCTTTTTAAGTAAATCACTATCGCACAGATACTATCACAGAATCCTCTCAAAGAACACTGCAGGCTTAGCCTTTCTCATGAAAGCAGCACTCTGATCAAACACAGGAAAGCAAAGAAGCCCTTCGCCTTAACGAGACACGAGACACGCCGAAACGGGCGTGTCACTCGTATGAAAAAAACTCCAACAGCAGTGCCTTAAATTTAGCAGCACTCACATATTCATGATTTTTATTTGATTATTAACTAAAAAAGAATCATTTGCTTTGAATTCCACACAGTATTAGATACAATTATACCTCAACTGGGACTTTAAGTTTTCAATTATGGGATTAGAACGTATCTTGGAGCAGCATTTTACTCGGAAACCATACAATGTAGTTATTCAATAGTTTCACTTCTAATCTCTAAAAGCATCATAAAATTTAACGAAAGTCAGATCTTATTACTTACAAAAGAAAAGAATAGGGTCATTTATTCTCAGATATAAGAAGTCTTACCTTTCTATTCGAATTTCAAGTGCAGCTCCAGTTTTGGAATTTTCTGGCACATGTTCAATTCTCAAGACAGTGTCTATAAAAGTGACTTTCACTCTTCTTAGTACTAGAGTAAACAGGTAACCGTCAACATGAGACCACACATATACTAAATTAAAATTTCTAATGAAAAGAATAAATAGTAATAAGAACTTACAAAATAAAGTTGTATTTCTTTCCTTAAAAATCCCAAAATCTTGAGTTTGGTAATAAACATTCTGCCTTACTGAGCACCTACCCCAACACATCTCAACAGGTACCTGCACAATGCCCAACACACTCTGCTGAACTCTAAACCCTTCATTACACAAGCATACGAAAAGAAACAGAGGAAAAACTAGGGTACAAAAGAACATGAAATTAAATTGAATATTTGAAATAACCTCAATTCTAAAGTTCTGAAGTGAGAACAATAACTCCTTTAAAAAAAAAAATTTACTCCAATGGATTTTCCTTATACAAGGCTTACTAAACAAAGGTACTAAATTACTAATTAAAAAAAAACCACTAAAATTTTTTAAAAATACTCAATAATGCCAAACCTGTTTCAATGGTTTCAGCAAACTTTTCAAGTCCTTCAAAAGGCTGTGATGCTTCTCCTTGTTCATCTGTTAATTTCTGGCTAAGACATTCTTTTGCCAATTGCATACTGCTGGTCATGAAACTTGACCAATACATAGGCTCAGAACCAGTTGCTGCAGAAAATATAGATTAATCCTAAATAATTTCTCATAGTTACAACAAAGCCATTTCTTAAAATGTCACATTCGAAATAAATTCTTAACCCTCCAGGAGATTTTAACATAGTGGTGTTACACAGGCATATAATACTCTAGAAATTACTCTTGAGATTTAAACATCACCTTCTAATAACTGAGAAGAAAAAAGGAAAAAAAAATCACAGAAAGAAGTCCAGAGACACGTGCTCTCATTAAATGATATGTATCTGTCAAATGTTAATTCATGAATTCATTCAACAAGTATCTAATGCATGCATGGTATTGCTCAAAATACTGCAGAACAGGGGTCAGCAAATTTTTTTGGCAAAGGTCAGATGATGACTAGTTTAGGCTTTGTGGGCCCTAGAGTCTCTACCCTGACTACTCAACTCTCTCGCTCTAGCGCAAAAGCAGCCAGAGAGAATAAGGAAATGAATGAGTATGGTAGTGTTCCAATACAAATTTATTTACAAAAATATGACAGATCAAATTTGGCCTTCAGGCCATAGTTAGCTGACCCTGCAGTAGGGGACAGAAAAATAATGATTAATTCTGCCCTCTGAGAGCCTAGAGAGTGGAAGAAATGAGATGTGGTTAAGAAGAATTAGTAAGCAACTGCGCAGTATCAACAGAAAACATTGACAGCTAAATCAAGAGGTTAATTCTTTCCACAGACAGAATTTAACAGGAAATCTGGTAGAGGTGGCATCTGACCCAGGCTTTAGAAGGTCAGTATAAATGTAGATAAAACAGAAGAACATCCTTTGAGGAATCCATGAACTGGAAAAAATCCTTTCCAAGTCGTCCCTCATCAAAGAATTGCACTACACTTCCTTACAATATTCAAAACAAACTGACAGAGATTACTAGAATTACTGCCTTCCAAAATGGAATTTAAAAACTCTTCTCATGGAATATTTTTAAAGGGAGAAAATTTGACTTTCCATAGGAAAATATTATTCTATGTATTCATCATGGTTAAAAAAATAAAATATTCTTGTTAGTTAAATGCCATTAACAAGGAGGATTTCCATGCACAGACTACCATTTCAAAGTACAGGTGCTATTAATTCTAGTAAGCATAATTTAACCTTTGGTGTTCCAGACAGCACTTAGGATTGTAATTCTTCAAGTATATCTTCACCGGTATCACTTGCCACTCAAAGAATTTAAATTCGGAATTTAAGGTGATTTATATCATGACTATTGGCTTATAAAATACACACACACACACACACACACACACACACACACAAGCACACACTCTCTCCCTCTCCAAAGTAGAAAATCTGAGCTATAACAGAGCACAGTGGTTAAGAACATGGACTCCAGAACCAGCCTGCCTGGGTTGAGATTCCAACTTTCCACTTAACTTGCTACGACCTTGGACAAGTTACTGAATCCACATGTGCCTCAATGTCCTGCACCATAAATTGGAGCTAACAAACATATCTATTTCAAAGAGCTATGGTAAAATAATATTGGTAAAGCACTCACAACAGCATCTGGCACACAGGAAACACTATTCACTGTCTGATAAGTCAGAAAACAGCATAAATATAACTAAAGCTACCACACGGATACACTTAGAAATAATAACTTACTACTTCTTTAAAGCTTTTCCCTCCCACACTTCTCTTTGGAAAGTTTTCAATCCTAAGGAAGAGGTAAAATAGTGGTACAATGAACACCTACACAGCCTTCACTTAGATTCGTCACAAGTATGTACACACATGCAAATACACACACACTCTCATTCTTTTTGCTGAACTATCTGAAGGTAAACTGCAGGCATCCTAACACTCACTCCTAAACACTTCAGCAGGGAACTCCTAAGAATACAAACATTCCCATGCAAAAGCTCAACAACACGACACACCCGAGAAACGTAACACTGACAAGACACTATCTTCTATACGTTCCATACCCAAATTTCCCAGCTGTCCCAGTGCTATCCTTCATAACAAAAACAAAAAAACAGGATTATCTACTGCAGTTATTCTTGTCTTACTCTTTAATCTGGAACAAGTCTACCTTTCTTGTCTTTCACGATACTGATACTCTAAAGAGTAACAACCAGTCTATAGAATTTCCCTTATTTTGGATTTGTCTGCCTTCTTATGATTGATTCAGATGAAGCAATTTTAACAGGAATAGTATATATACGATGTGTCCTTTTCAGCCATCACATCAGGACACACATCGTGACAGTCTGACCCACTACTGATGAAATTAAGACTGACCACTAGGGTGGTTGTGGTGACTGTCAATTTCCTCCACTGTGAAAGAAACATTTTTATCTCTGTAAACAATATGTAATTAATGGGAGGTATGTTGATACATCTCGATATTAAGCTCCTCAACAAGTGTCCACCAAATGGGGTTAGCACTCACTGATGACGACCACCGGTGTCAATTTTTACCCTGGTGGCCAAAAACACGGTGATGGTCTATCATTTTTTCTACTCAAGTAGATATTCTACTGCAATAAAGAGCTTCCCCTTCTTCCTGTCTCCCTTACATACTGATTACTTATCTGTAACAGTATGGACTTACAGTTTTTTTTTTTTAATTCCAAGTGTTATAATCCATTTATTGTCATTAGTCCCAAACTTGGCCAATGAGAGCACCTATAAGCCCAATCCTCTGTCCTTTTAACATTTCTCCATCAATGTTTGAGCACTTCCTTGGTTTTTGGCACAATACTTTGAAACTTTAAAACACAAGTCACTTTATATAATCAGTAACAAATAATTAAACCAAATCATCAGTATACTGAAGTTCCCATGGGTAAGTAGGGCAACAAGTAACTCTAAAGGTAAAAATCACACACCCCCAAGTCCTAATATTTTACACTGAAAATCTCACAAATACAATGCTAAGTAATAAATTAAATACTGAATTTAATACAATTAGGTTACTTTCCCGAACTGTGAAGAATACAAATAGAAACAAACAAAACAGAGACACGTAACACACTTACCTAGGCGGGGTCTAGGCCGGAAGACCATTTCTAGCCCCTTCACTTCCAGTGCACAATTCTCCTGTAGCAAGGAGCCCCACGGAACTGACAGAGAAATTGACTGTATGAATCCTTCGGTGACTTCTAAAGGCGCATCTGCCGACTCCAGGATCTCATTGAGACACTACAGAGAAAAACCAAGTGCATTTTGAAATCACAGGAACAAGAACTCAAAATTGTTAACTAATTCAAAGATGCTGAATATGCTGATATATGTGTCAGACACTAGGGATAAGGAAAGCAGAGTCCAAGACAAAGACTCCCCGTCCTCACGAAGTTTACAAGATAGCTTACCACGAGAGACACACATAATTAAGGTGCGATGAGCTACATGAAAGAGGAAATACACTGTAGTATTTGAGCACGTAATAGAACCTAACCCGGAGATCCGAGGCAGGCCACCTGAGGAAGTGCTATTTAAAGGTGAGACCAGACAGGCTGAGTTGTTAAGCAAGCACAGTGGTCCACACAGAGACAACTGCGTGTGGAAGGAATCAAAGAAAGCAGAGGTCAGAGAGTGCAAGCCCACATATTTGAGACGCAAAACTCTCTGAAAAGGAAAAGCTGCTTTAGGCTCCAGCGCTAGGGTGATGAGCCAGAGATATGGCCACATAGATAAGCGAGAGGGAAATCCGAACAGCCTTGTAATTCATGCTAAAGATTCTGACATATATCTCAAGAGCAAAGTGATGCCACTGAAAGGTTTTAAGCAAGGGCACCACGATGAGATTAAAACTGTAGGCAAACCAGTTCAGTTCCGCTACCAAGTGGAGCGTGTATTGGAGGAAAGCAAAACTCAGGCAGAAAGGTCGATCTGAGTAAGAGGAGCCAGGGAAATTGATTTGGCGAGGGCAGTGATACCGAGGACAGAAGTGGACGGATTTCTGTAGAATATTAGGAAGTAGAATTAATTGTCATCATGAGAAATAAAGAAAAGAAGGAATGAAGAATGACTTCAGGGTTGGGGACCTGGACAGCTGGTTAGCTAGCAGTGCCGTTTACTGAGGAAAAAACCTGGAGAAGCAGGTTAGGGGGAGCGCAGGAGCTGAGTTCCAAAGAGTATATGTGAGCAGACATCCAGGTGGAGATGTCCAGGAGGCAGCTGGATATTCTGGTTTAGATGTCAGGAGAGCCATCTGGCCTGAAGATACAGAAGGGCACTATGAATCCAGAGGGTCAATGTAGCCCTAGGGTGAGGACAGACAGCTGTTGAGAACTTATGTAGAGTTAAATGACAAGAGGCCTAGGACTGAATCCTGATAAACACCAACATTTAAGAATTAAGAATCGGGGGTGCCTCAGTGGCTCAGTCAGTTGGGCGTCCAACTCTTGATTTCGGCTCGGGTTATGATCTCAGGGTCAGGAGATCCAGCCCTACATCAGGCTCCATGCTGGGCATGGAGCCCACTTGAGGACCTGCAAAGTAAACTAGAAAAAAGCAGAGAGGCAGAAGGAAAATCAAGAAAGTCTGACATCCCCCCAAATCGTGGAAAGACAATTATAAAAAGAGTGGTGCAGTGCAACAAAAGGCAAAAAGAGGACAAAGATTTTTAAGTGTCCACTGGATTTTCTGATGTTTAGGGAACTGGCGATCCAACTGAAAACAATTTCAATGGTGTGGTAAGGCAAACCAGACTACAAGAGAAGGAAGACAGAATGGATGTAAATATCGTTACTAGAATAATTAAGTGTATTTCTTGACAATGTACTTCTTTTGGACAATGTGCTTTGTAAATTAAAAGAACTTAAAACACCAAATGTTTATTAAATGTCAGTTTATGTATATGTAAGGTACTTTCTGCACGCTATGGTGAACAGCAGTGTCATAGTTCTTTGTCTACAAACCTAACGCTGAATGTTGACATTTAGACTGGCTCACATTTTATCATTGGAGGTCACTACTTTTTTTTTTTTTTTAAAGATTTTATTTATTTATTCGACAGAGATAGAGACAGCCAGCGAGAGAGGGAACACAAGCAGGGGGAGTGGGAGAGGAAGAAGCAGGCTCATAGCAGAGGAGCCTGATGTGGGGCTCGATCCCATAACGCCGGGATCACGCCCTGAGCCGAAGGCAGACGCTTAACCGCTGTGCCACCCAGGCGCCACTGGAGGTCACTACTTTAAAAGGCTTTCTTCATGCTGATGTTTGTGTAATCCTACAGACTTTCTGAAGAGTACACGGGCATGGGTGGTTTTAAGGTAAACACATCCAGACCTCAATCCACAAAAATATTCTAAAACTGACCTTCCTAAGAAGAGTACTTACCTGTGGCACCATGTTGGATTTCCTCTCCCATATTCCCTTGTACAATCTCCCTTCTCCCACATCGCCAAAAGGCCTATCTTTTCCCTTCCCAAATCTTCCTTTGGGCACTGCCAGGGTATAAAAATCTCCAGGAAGCACCAGCAAAAATTTGCTAGTCGTTCCCTATCTTACACATATCTTTGGCATGACACTCAATGAAAGTCAAAAAACTAAGTGATGTTGCTACTACAAAATCCCTTCAATTCTCATCTACTTATTTATGACTACAGCCTGTAACTATTTCAAAAATTTAGAATGATGCGGCGCCTGGGTGGCACAGCGGTTAAGCGTCTGCCTTCGGCTCAGGGCATGATCCTGGCGTTGTGGGATCGAGCCCCACATCAGGCTCCTCCGCTTTGAGCCTGCTTCTTCCTCTCCCACTCCCACTGCTTGTGTTCCCTCTCTCGCTGGCTGTCTCTATCTCTGTCAAATAAATAAATAAAATCTTAAAAAAAAATTTAGAATGAAATTTATGATGAGCCCTATCAAATTCTAGTTGTAAGCATATTTGTTGATGGACACATGAACTAATCAGGGAAGAGTAGTAAAACCACCTACCCACATCATTAAGAAATGTATTTCCAGGGCACCTGGGTGGCTCCTTCGGTTAAGCATCTGCCTTTGGCTCAGGTCATGATCCTGGGGTCCTGGGATTGAGCCCCACATCGGGCTCCCTGCTCAGCAGGGAACCCGCTTCTCCTTCTCCCTGGGCCCCTTCCCCCCAAGCCCCACTCGTGCTCTCTATCTTGCTCTGCCTTCTCTCTCAAATAAATAAAATCTTTTAAAAAAATGTATTTCCAAAAGAAGTTTTTACATTTAGTATTTCAAATGTATATTTATATTGTTTTGATCAGCTGCACTTATAATAATCACAATTTCAGAGGAAAAATGTTAATACTTAAAGCCTAATGGTTACCTGAAGGAAATACTGATAAGTTAAGATCAATACGGGAAGCCCTTAGAGGAACTAAAGAAACCACTCAAAAAACATCAACTGAGGAAATCATGAAAGGAATTAAAATGGGAATTAAAAGGAATAAATTTTAAAAGCAATTAAAAAGGAAATATTTACCTAATACAAAAGAAAGCTGGATAGTAACAGTAAATTTTTAAATATGATCAATTTCAATTTAATTTTTTATTGTAGAGAAAGCATAGCATGATCAATAAAAGACTTAGGCATAAAATATATAAATAAAGATAAAATTTTGCAAAGCAAGATGGCCATATGAGTTCCATGGGAAAAGATACAATGTTAAATTTCCAACTATTAATGAAGAGCTTGTTCAAGCACTTTTAAATGTATAATGATGGGTATTCAGACCTTACTGGGTGAAAATATGTATTTTTTATATCAATATTTACAGCACAATACAAATTACTTTCTACAACTATTTAAACTGTTAAAAAGAAAACTAAAGTCCAAGGTGGAGTCACTTGCCCCCAGAACAGCAAATCGGCTTAACTGCAGTCTGAACCTCTCCAGGAATGAAATTTTAGCCAATCAATCTGGATTTTCTGGCTGGCAACCAGTGAGGTAATCTGTCCTGTGAGGTCTCCATCCCCAAAGGAAGATGAGATAATCCATCTAAAACTCCCTGCTCTTCCCCCTCAGGAAAGAAGTCGTGGCCAGAAACAATCTTTTCTTTTACCGGCAACGTCTTGCCCCACCCTCCCTCTTTCCAAAACCTTCCCTTTTGCACAACTTTGGAGCTCCCCTGTACCTGCTAGGTGGGATACTGCATGATTCAGCCAATTAGATTTCCAAATGCTTTTGGGTGAATTTTTTTTAATGTTTTTTTTATTATATTATGTTAGTCACCATACAGTACATCCCCGGTTTCCGATGTAAAGTTCGGTGATTCATTAGTTGCGTATAACACCCAGTGCACCATGCAATATGTGCCCTCCTTACTACCCATCACCGGTCTATCCCATTCCCCTACCCTCCTCCCCTCTGAGGCCCTCAGTTTGTTTCTCATAGTCCATAGTCTCTCATGTTTCATTCCCCCTTCTGATTACCCCCCCTTTCTTTACCCCTTTCTTCCCCTACCGATCATCCTAGTTCTTATGTTCCATAGATGAAAGAAACCATATGATAATTGTCTTTCTCTGCTTGACTTATTTCACTTAGCATTATCTCCTCCAGTGCCGTCCATGTTGCAGCAAATGTTGAGAATTCGTTCTTTCTGATAGCTGAGTAATATTCCATTGTATATATGGACCACAGCTTCTTAATCCAGTCATCTGTTGAAGGGCATCTCGGCTCCTTCCATGATTTGGCTATTGTGGACAATGCAGCTATGAACATTGGGGTGCATATGGCCCTTCTCTTTACTACGTCTGTATCTTTGGGGTAAACACCCAGTAGTGCAATGGCTGGGTCATAGGGTAGTTCAATTTTTAACTTTTTAAGGGACCTCCACACTGTTTTCCAGAGTGGCTGTACCAACTTGCATTCCCACCAACAATGTAGGAGGGATCCCCTTTCTCCACATCCTCTCCAACAATTGTTGTTTCTTGCCTTGTCTATCTTTGCCATTCTAACTGGCGTAAGGTGGTATCTCAGTGTGGTTTTGATTTGAATTTCCCTGATGGCTAATGATTTTGAACATTTTTTCATGTGTCTGTTAGCCATTTGTATGTCTTCATTGGAAAAGTGTCTGTTCATATCTTCTGCCCATTTTATGATTTGTTTATTTGTTTCTCGTGTATTGAGTTTGAGAAGTTCTTTGTAGATCTTGGATACCAGTCCTTTATCTGTGGTGTCCTTTGCAAATATATTCTCCCATTCCGTGGGCTGTCTCTTAGTTTTTTTGACTGTTTCCTTGGCTGTGCAGAAGCTCTTTATCCTGATAAAGTCCCATAAGTTCATTTTATCTTTTATTTCTCTTGCCTTTGGAGATGTGTCGTGAAAAAGGTTGCTCTGGCCGATGTCATAGAAGTTGTTGCCTATGTTCTCCTCTAGAATTTTGATGGATTCCTGTCTCACATTGAGGTCTTTCATCCATTTGGAGTTTATTTTTGTGTATGGTGTGAGAGAGTGGTCAAGTTTCATTCTTTTGCATGTAGCTGTCCAATTTTCCCAGCACCATTTATTGAAGAGACTGTCTTTTTTCCACCGGATGTTTTTTCCTGCTTTATCAAAGATTAGTTGCCCAAAGAGCCGAGGGTCCATTTCTGGGTTCTCTATTCTGTTCCATTGGTCGATGTGTCTGTTTTTGTGCCAGTACCATGCTGTCTTTGTGATCACAGCTTTGTAGTACAGCTCGAAATCCGGCATTGTGATGCCCCCAGCTTTGTTTTTCCTTTTCAACAGTTCCTTGGAGATTCGGGGCCTTTTCTGGTTCCATACAAATTTAAGGACTATTTGTTCCAGTTCTTTGAAAAATGTCCTCGGTATTTTGATCGGGATAGCATTGAAAGTGTAGATTGCTCTGGGTAGTATGGACATTTTAACTATGTTAATTCTTCCAATCCATGAGCATGGAATATTTTTCCATCTTTTTATGTCTTCCTCAATATCTTTCAAAAGTGATCTATAGTTTCTAGCATATAGGTCCTTTACGTCTCTGGTTAAGTTAATTCCAAGGTAACGCATGGTTTTTGGTGTTATTGTAAATGGGATGGATTCCCTAATTTCTCTTTCTTCAGTCTCGTTATTCGTGTATAGAAATGCAACTGATTTCTGGGCATTGATTTTGTATCCTGCCACCTTACTGAATTGTTCTATAACTTCTAATAGTTTGGGAGTGGATTCCTTTGGGTTTTCCATATAGAGTATCATGTCATCTGCAAAGAGAGACAGTTTGACTTCTTCTTTGCCGATTTGGATACCTTTGATCCCTTTTTGTCTTCTGATTGCTGTTGCAAGGACTTCTAGTACTATGTTGAATAATAGTGGCGAGAGTGGGCATCCTTGTCGTGTTCCTGATCTTAAGGGAAAGGCTTCCAGCTTTTCCCCATTGAGAATAATGCTTGCAGTAGGCTTTTCATAGATGGCTTTTATGAGATTGAGAAATGTACCCTCTATTCCTACACTCTGAAGGGTTTTAATCAGGAAAGGATGCTGTATTTTGTCAAATGCTTTTTCTGCATCAATTGAGAGGATCATATGGTTCTTGAGTCTTTTCTTGTTGATATGATGTATCACATTGATTGATTTGCGAGTGTTGAACCATGCTTGCATCCCAGGTATGAATCCCACTTGGTCATGATGGATAATCCTTTTAATGTACTGTTGGATTCTATTAGCAAGGATCTTGTTGAGGATTTTGGCATCCATATTCATTAGAGAAATCGGTCTGTAATTCTCCTTTTTGAGGGGGTCTTTGCCTGGTTTGGGGATCAAGGTAATATTAGCCTCATAGAATGAGTTTGGTAGCTTTCCTTCTGTTTCTATTTTTTGAAATAGCTTTAGGAGAATAGGTATTATTTCTTCTTTGAATGTTTGGTAGAATTCCCCAGGAAAACCGTCTGGGCCTGGAGTTTTATTATTTGGAAGGTTGTTTATCACTGACTCAATTTCTTCATAGTTAATTGGCCTATTTAAGAAATCTATTTCTTCCTGTTTCAGTCTTGGTAGTTTATAGGTTTCCAGGAAGGCCTCCATCTCTTCCAGATTGTTTAGTTTTTTGGCATATAGCTGTTGATAAAAGTTTCTAATAATCCTTGCAATTTCAATGGTGCTGGTCGTGACCTCTCCCTTTTCAGTCATAATTTTAATAATCTCAGTCCTTTCTCTTTGTTTTTGGACAAGTTTTGCCAGTGGTCTATCAATTTTATGGATTCTCTCAAAGAACCAGCTTCTAGTCCTGTTGATCTGCTCTACTGTGGTTCTGGTCTCTAATTCATTGATTTCTGCTCTAATCTTGGTCAACTCCTTCCTTGTCAGTGGGTTAGGCCTGTCCCTCTGTTGCTGTTCCAGTTTCTTGAGGTGAGAATATAGAAACTGCATTTTAGATTTTTCTATTCTTTTGAGTGAGGCTTGGATGGCTATGTATTTCCCCCTTAGGACTGCCTTTGCAGTATCCCATAGGTTTTGGACCGTTGTGTATTCATTCTCGTTGGTCTCCATAAATTGTTTAATTTGTTTTTTGATTTCCTGGTTTATCGAGTCATTCTTGAGCAGGATGGTTCTTAGCCTCCAAGTGTTTGAGTTTCTTCCAGGTTTTTCCTTGTGGTTGAGTTCCAATTTCAGAGCGTTGTGGTCTGAGAATATGCAGGGGATAATTTCAATCTTTTGGTATTGGCTGAGACCTGTTTTGTGTCCCAGAGCATGATCTATTCTTGAGAATGTTCCATGGGCATTTGAATAGAATGAGTATTCTTTGGTTCTGGGGTGTAGTGTTCTATATATATCTATGAGGTCCAACTCGTCGAGTATGGCATTCAAAGCCTTTGATTCTTTGCTTAGTTTTTGCCAGGGTGTTCTGTCTATTTCTGATAGTGGGGTGTTGAGGTCCCCTACTATTACTGTGTTCTTATCTATATGTCTCTTTATTTTGGTTAAGAGTTGGCTTGTGTATCTTGCTGCTCCCCTGTTGGGGGCATATATATTAATAATTGTCATATCCACTTGTTGAATACTTCCTTTAAGAATAATATAGTGCCCTTCTGTATCTCTCTCTATGGCCTCTAGTTTAAAATCCAGTCTATCTGATATGAGAATTGCTACTCCAGCTTTCTTTTGAGGTCCATTTGCGTGGAAGATGGTACTCCATCCCCTTACTCTAAGTCTGAATGCATCTTTGGGTTCAAAATGAGTCTCTTGTAGACAGCAAATGGATGGGTCATGTCTTTTTATCCAATCTGCAACCCTGTGGCGTTTTATGGGAGAGTTTAAGCCATTTAGATTGATAGAGATTATTGACAGATATGATTTTAATGATGCCATTTCTCTTTAAAGTCTTTGTATCGGTTGTGACTTGCTGCTCTGTATCACTCTTGGGGCCTTTTTACCTTTATAGAGCCCCCCTTAATATCTCCTGTAGGGCTGGTTTCGTGGTTACGAAATTGGTTAATGATTGGCGATTTTGGAACGTCTTTATTTCTCCATCAATTCTGAATGACAGCTTTGCTGGATAAAGGATCCTTGGCTGCATGTTTTTCTCTGAAAGAGCTTTAAAAATGCCCCCCCAAGCCTTTCTCTCATTCCAGGTCTCTGTAGACAGGTCTGACGTAATCCTGATACCTTTGCCTTGGTACGTGAGAAATTTCTTTGCCCTGGCCGCTTTCAATACTGTATCCTTGGATCTAATATTTGCGAATTGCACTATGATGTGACGTGGCATAGGTTTGTCATGGTTGAGCTTGGGAGGGCTCCTCGCTGCCTCTTAGACACAAATGTTTGCTTCCCTCGCTAGATTCGGAAAGTTCTCAGCTACAACTTGTTCAAATATCTCTTCTAGACCTGTTTTTCTCCACCCCCTCAGGGATGCCGATGATTCTGACATTGGATATCGTTTCATAGAGTCAGTAATCTCCCGTAATCTACATTCGTGGGCGTGGATTTTTTTAAGACCAGCTTCTATTTTCGTTTTTTCTTCTACTAACCCATCCTCCAATTCGCTAACGCGTTCCTCTGCCTCGGTGACCCTGGCCGTCAGAGCCTCTAGTTTTGACTGCATTTGGCTCATAGAATTTTTAATTTCTGCCAGATTCGCTCTCATTTCCGCCCTTAGAGATTCTATATTCTCATTGACATTTTCGTTAATACTTTTTCCAAGTCTACACATCATCTTGACCATTGTTACTCTGAATTCCACTTCTGATAATTTGGTTACATCCATATCCATTAGTTCTGTGGCAGAGGCCACAGACTCATTGTCTTTTCTTTGCTGGGGGGGACTTCTCCTTCTCGTCATTCTGATGAGGAGAGGTTCCAGGGTTGTCCAGAGCCCAAATTATTGACCAGGACCCAGGCCGTGCACCCTTGTTTTATAGGGATCTTAGGGATGTGGGCTTCTTCTTTAAAGATTTTGTTTATTTATGTGGCAGAGAGCCAACCAGCGAGAGAGGGAACACAAGCAGGGGAGTGGGAGAGGAAAAAGCAGGCTCCCAGCGCAGGAGTCGATGAGGGACTCCTTTCCGGAACGCCAGAATCACGCCCTGAGCCGAAGACAGGCACTTAATGACTGCGCCACCCAGGTGCCCCGGGATGTGGGCTTCTTGATTTTTCAGCCTGCCTTCTGGGGGAGGGGCCTGCCGCACCTATACTCAGGAAACCCTGTTTGGGTAGAGTCTCCGTGTCCCCTGCGGGGGGGTTGGGGATGGGCACCCTGTGAGCCGGTATTTCCAGGCTTTTGTTCTCTGGCGGCTTTCCCTGGCGTCTGCTGTGCCTCTTCTGAGAGTCAGAGCAGCAGCGGCCGAATCTCAGCCTCTGTCTCAGGACAGAGGGATCGCGGACGGTTCTCCACTGATGTTCTGGCCACTTTAACTCTGTCTCTGTTGGTGCTGCTCAACCCTGCAGTGTCCGAGGATGTGCGCCCCACACCTGGCGTCCAAACCCTCACTTCAAGGGCCATCTCGTCTCTGTCCTTTGTGTTTCTAACGCCACCAGCCGCCCCCCCCCGCGCGCTCCCGGAGCTCCCGGTCTCAGTCTGGATCCAGTGAGCACACCGGAGTTCCATGAGAAGTCTGGTGGCGCGCGCTCCCTGCTCACGGTCCCAGTCTGTTTTCTTGCAGGTGCCGGTCTGCGAGTCCGCTGCTCCCTGTGCAGGTGGCTACCGCTTCTCGGCGCCAGAACGCAGCGGCTCCCTCCCCCTTCCATTTATCTTCCGATATCTGTGCTCAGATTCACAGCTCCCCACTTCGAACCTCAATACTCAGCGCTGGAGATGTTCATTTGTGGAGATCCAGATGTATCTTCCTGCGTCTCAGGCTGATTCCGTGGATGTTCAGGCTGGTCTGGTACCTATCCAGCTCGACTCAGGGGACCGGCTGAAAAAGGGGTCCCCTACTCCTCCACCATCCTAACTCCTCATTGGGTGAATTTTAACGAAATTTATTATGAAAAAATTTCAGTCAATTTTAAATTGCACAAGGGAATGCAATAATTTTTCAAAAACCTTTAAAAGAAAATTGGGCAAACGTGTTTGAAGAACACTCCTTTAAAAGAGCATGTATTCAGGTCCTAGCTCACTTTACTAGCTGGGTGGCTCTGAACAAATTCTTGAGTCTCCACTTCCTCATCCATAAAATAGGACAGTATCTATCTCACAGGGTGATCAGGAGCATAAATGAGATAATGCCTAAAGCTATTAACGTAGTTTCTGATACCAAGTATACACTTCATAATATAATGTTGACTATTGTTCTTTATCTCGCACAGGGCCTACCCAGTGCAATGATGATCACTATCCAGAATTCAAGGTGTGTTTGACGGCGTGCAAGAAAACATTTATACAAGCACCCACTATGGTATACAGAGATGGAAGCTGCTTAATAAACAGATGCTGTTATGTTCAAAAGCAAACTAAAATCCCCTACCTTGACTCTATGTCCCCTCTAGTCATCAACCTCATTTCTCTCATAGCCAAGGCAACAATTTACAGGAATCGCCAACTACTACCTGCGTTCTAACCCCCAGCTCCCATGACATTGCTCTTCACTGCCAAAAAGAGCTGCCGAATGCAACAATGTTCAGTCCTCACCTTCCTTGAATTCTCTCATCTCTAATTCCTATGACTGCTTCGCTGTCTGAAATCCTAACTTCCTTTGGCTCCTGTAACACTCTTCACACTATCACTTTTCCTTCCAGTCCTTTACCACTTAAATGCTGGTGTTCACCTCACTCAGCTTCACCTTCAGCCTTTTTTGTTTCTCAGCTTCATCTACTTGCTACCCACGCACTCTGTGCGGTTCCTGTGTTTCAGTCACTACTGACACTCTGATAACTTCCAAATCTTTATCTCCAGCTCTCACTCAACTCCAATATCATATATGTTGTGAGAGTTAATAAAAGAAAACCGCATCTAAAATGGAAGGGGGGGCACCTGGGTGACTCAGTTGGTTGAGCATTTGACTCTTGGTTTCTGCTCAGGTCGCGATCTCATGGGTCATGAGATGTGGCTCCACACTCAGCAGGGAGTCTGCTTGGGATTCTGTTTCTCCATCTCCCTCTGCCCCTCCCCCTGCACTCGCACACGCTAAATTTTGAAAAATAAAATAAAATGGAGACAGGAGGCCAGGAGGGAAAGCTCTCATGCCCTACCACTGGTGGTCAGTTGCAGACCCAGCAAGGAGGGACCTACCTTGCAAGTCCATCTTACCTTAGCTACTACCTTCCTATCCCAGCAGGAGGCAGGAAAGTTTCCTCCTTCCCCAGACCCCCACAACAGCCCAGCTGGGGAGAGACAGTCACAGTCAGCCTTTGAAGAGCCACTCGACTTCGAACTCCAGGTTACTCCAATGGACTTTTTGTTTCTAACAGCCCTTCCAACTTCTCCCTTTCCTCTATAAAAAAGCTTACTTCTTTGTTCTCCAGACTTGCCCATAGTTTTGCTATAGCTTACTTGTCCCAGACTGCAATTCTCTGCTACTCCCAAATAAACCAATTTTTGCCAGTAAAGCAACTGGCGGTTTTATTTTTAAGGTTAACAACATAGAGCTCCCACTGCCTCCTGAGCATCTCTGTCTGGATGTTCCAAAGCCCCCTTAAAAAAAAAAAAAAAGTCAATGTTGAAAATTATTCTCCCCCCAATATCAATCTCCTCCTTTCCTCTCCCACTTGCTCCCACTCCCACAGGGACAAGGAAGGGGGACAAACACAACCTTTTCCATATCTAGTATTTCCTATTAAACCAATAATAAACTAGTGCAGTAAGCTATGGTCATTCAAGACTCATCCCTCTACTCATGTTTTTCATATCTTCATATCAATTTTAAATGAAAAATTTAGAATGTTTGGCTCTAAAAAAAGGCCCATCATATTAAAAGTTCTGAATGGCTTGTCTCATGGGTTACTTCCACAATTAAAAGTCTGAAAAGGGGGGGGCCACCTAGGTGGCTCAGTCAGTTAAGGATCTGCCTTTGGCTCAGGTCATGATCTCAGGGTCCTGGGATCAAGCCCAATATTGCTCCCTTGCTCAGCAGGGAGCCTGTTTCTCTCTCTCCCTCTGCTTCTCCCCTGGATTGCGTGTGTGCGCGCACACGCGCACGCTCTCTCTCTCAAATAAAATCTTTAAAAAAGAAAGTCTGAAATTTTTGTACCATATTGTGATCTCTGGAAAAGATGGGATTAAGGGATATTACTTCATACTCAATACATTCCTTCATATATGTGTGTGTGTGTGTGTATACTTCATCTTTCTTACCATTTGAATTATTTGCAATGAGCATGTTAATTATATAATAAAAGTAAATAATTTAAAATACACTAAAGTGTTTTAAACTATATATAGGCAATGATAGCCTCTGTAACATGGGGATCTGTTAACGTTAGACAACTATCTAGGAAACTGGATTTGATAGAATTCTCTTCCCAATAAACACCAAGTTTTCATTTGTCTCAATTTTGTGGCTACCTTAAGCTTATAACAGTTCAGAAAGTTTTATTATGGCAGTGAAGAATAGTATTAAAAGAAATAATTTGGTAATGTTAAGGAAACAGTTCTGAAAAGAGTCAATAGTTAAAGAATTTACATTGTGCCACTAAGGTACAAAATACTCTCTCTAAATATAAGATGTTTAAATAGGTCATACCTCTATACAGTCTTATATGCACTTGGGCAAAATTCCCTATATTCAATATCATGAAGTACTTAGAAATCCACTCACTCTGTGATATTCCAGGGTCTGCTACAGCGTGTGAGGGTAAAAGTCTCAGCCCACTGGGCCAAACGGATTCCCTGTTATCTACTCAGGCAACATTTTCCTCCTTAGCCCAATGAAGTATATGCTTGTGATTAATTCTTAACCTAAAAGCAGAGTCCCCTGAAGTGCTCAGCAAATGTCATATCACAGATTACCTCAGGGTTTTCCTTATGTTGAAGGCCATTTTACTTTCAGTTATCAGTGAGTTTCATGCATATAGATAGAAAAAGAGAAGGTAACACTGGTCTACTACACCGTCTGGCATAGAATTAGTAATCGATGTTGCTTGAACTAAAGATAATTTTATTATATATACCCGTATAAGCAGGAAAGCAATAGAAAGATTATTAAGTTGAAATTAAAAGTCTTCAATGTCTTAATGTCTATCTTCCTGGACATACTGAACTTCTGTGAAGGGTCTTTATCCACTGCTATATCCCCCAGCCCCTCATAGTGGCATGTGCTAAGAACTCAATAAAGGTAAATGAACCAATTGATGAAAAACTTCAGGGGCGCCTAGGTGGCTCAGTTGTTAAGCGTCTGCCTTCAGCTCAGGGCGTGATCCCGGGGTCCTGGGATCGAGCCCCACATCAGGCTCATCTGCTGGGAGCCTGCTTCTTCCTCTCCCACTCCCCCTGCTTGTGTTCCCTCTCTCACTGGCTGTCTCTCGCTCTGTCAAATAAATAAATAAAATCTTTAAAAACAGAACAAAAAAAAAAACAACTTCAATTCAAAAAAATAAGAATAAAGTCAAAGTCTTAAAGAGTTGGAAAAGGATGAGTCATCAAATCCAACCTCCTACCCAAGTAGAATTTCCTCCTTTCAACATTTTAAATTTTCAACCACTTCCTGGGAAAACAATTTATGAATGTATGAACCCACTACAGTTGTAGAATAGTTTCAAACCCCCTGCTTCTATTCCTCCCTTCCACTTTAAGCCCTTGGAAGGTAGTGATCTCCAAAGTGTGGTGTATGTATCCCAGAGAGTAGAACAGAGGACATAAAGGTAGGTGAGAAGTTAGACATTCTATACTCAATTTTTCACATTTTTAGATTTAAAAGTTGTACCAATACTTAATATACAAATGGGCACTGATACTCTTACTCACACCACTAAGCAGATGGGCATAAAGCGAAGAACAGTAGTTCCACACTGGGGAAATGTTAAGAGTGGTGCCCTCACTTGGATATTCCATTTCAGCATTCTGAAACTTATTTAGCACAAGCTCTACATTAATAAAAACAGATCTTGAAACAGTAGTATCTTTGTAAAGAGACAGAATGTGACAAAAACTTTGTTTTCTTATGGCCAAATATTTAAGAGTTGAATTTAAAGATGATAAGCAGTTTTCTTCTACACAAAGAGTTCCAAATATTACTATTTATGTGACGACCCATGGCTATCAACAGCATATGCTACCTAGCAGGTATATTCCAAAAAACAAAAACACACCATCTTTTCAAAGTAAAGATACCACTTTAGGGGCACCTACGTGGCTCAGCTGGTTAGGTGTCTGATTCTTGATTTCGGCTCAGGTCATGATCTCACAGTGATGAGACTGAGTCCTGTGTTGGGCTCTGCGCTCACCATGGAGTCGGCTTGAAACTGTCTCTCTCCCTCTCCCTCTGCCCTCCTCCAAAGTAAGGATATCACTTTAATAATGAGTGAGAAAATAACTGCTTTTCAGGGGATCTGGCTGGCCAGGTTGGTAGAGCACGTAACTCCTGATCTTGGGATTTTGAGTTTGAGCCCCACGTTGGGTGTAGAGATTACTTAGAAATAAAATCTTCCAAAGGAAAAAAAAAAACAAAAAAAAACTGGGGCGCCTGGGTGGCTCAGTCAGTTGACCTATCTGCCTTCCACTGAGGTCATGATCTCGGGGTCCTGGGATAGAGCTCTGCACCGGGCTCCCTGCTCAGTGTGAAGCCTGCTTCTCCCTCTCCCATTCTGTCAAATAAATAAATAAATAAAATCTTGTTTAAAAAAGGGAAAAAATGGGGCGCCTGGGTGGCACAGCGGTTAAGCGTCTGCCTTCGGCTCAGGGCATGATCCCAGCGTTGTGGGATCGAGCCCCACATCAGGCTCCTCTGCTGTGAGCCTGCTTCTTCCTCTCCCATTCCCCCTGCTTGTGTTCCCTCTCTCGCTGGCTGTCTCTATCTCTGTCAAATAAATAATAAAAAATCTTTTTAAAAAAATTTAAAAAAATAAAAATAAAAAAATAAAAAAGGGAAAAAATGCTTTTCAAAGGATACTTGTATTACAGAGAAGACATTCTGGAAAATTACATTTGGAAATGTTTCCATTCACACATGATTTTGTTACTGAAACAATCAAAAATATTGTCCTTTTTTAAAAGTCATCTACATAGGTTATAAAAGATTTGCAAATATGAGATTATCCCAGTGAATCTAAAAGTCTTAAAAGAATTTTTAAAAATAGGTTTTAAAGTTAATTTTTTATATACATATAAATGCAACGACTTCCAATTAATTAGCAAGAAAAACTGACTGAGACCAAGGAAGAAGGGAATGTCACAATCAATTTCAACACAATCCTGGGCAAAATTGATGGCTGAGAATTGAAACATTACTATTGTCGCCAATAATGTGATTCTTCCATTTGGACCTATGAATCTTTGCCAGGTATCGTCTTTGTTTCACTCGTGAAAGTCATTAGAATCAAGAGTCAAAAGCAACTGAATTTGGAATCAGTCCCAACTTTGAAGAGTTGGGACACCTGGGTGGCTCAGTTGGTTGAGCACCTGCCTTCAGCTCAGATCATGATCCTGGGTCTTGGGATGGAGTCCTGCACCGGGCTCCTTGCTCAGCAGGGAGCCTGCCTCTCCCTCTGCCTGCTGCTCCCATGTGCCCATGCGTGCACGTGCTCTCTAACAAATAACACAAAATCTTAAAAAAAAAAAAAAAAGAACTCTGAAGAGTTATAGCTAAGTGTCACATCAAAATTTATCCTAGTTCAGATACAGCACACTAGAATAGATAAATCAGCAACAAATGTTTACTAAATGCTTTGACATTTTAATTGGGCATATCCTTTGCCTTCAAGAAACAGAACAAACCATAATCTTCAGATTAAGTCTAGCCATAAATTGTTACGTTAACAATCCTGAAGTCAAATTGTAAATTCAATTATTACCACCTGGGGCCCTCGGGTGGCTCAGTCGGGTAAGCATCCAACTCTTGATTTCGGTTCAGGTCATGATCTCAGGGTCCTGAGATGGAGGCTGGAATCCATGTAGGGCTCTATGTTGAGCTTTGAGTCTGCTTAAGATTCCTCTCTCTCTCTCTCCCTCTCTCTCCCCCCTCTTCCCCTTTACCACACCCCCCTCCGCCCCGACACATGCACGTGTGTGCTCTCTCTAAAAAGAAATAAAACATGAAAAAAAAAAACAGAACAAAAACAAATATCACCACCTCTGACTTCCCATGAAGATTAAATAAAAACTACACAAATAAGAGTGCCTAGCACAGTGCCTGAAATAAGCAGATGCTCAATAAACATTAACTGCCCTTTTCCCTGGCTTGAAGCCCTGTGATTAGTGAAGAAATAAGGGGCTTAAGAATTAGACAGGTTTGAATTCTCACAGTACCGCTTGCTAGCTGTCTGACCTGGGGCACATCTTTTTTAATTCCAATTTTAAAACAGAAATAATACCCACCTTATAGGGTTAATGTGACTAGTCATTAAAAAAGAATGCATAAAGTCATTTAAACAACAAAAGACAATAAATGTCCAATCCTCCTCCTCCAAGATAGTTTACCCATACCTCTACTAGAAGTATACAGATTCATGGGTGACCCAACTTAAAAATATCCATCCGAATCCATGTCTTCAGCTATGAATTACAGCAATATACTACCCTGAAACAGCGCCAGGCATGGAATGCATACTCCATTAGTGTTTATTAAACTCAGGTGAATTACTACGTCTCCTGACCCTAAGCTAACTGGCAGCCTGGGCTAGTGTGATCTAGCCTGATGTGGGGCTAGGTCTACTCAAACCAGGCCTTTTCCACTATCTTCTGTACTCTCCCTAGTTAAGTCATCTGCTTACTGAAAAAAAAATGCTTATTCATATTAGCACAAATTCATCGAAGGATCATAATAAGGGGTTATCATAATTTGAGTTTTTCAGATTTCTGCAGCTGAGAAAGTCATTACTCTGTTAAACACTTTTATATAAAAGTAAAAAATATTTAAGCTTTTTAAACAGCTTACATGGGGGGAGGGGGAGGTTTCCTTTTGTTTTGCTCAACTATCACCGGCAAGTCACCTATGTTTATAATATACTAAATGTAACTTGCGTAGGACTGCTTTTAGAATAGAAAAACTCTAAAATGGCACAACCAATTCAAACTGCCAGCAGCAAACTCGAGCCAACAAATAAAGCGTTTGGAGGAAGGAGAAAAGTCACTCCATTCTTGCTCAACTCAAGGCTGAATACGGTTTAAGTGAAATACTATGCACTGAACATACAAATGCAGGTACAACCATTCGTGGTGAGTTAAACTATACGTGAAGCACCTGTAAGACACAGAGTCAACTCACAGCCTCCGGCTGACAAGGAGAGTACAGGTTTTTAAATGTCTGAAAATCGCAGCTTCAGAGCTTTTGCAACACCTGCTTTTACGATGTCACGTGAAGCCAATCAGCAAAACTAACCAGCACTCCTGGGGCCACGCAACCATTCACAGGTTGGCCTCGTAAACATATCATCAAGCAAAAACAGGCACACCGGCCGGCGGGAGGCCTTCGCCTAACCTCCTTCCAGATGGCAGACGCTGTACCCAGACCGCGGTGTTCAACTAGCCAAACCAAAATAAAGGAATAAGTAGGAATTCTGACATCCCCACGGTCCTCCTCATCCTTAGCCTTTCCAGAGTGTCATCCCATGAAATAGGAACCCCGCGACCCCTAGTACCCAAGTGTCAGCCGTGGTCACCACCTTCCAGGGACCCGTCGCGGCGAGCTTTCCAAAGCCCCCAAACCACTGACGCAGCTGCTTCCCTCAATGTAGACTCCATCACCTCTGTTAAGTTTCTGAAACACGTGATTTGGGGACGCAAACTTCCTAGAAACAGACTAAATACTTGAACACATTTCTGTGAGCCCTGCCACACTTGGATCCAAACAATCCCCAAGGAGGGGCTGAACGTCACGAAACTCGGGTGACACTCGTTTAAATCGCCCTAAGGAAGAAAGCGAGACCCTCCCGGCTGGCCGCCGGCGGCTCTTACCCATTTGTCCAAGGGGACTTGGGCGAGGGACCCAGTGCCCTGGTACAGGTCCAGGCTGAGCTGCTCCAGGCTCAGCTTCTCCTGCAGGAAGTGGCCCAGGTACCTCTGCAGGAGGTACCGACAGGCCCTCTTCTTGATGGACTCCGAAAACGGCCAAGGCATGATAAGGGCTGGCAACGGGGCCCGCGGGGGCTGCAGGAGGCGGCGACTCCGGCCCTGGGGCACAGGCTCCGGCTCCAGGCCGCGGCAGCTGCGCCTCGGGTCCCAGCCGGCGTCCCCGGTCCGCGGCGGGGCCTAAGCCCGGGACAGCCCCTCCATGCCCGCTGGGCGACGGGCGTCCCTCAAGGCGACCCCATCGCCCGAGCAGCGCGACTCGCGCTAGGCCTGGCAGGGGCCAGGCGCGGAGGAGTCCCCGTCGTCCCAGGCCCGGGGTGGGAGTGCGGGGCCTCCGCGAGGGTCCTAGTAGTCACGGAGAGAGGATGCAAGAGGACACGCGGGGAGGCAGCAGGGCCTGAGGCAGGTACTGAGGCGGACTCCTCCACCGCCGGCGCACGACGAATTTGTTGTCATCCGCGGGGCGCGCTCCCGGCTCTGGGACGCTCCCGGCGCGTTCGCGACACCCGCCTTCGCGGCGCGCGCCCGGGCGCAGGCGGAAGTGACGCCACACTAGAGCTGAGGAGGCGGGGAGAAGAGGCGGGAAGGGAGCGGTTCCGGCATCGAGGGGGCGGGATGAGGGCGGGAGGCGGGACGGCGCCGCGGGTCGGCTCCAGACGCCTTGCGAGGGAGGAAGAAGAGGACGCCGGCAGCGCGCAGGTGAGCTGCCACCGGGCAGGAGGCGGGCCGGCGGCCGCCGAGAGAGGCTCGGGGGCGGCCCTGGGGTCCAGCGAGCGGGACGCGGTGCAGCGGGCCGGGCCGTGAGAGGCGACGGCGGAAGGGGCCCGGTGCCCGGGTTAACAGGGGTCTGGGGGCGTGTCTGGCCTGGGCCGTCCGGTCACTGGGGACCCCGACCCCGGAAACGGGCGCTCGGAGTGCCGCCGGCCCCAGGCCGGGGGCTGCAGCATCTCCCGGTCCCAACCTGCCACCGCGCCCCCCCACCCCCGGTATTGACCGGTGCCCATTGTCAGCAAGTTATCCGCCCCCCGCCTCTTTCAGGTATTGTTTCCAAAGCTTCATCTTCGGTACTGTTTGCCTAGCGGGTTGCAGTTTACAGAGCGCTTTCTTCGTGCTGGGTGTGCTGCACCGGCCGCCGGGAAACTTGAGTTGTGGGGGCATTTGTGGGCAGCACTGCTTTCTCTGCTCAATGCCAGAGCCTCCGGACCCGGCGGAAACCTGAGCGAAGTCCTTGTGCTGCTCTGGGAATCTGCGCCACCGTGTTCCTGCCTTTTAGGGGGCAGCTCCTGCAGAGGCCGAGCCTCCCTTTAACTTGGTCAACCCCGAAAGGCCTGCGTGCGGGTGTTCGGTGCCCTGGAGGCCAGATGCCCGGGGTTAGAACCCAGACTAGCCCAGCTTGAGTAGGGGACAAACCTAAACAGACCACTGGTACGGAAGGTTTCGTTAGGGGTAGCGAATTAAGACGACGGGTTTCAGAAGATTTTATTGCTACGTAGATAACTTCTACCAAGACAGCCCGGAAATGTTCACAGATGAAACAAGCTCGGGTTCCCCTTTCCACAACCACCTTTGCATTTGAGAACCAGTGTGCTCTCTGGTATATGTAGTTGCTTAGATCGTTGGTACCCCTCATTCTTTGTAGATTTGTCCCAAGCGTTCTCAGTAACTTCAGGTCCCTTACTATTCGTTCATTCAGAAATATTTGTTAAGGACCCGTTAATTGAAGGTCTCCACAGTTGGTGATGTGGAAAAGGTAGAAAAGAATTCAAGGAGTTTATGTTCTGTGGTGAAAAGGCCATTCCTTTATTCAGTAAAGATTTGTTTGTTGCCTGGTATGTACCAGGGACTGTTTTCAGTGCTGGGGATAGAGCAATGAACAGATTAAACCCCGGGCCTCATGAAGCTTACATTTTATTGAAGGGAGGGGAAACAGACAATAATTAAATATATCATAGGCCATGTGCTGCTAAGTGCTGTAGAAAAAAAGTAAAGCGGTATAAAGAGAATGGAGAGGGAAGAGATTTGCCACGTTTTTACAGAAGAGGTAAGAGAAGGCCTCTCTTATTTAATAAGGCGATGTTTTAGCAGAGTCTTGGAGAACTCTGGGAAGCAAGACATATTATTTTCCGACGCAGGGGAACAACAAGTGCAAGGCCCTGTGGCAAGGGCATGCTTGGTGAGTTCAAGGAGCATCAGTGGGGCGTGAAGTGAAGAGGAGGAGAAGCTGGGGGTTTGGGTGAGGGCAGGCCCCATAGGGCCCTGTAAGGACTTTGGCCTTTTACTCTGGGTAGTTGAATGGGTTCGAGGAAGAGGAGTGACATAATCCGGCCTATATTTATACGGGATCATGCTAACTCCCGTGTAGAGGTGGGAGGACCAAAGGAGAAAAGGCCAGACCAGTTAGAGAGAGATTATTGCAGGAATCCAGGCGGCAGAAGGCAGTAGCTTGGACTATAGTAGTTGTGGTCAAGGTAATAAGAAGCAGTTAGATTCTGGATATATTTTGAAGATGATAAGTAAGACATGTTTAAGAATAATAATTGCATTTGCCATAAAAGGAGCATAAACAAGGTGATGAAAAGGTGGAATCTCATCTGGCAGAGAAGTAGAATAGGCCTTGTAAGGTTTGAACTGGACTTTTGGCAAATTGACTTCTTTCTTTCAAGTCCAAGCGTTAAGTGATTTCCTTTGGAATAGAGAATTGCATTCAGACTGTCCATGGAATGCCTGGAATTTCGAATATCAGGAAAGGAAAATAAAAATGGAAAGATTTTATAATAAACATGCTCCCTTCCAGTGTTACCCCTGTTGCCTTGTATGTTTTATGCTTTCTAGGAGAAAGTCAGCATAGTTGTTAAGGCTTAGGACCTAGCATTATTATACTTTCAGCTCAAATAGGGTATGAACTCATCCTAAATCACAGTGCTATTTTTGTGTTTTATCAAAGACAGAGTACTATCACAAAATGTTAACACCTAGTGTTAATTAAATGAAGAAGGTGAAGAAACATTGTCGACCAAACAAATGCTGTCAACTTTTTAAGAATTCTGTAAAAGGCTTTGAAGTGACAGGTTAGAAGCTACGTACCAGAGCTATGTACACCCTTCAAAGAAATCCGTGTTAACGTGTGAAACGAAAGAGAAGTGGATGACATGCCTGCTGTTGGCCTTTTGAGACTTGCACTTGAGGTAACAGGAATATGATGTTAGGGCTCCCGTGTTGCATGGTTCTGGAAGCTGTACAAGACGGCAGCAGCTACAGCATTTACGTGATGTAAAAAGCACCAAACTCAGAGTTAAATGGCTTGAGTTTCAGAGTCAGCTCTTCTTTAACGATCTTTTTATAATAATAACCAGATAATATTTCTTGAGCTTAGCACCATGCTAAACACTTTCCATCTGTACTTGTGGTATCCCACTAGGTGATGCTGTGGTTAGCTTCATTTTAGAGAGGAGGAGTATCTTACCAGAGAGATTTGAGTATCTTGCCCCAAGTCCCAGAGTAGGTAGCAGAGCTGAGATTCTTGCCATGTTCCAGGCCCTTTAACCACCGCACCTGTTGGCTGACCACTTCTTGTTCATATTGAGTGGATTTTCCAGACTGTGATATATGATACAAATAAAAAGTCATCCTGTTTAAGATACTACGTTCTAGCCCTCTGCTGAGTGTTTGAATGTCACCTATAAAGTCAGATTCTCAAAGTGAAAATTGGAAATCTGTATGCTGCTCTTGAAATCATTCTGCCTCTATTCTTTTTTTTTTTTTTTTAATTTTTTTGAGAGAGAGAGCATGAGTTGGGGGGGGGGAGTGCAGAGGGAGAGAGAGAAGCAGGCTTCCCCCTGAGCAGGGAGCCCGATGCAGTGCTCCATCCCAGGACCCCAAGATCGTGACCTAAGCCAAAGGCAGACATTTAACCACTGAGCCACCCAGGCACCCCTGCTTTGGTTCTTTTGTTATGCTATATAATTGTTGTCATCAAGGACAAATCTACAGTCTTTTTTCAGCACTTCGATGGTGTCAATTTATGATGAAACACAACAAAGTCTATTAAATCAAGTAGAGAATAAAGAACTTAGTGATAAATACCTTGATAATCAATTTATCAGTCCTCTAAAACACTAACATAGCACTAAAATTCTACCCACAGATGAAGTAAGAGCTGGTTCCTAGGGGCACCTGGGTGGCTCATTCGGTTAAGCTCTGCAGCTCAGGTCATGATGCGTGGTCCTGGTATTGAGCCCTGCATCAGGCTCCCTGCTTGGCGGGGAGTCTGCTTCTCCCTCTCCCTCTGCCTCGCTCCCCTGCTTGTGTGCACTCTCACGCTCTCTCAGATAAATAAATAAAATGTTTAAAAAAAAAAAAAGAGCTGGTTCCTAAATAATTGATGTATGATGTTTTAAGGAATCATCTTGGAAACTTTCTACAAGGTGACGCAGTCTACCAGAATAACTGATAGCATCCATAAGCTATTCAATATTTTGAAGGTGCTGGCAGTGGAATATTGCTCAGAACCTGAAAAGGTGGCAATTTAGAGTCAGAAATGGAAAGCAGAGAGGTTTTCTATTTTATATCTATTTAGATATTGATTTGTCTTATTTTGCTTGTAGTGTGCTTTATATTAAATATAGTACCCAGTCCTCTGTGTAACCTAGAGGATTACATGGAAAGAAAAAACTAAAGCCTGGAGGGTTTTTTTAAGCATTCAATTTTTGAGTCTTTTCTTAGAATCTCATTTCTAATTTCTGGTTTTGAAGGAAAGGTTGTTTACAGGGGTGTAGTGTTGCTGCTTATTTATAGTTTACAAGGCTTCTCAAATTAACACTATCTGTATATTTCTTCACTGTTAGCTCCCTCCATAACTGATTTGTTATTACTTAGTCATGTATATGTGTCCCCATCAGTGTTGGAAGTAGGATGCAGAGTAATTTTACAAATTAGTATATAAATGAAAAAAATACCACTTTTATTGGAATTACAAATACAGTGTATTTGTAATATATGATGATTTTGATTTTAAGTTTTAAAATTTTGGTGGTGCCTGGGTGGCCCAGTCGATTAAGCATCTGCCTTCGGCTCAGGTCATGATCTCAGCGTCCTGGGATCCAGCCCCTCATCGGGCTCCCTGCTCGGTGGGGAGCCTGCTTCTCCCTCTCTCTCTGCCTCTCCATCCCTCCCCCCCCCAGCTCTCTTGCTCTCTCTCTCTCTCTCAAATAAATAAAATCCTTTTGAAAAATTTAAAGAAATTTTTTAATTTCAAAACACATCTTAGAGCTATTGAAAACAGATTAAATGTGATGTTAACAGAAAATAAAGATTAAACTAGCTTTAGCTTTGGCTAATTTCTAAATGTTGCTAATTATAATTAATCAACTTGATTCATCTTTGCTTTCAAAACTCTTGTTTGAAATGCAGATAAATTCAAACCTCTCATTCCCCTTGAAACTGAAGCTACCGGTTACTTTAACTATCTCAATAGCTTGGCTTCTTTTAGAGTGTTTCTGCTTCTATACCTTGTACTTTCCAGTATATCACATTTTCAAAAGACTCTTGTCTTATTGCAAACATAACACATTTTCTTTTCACCATAGAAAAATTAGAAGATAAAAATTTAAGAGGTAGGGAATAAAGGATTTACTAATCCATATCTCGATAACCGGTTTCATGAATCTTCCAAAAACACCACAGCCCCTAAATCATACCAACAGGTGGAGTAAGAGCTATCACTAATTACCTTAGCTTTTTACAAAGAAACAATACACTAACTGAAGTGGGAAGAAGCATAAAGACCTAGGGAGATCCAACTCAGTATGAACCTGCTACCCTTCTACTAGCTTCCACCTCTGCTCCTTAACTTCATACCCCCAGACCCAATGCCTGGAATTTTAAGCTTTTTGAGTTAATTTCTTAGGGAAGAGCAGTACTTCTTTTACTATTCACTCAAATATTTTCTATCAGAGGCAAAGGAAACCCTAGCGGTGTGGAGGCATAACCTGAAGAGGGCATGGCTTAAGGCCTCCATTTGCTGTAAAGTTCTAGGCAATTTTGCATCATATTTCATAGTATCGTTACTATAACAGTGATGTGTATTTGGGGAGAATGTCTACAGTGTTTATCCTAGGCTTTGTATGCCCCTTGTCACAGGGCCAAGTATCACAGCTTGAGAAGCAGAGAGTTCACATTTTTTCTTTGGTTTATTCATTCAGAAAATATTCAGTGAAGGGGCACCTGGCTGGCTCAGTCAGTAGAGCATGTGACTCTTGATCTCAGAGTGGTGAGTTCGAGCCCCATGTTGGGTATAGATTATAAATAAATAAATTTTAAAAAATATATTCAGTGAAGACCTGCCTTATGCGTGACCCTATGCTGGTAATGTAGACATCAGAGGCCTTGATTTGCGATGAAGTGTGAAAACCTACGGCAGTACTAATGCAAAGGAAGAAGGTTATAGTGATTAACTCTTGAGATCAGATGCAGAATCCTGAAATAAATGTGTCCGAGCTGAATTTTGAAAAACTAAGAATCCAAAAGTACAGCTGAACTTTGAACAATGCAGGCACCAACTCCTCCCATGCAGTTGAAAATCCAAGTATAACTTTGTTTTTCAAGTATAACTTTGACTCCTCAAACTCTTTAAATAGCCAGGTATTGACCAAAACCCTTACCACTTACATGAGTAGCCAATTAACACATATTTTGTATGTTATATGCATTATACACTGTATTCTTAACAATAAAATAAAGAAAAGAAGATATTATTAAGAAAATTATAAGGAAGAGGGGCACCAGGGTGGCACAGTCGGTTAAGCCTCCAACTCTTGGTTTTGGCTCAGGTCATGATCTTGGGGTTTTAGAATTGGGCCCTATGTGGGGCTCCATGCTCAGGGCAGAGTCTACTAAGACTCTCTCTCCCTCTGCCTTTCTCCCCCAACTCTAAAATTAAAATACCATTTCATATGTTTAAAAGGCTTGAGAAAAGACTGAGCAAATTAGAGATGTGGAAAATATGTTTTTTAAAAAGACTCAGGTAGAAGAGATAAGACACTGCAGAAGAAAAGATTAGTGAATTTGAAGATATAGCAATAGAAGCTATTCAAGTGAAATACAGAAAAGAGACTAAAAATGTGGAGGAAAAAAAAAGGAGTAGGACAACTTCATTTAGACTAATCATGAAATTTGAGTCCCCGAAGAGAGGAGGGACAGATCAGTGTTTGAAGAAATAAGGGCCAAAAATTGTCCAGATTTGCTAAAAACTGTATAAACCCACAGATGCATGAGACTCCACCCCAAGCAAAAGAAATCAAGAAAACTACAACCAGAGGAACAAAGACAGTGACATCAGATTTCTCATGGGAAATAATGTAAACAAATTAATAGTAGACATCTTTAAAATCTTGAAGTGGGGGGGGAACTGTCAACCCAGGATTCTTACCCAGCAAAAATAACTTTCGAAACTGAAGGTGAAAGGAAGACTTGTTTAGATATAGACAAGCTGAAAGAATTCATTAACAGCAGACCTGCACTACAGGAAATGTTAAAGGAAATCCATCAGGCAGAGGAATATGATACAGATCATAGATGCAAAGGTAAATAAACACAAAGGAATTCAAAGCACCAGAAATAGAAATTATGTGGTTAATATAAAATACATTTTTAAAAATATTTCTTTTTTAAAGATTGTATTTATTTGTCAGAGAGAGAGCAAGCACAAACACGGAGAGCAGCAGGCAGAGGGAGAGGCAGGCTCCCCACGGAGCTAGGAACCCAATGCAGGACTCGATCCCAGGACTCTGGGATCATGACCTGAGCCACCAGGCATCCCAAAAATACTTCTTTCTTATTACCTAAATCGCTGAAAAATTGACTTTTTAAAACAAAAATAATATGTATTATGAAGTTTCTAACACGTAGAAGTAAAATACAACAAAAATAGTACAAAGGCTATATAGCACACTCTTGTAAGGTTCTTATGCTATACATGAAGTGGTATAATATCACTTCAAGGTTGAAGGTAGACGGTAATAAATTATGTATAGTATAAACTAAAGTAACCAATAAAAACACGCAACAAAGAGTTAGTTCATAAGCCACCAAAGGGCATAAAATAGAATCCTAAAAGGTGGGCAGTCCAAAAGTAGGCAGAAAAATAAGGAAAAGAGAAGAGAACACAGATGGGCACAAATAGAAAACAGCAAAATAGTAACCACATCAATAATTATAGTAGTCATGTTAAATATAAATGGTCTAAACACTACAATTAAAAGGTGGAGATCGTCAGATTGGATAAAAAATCAGGACCAAACTATATGCTGCTAAAAGAAACCCACTTTAAATATAAAGACTGTTGCTGTTACCATTTACAAAGAGCTTGAAAGAGGCTCTTCTATCCAAATCAAATTCTCCTTTCTGGGTAGCAGCACACTTCAGATTGGGCCATCTGTATCATTCCTCTCCTAACATTGTCCTTGCATTAGACTAGTTTGGCTAGTCTCCTTAGAATTCCTGCCACACCCTGTGCAGACTCTTCCTTATGCTTTGTTCCCTATGAAGAATTCTTCACAACTCGCAAGTCCTTTCTGCTTTCCATAACCTCACCTGTGCTCATTCAGGACCAGTTTTGACTGATCTGTTCCATGAGTCAAAGTCAAGCCCCATCATAACTGACAATTATGTCATAGATCACAGGATGTCAGCACTCTCAAGAACAGTAAAGAATTTCTTGTCTATTCCCCTTATTTTATAGGTGAGAAAACCATGAGTCCAGTGAGGTTACGTGGCCAGCCCAGGTTCATACAAGTTTAGTGGTAAGTTTGTAATAGGACCAAAACATATCATTACTTTCTCTAATTACCTGCCACTCACAATTAAGTACATTTCTTAGGTTGTAATTATGATGCATGTGCATAGCATTAATATTTATGTACATATTTCACGTTCTTGCCTTATTTCCCAAATTAAGCTAACCTTTTTTTTTTTGATTTATTTATTTTAGGGGCGCCTGGGTGGCGCAGTCATTAAGCGTCTGTCTTCGGCTCAGGGCGTGATCCCGGCGTTCTGGGATCGAGCCCCACATCAGGCTCTTCTGCTGTGAGCCTGCTTCTTCCTCTCCCACTCCCCCTGCTTGTGTTCCCTCTCTCACTGGCTGTCTCTCTGTCACATAAATAAATAAAATCTTTAAAAAAAAAAAAAAAAGATTTATTTATTTTAGAGAGAGAGTGCGAGGGAGAGGGAGAGAGAGCATCTCAAGCATACTCCCTGCTCAGTGCAGAACCTAACTCGGGGCTTAGTCCAGGACCCCGAGATCATGACCTGAGCCAAAATCAAGACTCGGACATTCACCCAACTGAGCCACCCAGGTGCCCCACCAGTAGACACCTTTAATTAGTATTCTAATGCTTAAAGAAATGCTGGATATGTAGGTGCACGGTGGGTTATATTTGGTAATTATGATATATGATAATTAATAAACTTAGAGTCTGAATTGACAAGATCACAAAACGTAAGAATTCATTACTTCTTACCATTTGAAACAAGAGGGTTAATTCCCCTCCATAGAGTAGCTAAGATTCAAAATATTTTTTTCTAGGGGTGCCTGGGTGGCTCAGTCAGTCAGGCATCTGCCTTTGGCTCAGGTCATGATCTTGGGGTCCTGGGATTGAGCCCCTCATTGGGCCCCCTCCTCAGCAGGGAGTCTGCTTCTCCCTCTCCTTCTGCCACCCCCCACCTCTCTGTCTCTCCTTCTCTCTTTCCTCTCCCTCTCTCCCTGTCTGAGTAAAACCTTTTTTTAAAAAAATATTTTTTCTAACATGTATTTCCAAATCTTGCTACTCATATATAAAATAAGCTTAATTTAGTACGTTTATATTTACTGATTTTTTTCAACCCTAATATAAATTCAGTTCCTTATCATGTTACCCACAGGTGTTCACAAAGGTCTATACCTATGCTGTCTGATACAGCAGCCATTAGCGATTTAAACTTAGAAGAATGAAAATTAAATGAAATTTGAAATTCAGTAGCTCAGTCACTCTAACCAGGAGCTTGTAGCTACTGTCTTGGACAGCACTGATCAAGAATGTTTCCATCATTGCACAAAGTTCTGTTGGTCTAGAATTTGTTATATAATGATAACTTGTTTTGCCTGCAGAAAGGGAAACCAAAGATTTTTACCAGATTCATACTGATGAGAGAGCCATTCCGGTAACCAGACAGCAGCTCTAATGTGTCAAGAGTAATTCTAGTGGTGTCCCTTCACCAGAACGGGCACGCATTTCCTCATCTATGGTGCAGGCCTCCACAGTCAGGTATACAAGATAATCCACTGAGAAGTAAGAGAAAATAAGTTTATAGATCATATTTTACCTTCTATTTAAATTCATATTTATGTATTGTAGTAGAATATGTATGTAAATAAATATACACATCATGGGGTATCTGCTCAAAGTATTTTTAGTTGCTGGGATGCATCATCAGAAATGTAGAAGCCATTTCTTTAGTGTCCCATTGATAAAGCCACCCTGTGGCTTGGTGGTTTACTGCCGTAGCTCCAGCACTGTCACCACTAGCTGCCTTCGTGTTTGGTGGTGCCTTCATGGCTCTGTGTTCAGTCTCCTCCAGGGAGGATCTGATTGGATAGGCCAGTTACCACCCAGAATCAAGTAGCTGGACAGAGCTCTTAATTCAGGATGGTTTATAGACCCCTTGCCAGCCTTGAGTTGATACCTTTAATTGAAACACCATCCCCAGTACATTTTGCTGTGATCATGGTCCTGGAGTTACAGAATACAAAGCATGAAACTATCATTAAGGAATCTTTCCGAAGAAGGCACTTAGCTTGGCAAGTACTCTGGGCATTTTTTAAGAGATGTAAACTGCCTGGTACTGTACATTCCCTGTCCAATGTGTTTATTAAAAATAAATTACAGCTTCCAAAAAGGAAGGTCAGAAAATGAGGTCTCTTGGACTGCCTTCATACTCCTTTCCTGCTAATAGGGTGCACGCACTGTGGTAGACAGGATAATGGCCCCCAAAGATGTCTATGTTTTAATCCCCAGAAACTGAATGTGTTACCTTATATGATAAAGGGAACATTGCAGGTTGGATTAACTTCAGGACCTTGGACGGGACATATCCTGGATTGTCCAGGTAGGCCCAACCTGAGCACAAGGGTCCTTGTGAAAGGGATGCATGCCCATGTGAAGAGTCAGAACAGGAAGGTGTTACTACAGAACCAGAGAGTGTAGTGATTTGCTTTGAAGGTGAAGGAAGGGACCATGAGGAATACAGTCAGCTTCTAGAAGCTAGAAAAGTCAAGGAAACTGGTTTTCTTCTGAAGGCTCCAGAAGTCATGCATCCCTGCTGCTACCTGGATTCTAGATTTTTTACCTCCAGAAATATAAGAAAATACATTTGTGTTGTTTTAAGCCACTAGGTTTGTGCTTAATTTGTTACAGCAGCAATAGGAAACTAATAGAGACACATAATGAAATTCACATTCTACAGAGCTTTTATTAAGCACTTTCTGCATGGCAGGCTCAAAAATATCAGTTCCATCTTTTAAATCTCTTTACTTTTATGAAGCTGTTGAAGAGCTAGATCAATCACTACTTTTCATTTTGGGTCGGCTTCTAAATCAATTAGGATGCTGTCAGTTGCCAGTAAGAGAATGGAAATTTGTTGGACTCAATAACTGAAAAATGTGAAGGTTGGTCAGCTGGCAGGACTCTGGCTCCCTTTCGCTGTGAATCTCTTGGCTGTGTTCGTTCCCACTGTCAGCATCATCCTTGGGCTAGTGTCCCCGTCTCAGGATGACTACCAGGAACACCTGGGGCTGTGCGCTCAACTGCTCTGGATTGGAGTGACTGGGAGGAATTGACGTGTTGACGAGGGTAGTCTTTACCCGGGACTGGAGTCAGTCTCACTCACATTATTTCGTTACTTTGCTCAGTAAGGGAAGAGGGCGTTATGATTCCCCTAAGAAAATCTGGGTGCTATTAGGAAAGGGAAAGAGTATTGGTAATAATCAAGAGCCTTTATAATGGATAAAAGATATAATATCTTGAAGTAATACTAGTGTAAAATGTTATTAACTTGTATAGTGCTTCAGTACTAAAATGTTTCATTTTCATGTGTGTGTATCATTACCAGAAGTTCTGAATGTGTTTTTTTCTGTATCATGTAAAGACTTTTTTTTTGGAGAGAGAGAGTGAGTGAGCACGGCATGAGCAGCCAGCAGGGACAGAGGGAGGAGAATCCCAAGCAGCCTCCATGCCCAGCACAGAATCCGACATAGGGCTTGATGTCACGACCCTGAGATCATGACCTGAGCCGAAATCAAGAGTCAGATGTTCAACCAACTGCACCACCCAGGTGCCCCAAGACGTTTTAGAAAAAATCTTCTAAAAGTTTGCAGTTAGGAAAGTTGTCTCTTTTTTTCCCCATTGGTGCAAATTATTACATAGCAACAACTTGATGACATACTTTCCTGACCTGTGAGGGATTCTTCCATTCTGGTGTTGGATTCTTCGTCTTTCTCCATCATTAAGGTCCTAATTGCAGTGAATTAGACTCCTGCTTTAAAAGCTTGTCAACAGGCTTTCTCATGTAAACATCTTTTTTATGTAATGGTTATTATTTCTGACATTCATAATTGAGGTACTTGATCACTTAACCAAAACAAAGATGTTCAGTATTCGTGATGTTAAGAGACTGATAATGAACAGTTCCATTCCAAAATCTTCAAAACTGACTCTCTAAAAAAATTAAATGGGCTCTTTTCTTATACATAAACCAAGTATAATATTAAGGAGCATAATGATTATACCTTAAAATGATACCTAATGATTCTACCTTAAAAAGGTAGAAATTTGGGGTGCCTGGGCGGCTCAGTTGTTAAGCGTCTGCCTTCGGCTAGGGTGTGATCCCAGGGTCCTGGGATCAAGCCCCGCGTCGGGCTCCCTGCTCTGCTGGGAGCCAGCTTCTTCCTCTCCCACTCCCCCTGCTTGTGTTCCCTCTCTCGCTGGCTGTCTCTCTCTCTATCAAATAAATAAATAAAATCTTTAAAAAAAAAAAGTAGAAACTTTTAGAAAAACAATTATTTTCACTTTCATATATATATATGTCAGTATTAGATTCCAGTTATCTGAAAAATTGCTCCAGCAATAATTGATAAATTTATAATTAACTTCCTAGTAGTGAGCGACTGATTCTGTAAAGTACCGTGGAAGACAAGGTAAAGGAACCTTAAAGCATATCATTAGTTGGAATAGGATTGGAGGAATAGATTATTAGTACATTTGCTATGCAAGTTTTTGAAATGGCTTGACATGGTTTATCATAAACTGCCTTTAGCAAATGGTTTGCCTTTAATGATGGCAAACGATGTGCAGCTACAGGAACTCTAACTCTTTAAGATTTTTGTGAGTAATTTTAGAGCAGCAGCTATACAGAATTCTCTAAACTCTAAAAAATACGCAGAAAAATCTGCCAGAGAATTTGATTCACTTTCTCTGAGGTGGGGTCAGTGGCCAAAGTAAAAACCACTAACTTAGAGGATTTTGAGTATTACAAATAGGGCACAAGTCAGTAACTGTAGAAAAAGAGATGGAATTTTTAAGATAATAGAGAAATTGTATAAATGCTCATCCCAAGTTGAAGAGTCCTACTACATTCAGGACCATGGATGCTTAATCCAGTTCAGAGAAATGAAAACTTACTTTTAAAGCCTGCAGCTAAAAAGAAAGCATATTTTCTTCTGAAAAAACCTGCATTCCAGTGCAATTTGACATTCATTAACTTTTCGCATTCATACATTTTGAATTTTAACAATACTCACTGCTACCGGAGTCAGAGAAGAGAAGCTAGAACTCCATAGCAACCTGGCAGGGATGTTGGATTGAGTTAGCCTGAGAAATAATGTTTTTCAAATTATAATATTTGGATGAATTCAGAGAAGTAGTAAAAACATGAGTCAGTCGTTCAATAAATGGTGTTGGGACAGTAAGCCATCCATTTCAAAATTAAAGCTACACAATAAATTCCAGGTGGATCAGAAAGTTAACTATACATATATTGAATGAGAACTCAAAACACAAGAGGTTTTTAAAATGTAATCATGGAGTGGAGAAGGCCTTCGTAAGGCAAAACCCCAAATCCAGAAGTCATAAAAGGAGCCATTGAGAAATCATGTACTATGGTAGGTAAAGATTTGAATTCTGATTTAATGATCTGAGTTCATTTCCGTTTCTGTTTTTTACAGCTATATGATCTTGAAACTAAGACTGCCCTATAAATATGAAAAAGATGTTTAATCAAAGGAATAGATACTCAAACAGTGAGGCATCATTCTTCACCTCTCAAATTGGGAGATATTAACAAGGATTTTAAAGAGGGTAATGAAAAAGTGTCATCCCTCATATTCTATTCGTGGAAGATAAATCAGTATAGGCTTTTTTTGAAGGTGAATCAGCAGTATCTATTGAAAGTTAAAATGAGCATACACTTTGACTCAGCAACTTCAATTTTAAATATCTATCCTAGAAAAACAATTACACATTAAAAATAACTATGGGGGCACCTGGGTGGCTCAGTCAGTTAAGCATCTGCCTTCAGCTCAGGTCTTGATCCCAGGGTCCTGGGATCGAGCTCTGCGTCAGGCTCCCTGCTCAGCAGGAAGTTTGCTTGTCCCTCTCCCTCTGCCTTCAGCTCCCCCTGCTTGTTCTCTCTCTCTTTTTCTGTCAAATAAGTAAAATCTTTTAAAAAATGAAGTGTGTACTAAGATTTTTACTGAGGCATTGTTGGAAATAGCTGAAAACTCATATTCTGAATTAGTATTACTGTGGGAATTAACCTTTTTGGGGAGGAGTGGAAAACAGTTGTTTTTTGAAAATCTATACACATCTGTGAAAAACAACTGAAAATGGTTTTAGACAATATTTTCTGTAAAAGTTGCTAGCTAGTTAATGTTTTCTATTACGGCATAGTTCCTTTTAATCAAACAATAATATTTGGAATGTCTTCTATAAACATGTTTTATATCTACTCCTTCGCAGAATGGAAACAGGCTGTAATCCCGTGGAGCTGAGCAGCATGTCAGGGTTTGAAGAAGATGCAGAGCTTAATGGTTTTGAAGAAGCTGATATGAAAGACATGAAGCTAGAAGCCGAAGCAGTTGTAAATGATGTTCTCTTTGCTGTTAACAACATGTTTGTCTCAAAAAACCTGCGCTGTGCTGATGATGTGGCCTATATCAATGTGGAAACAAGAGAGAGGAACAGATACTGCCTGGAGCTCACTGAAGCAGGGCTAAGGGTAAGTCGCTTTTCTCTCTGGAAAAAAAAAATTTTTTTTTTTTATTGCTATCTCTACCACTGTAGGCGGGAGATGGGAAGAGTGTTAACTGAGAACGCAGCACTCAGCAGCTCCAATTTCTTTTTTAAGATTTATTTGTTTGTTTGTTTGTTTGTTTATTTATTTTTAGAGAGAGCAAGCAGGTGGGAGGGGCAGAGGGAGAGGGAGAGAATCTCAAGCAGACTCCATGCTGAGCATGGAGCCCGACACCAGGCTCGATCTCACAACCCAGAGATCACAGCCTGAGCCAAAACCAAGAGGTGGACACTCAACTGACTGCACCACCCACGTGCCCCAAGATTTTGTAAGGAAAGCTTTTTTCCCTAGGAATTCTCATTAATTCTAAAGTCTTTTGGTCAACTTGGGGAAATTGGATTTTTTGAAAAAGAAAAAACTTGATTTGCAGTATTATTTTGTTTTGACCATCACCCCCCAAATTAATTTATTTCTTGCCTATAGCTAAATATGTCTGCCAAAATTAGGCATTCTGTGCACTGAGTGAGTTTTGCAGTCACTGTGTTGAGGATCTTTTCCAACCTCTTACAAACTGTCTGTTCTACTAAAACAGCATCCCTGACTGCGCTGTTCTCTAGCTGTTGGATCAGAACTAAGTCACAGCAGAATACTTTGCCTCCAAATTTGCAAGAGTGTCTTTTCCTGTGGGTGAGCTTTTCTAGGCAGTCACCTCTCATCACCCTTTGAATGAGAATCCTGACTTTGGAAAGCCCTTCCCAAGAGCAACTAACTATTTGAAACAACAAAACTTACTGGGGTGCCTGACTGGCTCAGCCAGTGGAGCGTACAACGCTTAATCTCGGGATTGTAGGTTTGAGCCCCCACCTTGGGTGTAGTGATTACTTGAAAATAAAATCTTTAAAAGATAATAACTAGAACAACAAAACTCACCGTTAGGAAAATTTTTGACCTGAACAAAGGAATAGATACTAGAAATTCCACAATTTAGTTTTTGACTTTAATACTTAGCAGTCTGGGTGAAAGACCTCTGACTTTTCTGTTTCTGTACCTAAGAGTGGCCCCGCAAAGTTGCACAGTTATCATTAGGTACAGGGCAAGGCCGAAGCAAGTAAGAGTGTCATACAATATTAAACAAGGACACAGACATCTTGTTATTTCACTAGGTTCAGTTTGCTTGGAAGTATATGAACCATGTGTCCTATGTATTCGTTGACAGGCAGTCACCTCCACTGAAGTAAATTGCAAGGCTAACCTCTTCACTACTTCCGGTTCCCTAATAACTGCCACGTCGGTAGCTCCTTAGCTTAGGGAGTAGTACCTGGATTAACTAATCTTTGTGCTCTCCTTCCTAAATCCCTAAACTTGTGCTAAAAGCATGTACAGAAGTCTATAGAAGTGGATCTTTAACAGAAATAGGCAAATCAAAAGTAGAGATAAATGACCCTGCATAAATTAATTCTGTCTTGCACTGATTGACTCTGAGATGGCTGTGGGAAGGTAGGAAAGGTTCTGATCAGAGTCAGAAGCCTAACATGGGAAATCAAGTGATCTTGGGTAAGTCATTCAACCTCTCTGAGTCCCTGCTTCTTTATCTCTAGCGTAGGGATTAGAAAAAGAAAGAAAACTAAAAAGCGTTTGGGGGATGCTTATATGAATGGTTTGCAGAAAGATCTAGATCCCTTAAAAACCTGGCACATAAGTATTCCAATATTTGTTCTTGCAGTCTTATTTGCTTAACTTTTATTGAGCAACTATCCTGGGTCAGGAATTGGAAATCAAACCATGAGTAAGGTATGATCCCTGTCCACTAGGAGGACTACAGACTAGCAGGGAAAAGAGGGGCAAATGGAATTGGAGTGCACAGAGAAAGTGCTGCGACACAGCATGGTTCTGAAGAGGTGTGACTCATTGTCCTGACTGTCTGCCTCTGCTTGTCATATAAAACAAAACAACAACGCCAACGCCACTTCTACCATAAACTTGCATCTTCTTGGATAGGTGTCTTGGATAGATGTCATAAAAAATTAGAGTTTATCTAGGGAATTCACAAGCTTTAGTCAAATCAACAAAAACTAAGTTGATTTTGCCCTAACGCTGTGCGGGTGAACAAGGATAGATCTTTTTGGGGACAAAAGCTTTCACTGTGTGTAAAGAAAACACACCACACACACACACACACACACACACACACACACAGAATAGCATTCCCTTTTATCTCACAGAGTTGAGCACTTGTTCCCCGTCAGGTAAGTAATGTGTTAGTAATGTTAAATTAGTAATGTAACTAATTGTAAAGCAGGATTGAAACTATAAACAATTTTTAGAACTCTTTATAAAAGAGTTTAAATAAATAATGATAAAAATATGGACAGATAATATATTATCTATTCTGGTGCCTTGTTATGGTTGATCCTCACTAGGTGTGGGATTAAATAGAAGGGTGTTTCAGTCTATGAAAATGAAATACTGGTTCTGTGTAGCTTTTTACATTCCTTCTGACATGCCTTTTTAGGTTCAGGAGTAGGTAAACTGAACCTTGTACATTTTGAGAAAAAAAATGATAAAGAGGGCATTCTGCTGGTGGTGTTCCTCTATGTTTCAGATTGCTTAGAAGATGTGCATATTCTAACTGTTGATTGAGAAATTGTGTCATTCAAGAATGGCCCCAGTAAACGGCTGGTGTTTGCTTTCTGTACCAAGTTAAATCTAGTTATTTGATTCACTGTTGCATTTCTCTTGCAGGTGGTAGGTTATGCTTTTGACCAAGTGGATGATCACTTGCGCTTCCCCTATCATGAAACCGTCTACTCGCTGCTGGACACGCTCAGCCCTGCCTACCGGGAAGCGTTTGGAAACGCGCTTCTGCAAAGACTGGAAGCTCTGAAGAGGGATGGACAGTCGTGACGACGCTTTCTCCTTCTGGAGGGGCTGCTGCTGGTACAAAAGGTTGACATAAAGCTTGAAATGCTTGCATGTGTCAGAGTAGAAAATGCATCTTTAGTTTTATGTCCATTTCTTGCTTCAAGTTTAGGCTTCTGACTCAGATATTACTGACTAATGAATTGTCTTTCTTCGTTTCCGATTCATGAAGGGAATCCTGAGGCCATTGCTGTGACCCCGTTATCAAGACATTCAGATTTCTTTGTATAGTATCTCTGCGTTTCAAAGCCTAATCAGTATTTCATTCTGTTATTACAGGACTTTGATGCTGCCAGCACGCTCTCTTATATAGGAGATTCTAGATTTGCACAGTAATATACAGGAATTAAAATGACCTAACTTCAAACTTGGATTCAGCTTGCTAAATCAGGGGTTTACTACTAGCTTGGACTGACTTTGTAGTAATTATTTTGCTACTAGCCTTACTGGAAACAAACTATCAACTAGTTTCCCCTGCACAAATTTTGAAATTCACTGCTTCACTTAATCTATTTATATTACTAATATGGACTGATAAAGATGAATTAATTATATATATATATATATTACTTAGCTAGTATTAAATGGAAAACAGGTACTGAAATAATAGTTCTGTATTCCTTGTTTGCGACAGCCAGCCAACTAAGAGGACAAACCGTTAGCAAATGAATGTAATAATTACTTGTTTCCAAGATATTGAAGCACATAAGCAAATATAGGAACAGGCTCCACTTTTCTTAACAAAAAGCATCTTCAGTGTATGTGTGTGTGATTTACAAGGAAGAAGATTCTGATTTCCTAGAAAACAATATTTTGGCCTGTGTTGATTCTTATTATGAATGTTTATTTACATAATGTACAGTATATATTCAGAAAGTATTTTTGCTTCAATGTTTCCTTTCTATAATGCCGTGCTTTGGTATTCCCATAGCGCCCCACCTTCCCCAGCAGATGGACAGTATTCTGTCTCGATGCTAAATCTACAATGTAAAATGTGTGCATTGTGTGGGTTTGAAACCAAAGGATGAATGAAGCATTCAGAGACTTAATATTTGAAAAAGGGAGGCTCTGTTTTTATATTTTATTACAGGTACTAATATTTATAAAAATGAATTGTACCATGCTGCTACATGTTTTCAAGTACACATTGAATACTGAGGATTGGAGAGTCGATTTTTTAGTAGTAATCTAAAGCAGCAGCTGTAGAAATGTTGAAGTAAAATTCTGCATCGGGACGCACCTTCATAATTTGTCATTTGCAGACTTTTTAAAATCATTGTTAAGTAATGGGTACTTTTAGGCTCTGAAGAGCACGTAGACCAGATTGAAGTTCGGTTTGGGTCAGTATTCGTCGTCAGAGTTCATCAGGATGCTTTAACTACGTTCGGTAAACACATGTCCATTCGCAGCTTTTTTTCAGATGCTAACTGGGCAGTGAAGTCCAACTGCAGGTCAGATTTTCTCACGCTTAATCTCAGGCTAAATAAATGTAAAGGATATCTGTAAAGTTCGAATAAAATTCTGTTGACTCATTTCGAGTTAAGTATGAAGAAAAGTGATTGTATGTTCAAAAATTGACATTGTTCATTTTGTGATAAATGGCTGGTTCCAGGACCAGGAGCTTCCGTGGCCATTTTTGAATTCCGTGCGGTTACATGTTACTGTGAAGTGCTTTGCTCTGTCATTATGAAAGAGGAACAGAGAGAGAAGATATTCATAAAACTGTACAGATACTAAGACTTCTATTTCATCTACCTTGAGTAAAGAATTTAATCGGATAAATTAAGCCTCGATTTCACTTCCCAGAGAAAAAGGGAAAAAAAGGAAAAACCTCTAAATAAGTAACTTCTACAAATCAGTAAGAAAACAAGAACAATGGGCATATAATATGATCAAACAACTCTAAAAAATATATAGATGTCCAGTAACCACTTGAAAGATATTCTACTTGACCAGTAATCCAAGAAAGAAAAATAGGGTTTAGCTCTGGGTTTCACCTAATAATTTAATAATCTCCATTATTTAGGGGTGCCTGGGTAGCGCAGTCATTAAGCATCTGCCTTCGGCTCAGGGCGTGATCCCGGCGTTCCGGGATCGAGTCCCACATCGGGCTCCTCCACTGGGAGCCTGCTTCTTCCTCTCCCACTCCCCTGCTGTGTTCCCTCTCTCACTGGGTGTCTCTCTGTCACGTAAATAAGTAAAATCTTTAAAAAAAAATAATAATCTCCCTTATTTAAATATAATGATAACAATAAGGATTTAGTGAGGGGCACTCCTACATTCTGTTGGAGAATATATCGATGAAACCTTTCTGAAAAACATTGGTAATAGAGCCTTTACAAAGCTTGTAACTTCTGAACCAGTAGTATCCTAGCAAACTAGCATAGGGAAGTGATTCAGCAGAAGATATACTACAAGGATGTTCGTTTTCTCTAATGAAAAAATGGAAAGGCTCTAAAAAGTGGTTGCTATGCCACATGCTCTTGATGGAAAAATATGCAGCCATTAAAAATCATGGAAAGAATGGCAACAGGAAAAAATGATACTACATGATAAAAAAGGATATAAAACTATGGTCTATTTTTGGAAAATCTGCAATGTTCTACAATGTTAATATAGCTATCACTAGGTGGTAAGATAGGTAATTTTCATCTCCTTCATACTTTCTCACAGTTTCTGCATTAGCCTATATGCACTGATCGGAGGGGAAATACAGTGGATCCAGGGTTTCAGCCAGCTAAAGAACCTCTCTCTAGCAAAAGCACCAAACTAGGTTGAGTTGTGTTTGCTCCTAGGATCCTTGAAGAAGCAGTAGGATGATGAAGACAGAAGAGTGCCCGCCTCCTTTCCCATGATGACACCCTCCCCACCTCTAGGTCATCAACAGCAAATCAGCTACCATTGGTGCCCTGGCCGTTAGCTTCCTCCATCACACGCCACGCAGTTCTGTCCGGTGTTCAGAAACACAGAATGTGTCAAGGGGAGCGGGGTAGAAACACAGATTCCAACATAGGCCACGTCGACTTCAGAATTCTGTCTTCAGCCCCTTTGTTTTGTGGATGCCATAGCTGAGACTTGGACAGATGGAGGGACTTGTTCTGAAGCCCACCTGTGAACACGAGTTGGGTCACACCCCAGTCTTCTGTCTCACCAACTATCCCTGTCCAGTGTGTGTTGATAAAAGCATCACCCGAACTCTTTGGTTACAGGTGCACATCATTTTATTGCACTTTACAGATAATGCAGGATTTTTTGTCACAAATTAAAGGTATTTTATTATGGTGATCAATGATCTTTGATGTTACTATAATTTGGGGAGGGGTGCCACAAAACCCATATAGGATGGTGGATTTAATTGATGCATTGTGTTCTGACTGCTCCACTGACCAGCCATTTCCCTCTCTCCCTCTCCTTGCACCTCCGTATTCCCTGAGACACAACACTATTGAAATTAGGCCAATTAATAACTCTACAGTGGTCTTTTAAGTATTCAAGTGAAAGGAAGAATTGCCCATCTCTCACTTTATATCAAAAGATAAAAATGATTATGTTTAGTGAAGGAACCATAGAAAGCCAAGATAAGCCAAAAGCTAGGCCTCTTGCACCAGTTAGCCAAGATGTGAATGCAAAGGAAAAGTTCTTGAAGGAAAAAGGGCTACTCCAGTGTATACATGAATGATAAAGCAAAGCAGCCTTATTGCTCATGGGAGAAAGCTCTAGTGTTCTAGACAGGGGATCAACCAACCACAACATTACCTTATGCTAAAATCTAATCCAGAGCCAGGCCTTAACTCTTCAACACTATGAAGGGTGGGAGAGGTGAGGAAGCTGCAGAAGAAAAGCTCAAAGCTAGCAAAGATCGGTCAGGAGGTTTAAGGAAAGGCAATGTCTCCATAACATAAAAGTACAAATGAAAGCAGCAAGCTATCAAGAAGATCTAGCTAAGATGATTAATGAAGGTGGCTACACTAAACATTTTCAATGTAGATGAAACAGCCTTCCATTGGAAGAAGATAACTTCTAGGACTATGATAGCTAGAGAGAAGTCAATCCCTGGCTTCAAAGGACAGGCTGATTTGTCAGGGGTTAATGCACCAGTGACTTTAAGCAGAAGCCAATGCTCATCTGCCATTCCAAAAAATCCTGGAATTATGCTAGGGACTCATGGGTGGCTCAATAAGTTGAGAGTCGGACTTCGGCTCAGGTCATGATCTTAGGGTCCTGGGATTGATCTCTGCGATGGGGTCCACACTCAGCATGGAGTGTGCTTGTCCCTCTGCCCTTCCCTGTGCTCGCTTGCTTGCTCTGTCTCTCTCTCAAAATCTTAAAAAAAAAAAAAAAAAAAAATTGTGCTAAGCCTGCTCTGTGCTCCAAAACAGAACTACTAAGCCTGGGTGACAGCGCATCTGTTTATAACATGGTTAGCTAAATATTTTAAGCCCCTGTTGAGACCTGTTGGTAAAAGAAAAATTCATTTCAAAATATTACTACTCATTAACAATGTACCTGGTCGCCTAGGAACTCTGATGGAGACAGTCAGATGAATGTTATTCTCATGCCTGCTACCACAACATCTATTCTGCCCCATGGATCAAGGAGTCATTTAGACTTTTAAGTCTTATTTAAGAAACACATTTCAAAAGCCTGTAGCTGTCTTAAAATTCCTTTGATGGATCTGGGTGAAGTAAATTAAAAACCTAAAAAGAATTCACCATTCTAGATGCCATGAAAAGCATTCATGATTCATGAGTAGAGGTCAAAAGACCAACGTTAATAGTTTGGAAGTAGTTCATTCTAACCCCCACGGATGATTTCGAGGGGCTCAAGACTTCAGTGGAGGAAGAAACTGCAGATAGGGTGGGGACAGCAAAGAGCCTGAGGATGGGACCGAATTGCTGTAATCTCATGATAAAACTCGAACGCGTGAGGATTGCTGTTTCTGGATGAGCTAAGAAAGTGGGCTTCTTGAGATGGAATCTACTGGTGAAGATAATTGAAATGACAACAAAAGGTTTAGAATATTTCATAAACTTAGTTGATCTAACAGCAGCAGGGTTTGAGAGAATCCACTCCAATTTTGAAAGAAGTTCTGCTGGGGCGCCTGGGTGGCTCATTCGGTTAAGCATCTGCCTTTGGCTCAGGTCATGATCCCAGGATCATGGGATCGAGCCCTGCCTTGGGCTCCCTGCTCAGCAGAGAGCCTGCTACTTATTCTCCCTCTGCCTTGTGCTCTCTCTTTGTCTGTCAAATAAATAAGATCTTTTTTTAAGAAAGTATTTTTTAATTATGGTATGTACATTAGTTAATAGAACACTTAATCAACTACAGTACAAGGTAAACATTTATATGCACTGGGAAATCAAAAAATTCATGTCACTTGCTTTGTTGCAATATTCACTTTATTGTGGTGTGGAAACCAAAATTCTCCAAGGTATGCCTGTGTATGAAAGCTGATTTTGAAAAAAGGATAACAGTAAAAGAAAGGTACATTACTTGTTGATATAATAGAATTAATAGAATCTCATTTTTCTCACCTACCAAAATGATAGATGTAAAATTTTCTGGAAGCCATCCACTTAAAACTATGGTGCTAGCTCTTAGCTGTTATCAGGAGTATAAATAATAAGAATGAAACAAGGTAAGATATTTTATAGCAACACATCCAGTTGGATAGCTTTCAGAATACTTACCTGCTTAACTGCATATCAATAGGGACAAACTAAAAATCAAAAGGAGGCATCCCGTGAATTCTAGAGTATTTGAACTAACAAATCTTTTGAAAGAATGCTGAAGAAGATCTACTCGATCAAGTTTTGCACAAGTCTTGCATGAATATTTTTACATCTTGTTGATGATTTTAAAAAAAGAATGTTGCTATGAGCAAGCTGTTCCCAAATTGAATGCAAAATTTCAAAGTGTTAATTATTTTATCAAAACAGTTTTAATGAGACGTGTAAAAAAGAAAAGCAGGGCACCTGGGTGGCTCAGTCATTAAGCATCCGACTCTTGATTTTGGCTCAGGTCATGATCTCAGGTTGGTGAGATCCAGCCCAGGGTGGGGCTCTGTACTGGGCGTGGAGCCTGCTTAAGATGCCCTCCCCCTCTCCTTCTGCTTTTCCCCACCATTAATTAATTAATTAAAAGGGGGTTAAGACCAAAAAAAAAAAAAAAAAGGAATGAAAGGCTCCCATTTGCAGAAGTGTGCCTTAGCGTTGCAGAAAAAAAGCAATTTCACCTTTGAACACCACTTCAGTAAAGGTTGTCAAATATGTCTTATTTAATCCTAACAGCCCTATTAGGCTGGTGAGTTCACTCCTGTTTTACAGCCAATTTAACAGCTGAGGTAAGGTTAAAATATTGTCCCAATCGCTCACAAATGGCAGTAGAGCTGGAATTCAAGGCCAGATCTGAGTGCCCAGAACCTCCAAACTGTTTGGAGCTCCTGGATCACATCCATTTTTTTTTTTTTGAGGCAATCAGTTAAAAAGAATACAAAAAAATCACCACCACCACCACCACCCCCCGCAAAATGCTATATGTGTTAAATATTTACATTTAACAAGTTATTGTTTAGAGCAGCAAGTATTTCAATAGAATCTGACTATTCCAAGATAAGGGCAAGATGTCCACAGGGACATTTGTGGTCCTGTGATAAGACAAACTGAATGTCATCTTTTGATTTGTAGGTTTATCTGGGCACTTGCATGTAGAATCTCATTTGGAAAGGTCAAAAACCTAAATTCCACCCCTTTGTGAATGTAGATGGCCGGCACCACCCCTGCCCTGCCCCAGACGTCTCTCCCGAACTGCTACCGAACAGCCCTGGAGCCTACTGAGCCCCACAGACCCAGCGGCGACTGGCTACCAAGTGAGGACCACACATGCTGTCGTTCCAGCGTCCTGGACCCAGAACTCCATGGCAACAGCTGCTCTTGGCGCTGGAGGATCGTCCCATCCTCCCTCCCGGTCAGACCAGCCCACAGGGGAATGGGCTTCGGGCTTTCCTCCTTCAGAGATTCAGCAGTATTTTCAGTCCTCCGGGTCTTGTGAACTCTGGGGCGTGTTTCCAGTTTCGGATTAAAAAGATGAAAGGGAGCAGGGGTCACATGGCCCCTATGGCAACGCCCCAGGAGGCTCCTAAAGAGGACTCACCCCCCCCCCCACCAGAGCACTGGGCGTGGAGCAAAGGGGGGGGCCTCTGGCCGCAAGGCTCCACAGAGGCCTCCCCTCTCCCACGCGGCACACCGGGGCCCCGCCCCCGCCTCGGAACGCCCCGCCTCTAGCCCTAGGCCCCGCCCCACCTTCTTGGCAACCAGAGGGACGCTTTTTCCTTAGCAACCAGTGCTGCTCCCGCCATGGCTGAAGTAGTTACTGCAGCCACGGAAAAAGTTATCCGGATCCAGAGAGTGTTTATAAACCTACTGGATTCATACAGCAGCGGCAACATCGGGAAGGTGAGCAGCGGTGGGTCAGAGGAGAGCCCCAGCCCCTAGCTCCCAGTCCCCCGCCCTGGGGTCCCCGAGCCCGGCGCCACGGGACGCTGTCGGGGCCTTCCCTAAAGGAGGGTCCCTTGCCCAGGACACCAGTCCGCATGCAGACCCCCAGCTGGAAGCCCAGGTGTTTGGAGATTGCCGGTCCAGCGCTGGGTCCTCCCCCATTGATGAAAGGAAACCGAGGCTCAGAGGGAGGAAGGGGCTTGCCTCACATCACGTAGCTAGTTGGGGGCCGGACCTGGACACAAAGCCCAGGTCTCCGGCCTCCTGAGTTCTTCTTACCCACCGCCACTGCATCTGAAGCAGACAACTGACAGGTCCAGTGGTTGTGTCGCCCAGCCAAGCATATTCATTCATCCATGCCTTCCACCGACATTTTGAGGGTCTATTAAGTGCCAGGCACTGTTTTGGGCCCTGAGTCCCACTAAACTTCCCCACCCTTCATCGTTAGCCCTGGGAAATGAGGATATTCTGAAAGAGGATCCTGAGACCCTTCATCTTAAAATACTCAGTAGACAAAAGAAAGCCATAATTTTATAATTTCCTGAGCGGGACTCGTTCATCTCAATTCTACCCTCTGGAGCTTCACAGAAGTGTAACCTCACCTTGGGCGGACTTCTGTGAGGCTTATGATCGTCCTTTCACGTGCTACCTGAAAAGGACGTGGCTACCGTGCATCCCATCCTTACCGGTTTCCTAGGGCTACGATCACAAATTACCACAAACTGGGTGGCTTAAGACAATGGGGTTTATTCTATCTCGGTTCTGGAGGCCAGAAGCCCAAAATCAGAGTGTGGGCAGGGCCAGTTCCTTCTAAAAGTTGTGAGGGAGAGGCTGCTTCACAGCTCTCTCGTAGCTCCTGGTGCTTGCCGGAAATTCTTGCAACCCTTGGCTTGTGGACCCATCACTCCACCCTTTGCCTCTGTCCTCCCATGGTGTTCCCCTCAAGTAACTCTGTGTCCAAATTTCCCTCTTTTTAGGGCACCACCCATTGGATTAGAGCCCATTCTAATCCAGTATTACCACATTTTAACTTGATTACATCTGCAAGGATCCTATTTCCAAATGGGGATGGGGAGTAGGGGGCCACTACTCAACCCAGTACACCATCTAACGTTGATCAGTCAAAAATATAGATAGATAGATAGATAGATAGATAGATAGATAGATAGATAGATTGAGATAGGTAATATACATGTAAAAATAGTATATCGTATATAAGGCATGCAATAACGTATATAGTAATATATGTGACAGTGTTGTTAAAAAGAAAGCCACAAGGCCTAAGGTGGAGTCATTTGCCAGAACAGCAAACCAAGACGTAATTGTAGTTTCAACCTCTCCAGGAGTGGAATTTTAAGGCAATCGGTCTGGAATTCTCTGGATGGCATCAGTGAGGTTATCTGTCACAGGGTTCCCTCCATTCCCCAAAGGAAGATGAGGTAATCTGCATAACCCCCCCCCTTCCCTAAGGGAAGGTGACCTTGCTAAAACAATCCTTCCTTTTTTTGCTAATAACTCCTCACCCTGCCCTCCTTCCCATAAAAACCTTCCATTTTGTGCAGCTTCTCAGGGCTCCCCTCTACTTGCTAGATGGGATTGCTGCTCAATTCATGAATCACTTGGTAAAGCCAATTAGATCTTCTAATGTTCTCAGTTGAATTTTGTTTTTTAACAGTACGTACATTGTATATCATTTGTATCTACTACGAGAGGCTAAAAATACATGATAAATCTTCCACATTACTAGAAAAGCCAGGGGAGGGGCAGAGAAAGGGCAAGGACACAATAGGAAAAGTATGTAACAAGATTTGTTTATTTAAAGAAAGGAACCATTAAAAAGAGGTGTGTAGTATGAAGTGATTATGTCTTTCAAAAAGGTACAAATACAGAGAAGATAGGTAGATAGATAGATAGGTGGGTAGACAAATAAATAGAGGTGATCTATATGCCGAAAATGTCTCAAAACAGGGGCGCCTGGGTGGCTCAGTCAGTTGAGCCTCCAACTCCTGATTTCCGCTCAGGGAATGATCTCAAGGTCCTGGGATCGAGCCCCACACCGGACTCCACACTCAGAGGGGAGTCTGCTTGAGATTCTTTGTCTCTCTCTCCCTCTGCCCCTCCCACAGACGATAAGTAATTTTTTGAACAACCACGGTAGTTCGGTGTGTAAGAGGTACTTTGAAGGAAAAAGAGTGGAAGATCGGTGGGTGAGAGAGGGTAGCTGCTTGAGAGTCTCGGGAAAGGGCTCTCTCCTTAAAGCTGGCCCTTACCCTCACACCCCAGGTTGGGATCAAGCCAGAGAAGCTGGTTCTCAGGGCACCGCAGAGCCAAAGGTTGGATCAGAGGACAGAGAGTTGAGGGTGCAGGGAATCGGGCCCCAGGGCAGCAGGCGCAGGGCCCAGGGCCCACGAGATTTGGTGGCCCACAAACATGTCTTAATCTCTTTTAAAATCAGAAGGAAGCAAATGAAATTTTAGAGTAAAGATGGTGGGTCTTTGTGGCAATGCAGTCATGAAATATAATTTTTAACATTTTTTTTTTCTTGGAAGAAAGGGCCCATGGACGTCTGAAGGTGGACTCGCTTAGCAGCTCACTGGTGCCCCACTCGTGGTCAGCACTCCATTGGCTTTTGTTGCATAAATTAACGAAGCAGAATCAAACACAGAGGGGGTGCGGGGAGAGGCAAAGGGAGAGGGACAAGCAGACTCCACTCAGAGTGCAGAGCCTGACAAGGGGCTCGATCTCACCACCCTGAGATCATGACCTGAGCTGACATCAAGAGTCAGACACTTAACCCACTGACCCACACAGGTGCCCCCTGGATTATTTTAAAAAGGGAGGGGAGCTGATTGAGACTAGGAGGGTGGGAGGCAAGAGAATTTAACCTTTTTCTTTACCCCCTTTTGAGCTCTGGTTATTTTCTTACAGCATAATATTTTGAGAACAAAGGGTTTTCTTTTAATTTGTAGAGATCTTTTCCAAAAGCTTATCAGTAACAGAATTTTTTGGTTATTCCTTGACTAACCTGGACCTCTAGTTCTGAAATGTTAGGGAATCGCTGTTCTCCATATCAAGGAAGGAGTTGGAATGTGAAGCATATAAAAGAAATGGAGGCTGGGTCTCTAGCCCTTAGGTTCCCTGCCCAGCTGGGCAATGCCACCTGCTCCCCTGAGATCATGACCTGAAATCAAGAATCAGACACTTAACAGACTGAGCCACCCAAGTGCCCCTCTTTGTGGGCTGTTTTTGTTTTTTGTTTTGTTTTGTTTTTGCCAACTTGATTCTATTTCATTATTCATTAAGGTAGCCACTGGCCACATGTGGCTATTGAACATTTCAGTTTGGCAAGTCCAAATGGAGAAGTGCCTGTTCTCAGTGTAAAATCCACACTGAATTTCAAATACTTAGTATAAGCAAAAAGGAGTATAAAAGACCTCATCAATAATTTTATATGGATAACATATGAAATTAGTAATATTTTGAATCTGCTGGGTTAAATAAAACATTATATAAATTCATTTCAACTGGTTTCCTTTTACTTCTGTTAATGTGGCTACTAGCTAATTTAATTTACCAGAGTGGATAGCATGACATTTCTCCATTTCTATTAGGCAAGACCAACATGGTGACCACAGCCCTACCCTGCCTGTTGCCAGAACAAGGCAATATCCTTGCTACATGCTTTGAGCTTTCTGAGCCTGGGTTCCTTATCTTATAAAATAGAGCATCATAATAGTACACACTTCGCCATGTTACTGTGGTTGTCGTTAACTTCAGCAAGCTGCCAGTGTGCAACCCACCGGCTGTGTGTGTGCGGCACCTCTAGCAAGCCCTCCAGAAAGGTCCGTTTTTAGAGTCCTTTCACTGACTGCCCTCACTCTATGTTGTTCTTAGTCTTTTCTTAATAAATGTTTGTTTCCTTGCAGTTTCTGTCTAACTGCGTGGTTGGGGCTTCCCTTGAAGAAATTACAGAAGAAGAGGAAGAAGAAGATGAAAGCAAGTCAACCATGCCGGAAGCCTCAGCAGCCAAACTGAAGGAAGGCACCTTCCAGATTGTGGGCACGCTCTCCAAGCTCGAAAGCGTTCGGCCCGACTTTGCCGTGGAGACGTACAATGTAAGTCTAGGTAGCTTTTGCTAAGAGTAGACCAAGGGCAGAGCCACCTCGAGCTCCAACACCTTATTCTTTGCTTCTCCTTCTCTCTTCCACAAACGTGGGGGTGGGACAAGGTAAGGGGCAGGTGGAGACAGGTCCTCCTCTGATAGAGAGCAACCATTGTCTCCACTTTAAATGTTTGCCTTGCCTTGAAGCAAAGAATTTAAGTTAGATATTCTTGGAAGGGATGGATCTAATCTAGACTTCCAGACTCATAAAATTTCTAAACTTGGGGCGCCTGGGTGGCTCAGTTGGTTAAGCGTCTGACTCTTGATTTCGGCTTGGGTCATGATTCAGGGTTGTGAGATCGAGCCCCACGTCGGGCTCTGTGCTGTGTGTGGACTGCTTGAGATTCTCTCTCTTCCTCTCCCTCTGCCCCCCCTAAAAAAAATTTCTTTTTTTTTTTTAAGATTTTATTTATTAATTTGACAGAGATAGAGACAGCCAGTGAGAGAGGGAACACAAGCAGGGGAAGAAGCAGGCTCACAGCAGAAGAGCCTGATGTGGGGCTCAATCCCATACTGCCGGGATCACGCCCTGAGCCCGAGGCAGACGCTTAATGACTGCGCCACCCAGGCGCCCCCTAAAAAAAAAATTTCTAAACTATATTTAAAATGCATTCTACCCTATATTACCTAACAACCCTGGGCTATGGTGGATGCTGACCTCTGTGAAAGAGAAACGTCCTTTGGTATTAAACCACTCAATAATAACATATCATTCATTATGTTGCTGTCTTATTGAGAGACAGTGCTGCTGTTGTTGAAAACCCACCCCTGTGCTCTGGAGCTGAAATATAACACGAAGACGGAGCTTGGGGATAAAGAGGAATGATAGTTTTATTACTTTACCAGGCAAAGGAGGCTGCAGCAGGCTAATGCCTTCACAACTGCAGACCCTTCCAGTTAAAAAATGGGCAGAAGACATGAACAGACATTTTTCAAAAGACATACAGATAGCTAAGAGACACATGAAACGATGCTGAACTTCACTCGTCATCAGAGCAACACAGATCAAAACTACAATAAGGTGGCACCTCACACCTGTCAGAATGGCTAAAATTCACAAGTCAGGAAACAACGGATGTTGTCGAAGATGCAGAGAAAGGGGAACCCTCTTGCACTGTGGGTGGGAATGCAACTGGTGCAGCCACTCTGGAAGACGTACGGAGGTTCCTCAGAAAGTTAAAAATAGAGCTACCGTACAAGCCAGAAAGTGCACTACTAGGTGTTTACCCAAAGGATACAAAAATACTGATTCAGAGGGGCACCTGCGCCCCAACGTTTATAGCAGCAATGTCTTCAATAGCCAAACAATGGAAAGAGCCCACATCTGTCGATGTGTGAATGGATAAAGAAGGTGTGATATATTTTACACCGGACTATTACTCAGCCATCAAAAAGAATGAAATCTTGCCATTTGCAATGACATGGATGGGACTAGAGGGTATTATGCTGAGTGAAACAAGTCTCTCATAGACAAATGCCAGATGATTTCACACATAGGTGGAATTTAGGAAACAGATGAACTCATGGCAAGGAAAAAAAAGAGAGAGGGAGGGAAGCAAACCATGGGAGACTCTTAACTATAGAGAGCAAACTGGGGGTTGCTGGAGGGGAGGTGGGCAGGGGGATGGGCTAGGTGGGGGATGGGTATCAAGGAGGGTGCTTGTTAGGATTAGCCCTGGGTATTATATGTAAGTGATGAATCGCTAAGTTCTACACCCGAAACTAATATTACACTGTATGTTAGCTAACGGGAATTTAAATAAAAACCTGGAAAAAAAAACAAAAAACAAAACACTGCAGACCCACCCTGGGTAAAAGGCTGAGAGGTTTTATAGGAAAATACAGGATCTGAGTGTTTTCCGTAAGAATCCAGTCGGTGCTTCCAGCCTTGCTCCTCCCATCTTCAAGGTGGTCTCCTGATGCCACTGGCGCCAGCCGTCGGAGTCTCATTACTAAGTATACATTGAGGTCAGCGGGATGTCAATACGGATACCCAGTTCCTGGAACAAAGGATTCTACAGAAAAGCAAGTGGGGGGGGGGTGCTTCTAGAACGAAGAAGAGAAAAATGTGTTCAGTTTAAAATCAAGCCCTGCTGAAGCACTAGCACGTCCATCTTAATTTCCACCCATCTTTACATTTCTCTAGCGGTTTCACCGCTTCCCCATAACAAATGCTACCCGATCCTCGTCCTGTGACATTTAAATACCTGTGAGAGGGGTGTCCCTCTCATCACCCTGCCTGCCGCTCCTCAGACCCTACCGTACAATTTTGCACACACCAAAACCTGCCACAGGCTTTCCTCTTCCAACCCCACCCAGTCCTAGTCATCCATCAAGATTTAACTCGGGATATCACCTCCTCCAGGAAGCCCTCAGTGATTTCCACTTCTTCCCCACTCCCAGTCTAGATACTGAGCTCTTTTCTTGTACTCCCATAGCATCTTTACCTGCCTACATCACCACACTTGTCACACTTCATGGTTATTGTCTGTCTCTTGTGGGTGGCCTGGACTACAGCTAGCAACCCCTTGAGAATTGACACCACACCTGACTTTTTCTCCTGCTCATCTGTGCATCTTTGGCCCCGAGCACATCGACCGGCAAAAAGTAGCTCTCAATAAACATTTGTGACATGAATGAATGAGTCCCCTCCCGCCATGCGAGGGAACTTTCTCCACCACTTACCCACTTTCACACTCTCCCGGGTCTTTGCTCACGACTGGCTGCTTCTTTCCTCCTCTGCATGTGCTCCATGCTCACATCTTTCCAAGTGTCAATAACACTGCATTGCCCCCCCCCCCCCCCCCGNCCCCCCCCGCTGGCTAACCTCCTCTTCCACTGCCCACCCCTACCGAGCCCAGCCACCACTGCCACATTCGCCGGCCTCACTCCTGCACTCCAGGCCACTTGTGAGTCCTGTGCCAGGAGGCTCTGCCCCCACCACATCACAGGAAATGCCCTGGCCAGTGTCACCAGGGAGCTCCTAATTCCCAAAGTCCTGTCTTCCCTCGCTTCCCCGGGAGAAAGTCTCCTTCCCCCTTCTGCAGCCTTCACAGCCTGACTTCTCCTGTGCATCTGAATCTCCCTTTAAATGCAGTTTTCCCCAGTTTTCCCTTAATGGATGTCCTTCCTCAATCTTATCTAATCCTATGGCTTCAGCTCCCCATAGGAGCCAATGCTTTTCAAATCTGTCTCCAGCCCCGTTGACCTCCAAATCCAGCTGCCCTCTAGTGCGCTCCCCCCAGAAGTCCTGCTGGCACGTCTGAATCAGTATGCCCCAAATTAAATTTATCACACTCCTCTGCAAACCTCTCTACGTTTTAGACTCCTCATTTTTACTAAGGACCTTGCTCTCTATTGGTTCGGGCTGTTTGGGACTGCAAGTGCAAGGGAAATGGGGCAACACAAGCTGGCTTAGTAAATAAGGAAATTCTTCAGTTTATGTGGCTGGTGGTCTCAAGGAAGATGCCGTTTCAGGGCTGGCGTGATCCGGGGGCTGCTGCTGCTTTTTCTGCCCCTTCCTGGGCTCTGCCTTCCCTTAAGGGTAACTTCCTTCTCAGGTTGGCAGCAAGGCAGCAACAGTCCAGAGCCTTACAGTCACAAACAGCAACCCTTGTAGCCTCCAGACTGTGGGACATGAATTTCTGTTGTTTAAGGGCACTCAGTTTGTGACACTAAGTGGCAGCAGCCTCTGGAAATTAGTACAACTGGATGCAAAAGGCCTTAGGGAACCGGGCTGGGGAAACTGGCTGTCTGTGTGGTTGGGTTTAACAGGGATGCATTAGCCCTGCCAGGGTAGTCCTCTCTATATGGAAAGGCATTCACTTTGCTTTTGTTCTTTAACCAAGTTATGTGGTAAGAGATCACGTCTGGTCTGAAATATTCTGCTCTAATGCAACTGGTCAAGGAACTGTGGGGAATATCTGATCCTCAGGATAACTGGACTAACAGCAAATGCAAATCCTGATTTGGAAACGCAGGGTCCTCTGATGGTTGTCTTAATACCTGCCCACGGTAGGGCACTCCTAGGAAACATGCCAACATCCACATAGGAAGGAATAACTATTTAAAACATGATGATCACTAAAGTTACTGTTGTCTAATGGAAGAATTTTTTATTTTTACCCATTTAAAAGTTTCTGTATTTTTAAAATATTCCCAACTGTCAAGTGTAATGAGGCACATTACATCTACAAAGTGGACCAATTAATTCCAACTTGAGGATTCTGAAACAATCCTCATTAATCACTCATCAGCACTTGTGAGTGATTCATGATATATAATGGCTCGAATAATCGTGCCTAGAGTTGAAGTTAGTTTCAAATGCCTCACACGTTTTCTTTCAGTGTGCTGTAATTCTTCCCTCTGAATTGGGGTTTAAACAGCATGCAGAAATAGTACCTAAGATCATTATGCAATTTTTAAATCATCTGTTCCCAGCTATTTCCATAAACTTATTTGTTACTTGGAAACTACACACAGAAGAGAGCCAAAATTTCATTTTAAATAGAAATCCTGCAAATGTTTTCCTGTAGGACATTTCATCTGCAGTATATCTTATTCGGTAATTGTCATTCCGGCTAAATATTAAGGTTAGCTCCTGGCAACAAGTGACTGTCAATTCTCTTTTTCAGACCATCTCTCGAGAACACCTTCTCATGCGCCTCCTGGAGTGTGACGTCATCGTTTATAACATCACCGAGAACTCACAGCAAGCAGAGGAGGCCATCTGGGCAGTCTCTGGTCAGTGAACCGCTCTCTCCTCTCTCCGGGGAAACTACTCTTGTGCAACTTCCTTAACCTTAGAGCCGTCTAGTGACCACGAGGCAAATTACGACCCCGGGAAAACCTATCTGAGACCTACCCAAAATAAGAAATGAAATTAGGCTAATGAATATGCCTTTGGATGGTGTTAAAGCTAAGCTGAGACATAAGGAAAATCTTTGAGAGTTTATTTGAGCAAAAATTGATTCATGAGAGCTCGCCACATCAGAAGTGGTTCGGAGCTCTCCAGCAACAGGAGCCGGGGAGAGACTGACAGAGCAAAGGCAGAGCAAAGCAAGGGAATTATTGGATTGGCTATAGCTTAAGCATTTGCCCCGACCTGGAAGAGCCTCGCTGCCTGTCGTGATTGGTCATCCTCGGGTTTTGATTTCCTAACCTTGTGGCCTTTACAGACCTAGGTTTTGGTTTGCTTATGGGGACTGCTATGGCCTTAGAGCCACCTGAGACTTAATGGCCTCCTTGAATTAATTAAACAATGTGTGCTTCTGAAGAATAGAATTGGTTAATCGTGAAAAGAAACGAAACAGTAACTTTCAAAATTCAACCTGTATTCATTCTACAGGCACTGCCTAAGGAGGTGGGGTTGAATTGAATGCATTGGGAAGATACAAAAACAAACGAGACAAAGATTATACCCTCAAAGTCCCTGTAGTCCCACAGGAGAGATGAGGCACATGTGAGGAACTTTAATGCAGGACAGAGAATGGCATGTTCACAAGAAAGGTATCACAAGACAGGTGTGCCTTTAAGAGGAGAGGACTTATTTCTATGAGGATTTGAGTCAATTCAGCAAATGTCCACTGATAGCAAGGGTCAGTGAGGGCTTGGGCAGAATGCTTACACTTTTCAAATGCTTTCAAAACTGTAATGAACTCTAAGGACCACAGGTCTGAGAGAACAGGGCGATGTTTAGCAATTTGGGGCTGTTATGATTCACCTCTTGATTAAGTCGGGAGCAAAGGAGAAAGCGTATCAGCTTATTTGAATCAGCATCCTAGACTAGCAGGACAGCCAAAAAGACACGGAGCACCTTATATTTGAATATTTTATACACATCAATATTTTTGTTTCAGGCAGATTAGATCAGAGGTCAGCGAACTTTTTCTGTAAAGGGCCAAAGAGTAAATATTTTTATCTGTTCGAGCCAACTACTGTGCCGTTGTAGCAAGAAGGCAGCCATAGACAACATGGAAATGATGGGCTAGGTTCCAATAAAACTTTATTTATAAAAAAAGAATACTTTGCCAACCCTTGAATAAGATCAATAGCAAAGCAATATTTTGGCTGAAATTCAAAGAAATGGAATGCAGCCTCAGGAATGCCTCTACCACGTTCCGGGAAATAGTGGAAAGTACTGTCTGCGGATGTGTGGGATTCCTCAGGGGCTTAGAATGTTTGATTTCTCTTTGATAACTTGTGCCTACGTTTCATCCAGTGAGAAGCAAATCAAAAACATGAACATTGTATCGTCTTTTGAAGCAGAGCTTTTCTGAAAAGCCTACTTTCTGCGTGTCATCCCTTTGCAAATATTTACAGATGATGTATAACTGCACCTTCTGCAATAATTGCACCATTTATGGGGCGCCTGGGTGGCACAGCAGTTAAGCGTCTGCCTTCGGCTCAGGGCGTGATCCTGGCGTTATAGGATCAAGTCCCACAACAGGCTCTTCCGCTATGAGCCTGCTTCTTCCTCTCCCACTCCCCCTGCTTGTGTTCCCTCTCTCGCTGGCTGTCTCTATCTCTGTCAAATAAATAAATAAAATCTTTAAAAAATAAATAAATAAAATAAAATAAAATAATTGCACCATTTAAAATTGCAATCAGAGCTAACATTTATTGAGTTATTCTTTTGTGTCAGGCTTCGAAAACTAATTTTTCTATATAATGTATACTTGCAATGTTTAAACATTTTTTTCTGAAATAAACCCTGGACATGTTTTGAAAATTAAAAAACACAGTAGGGCTGGGGCACCTGGGTAGCTCAGGCGGTTAAGATTCTGAGTCTTAGTTTCGGCCCAGGTCATGATCTCAGGGTTGGGAGATCGAGCCCCGCATTGGGCTCATACACTGGGCAGAGTCCACTTCACATTCCCTCTCCCTCTGCCCCTCCCGCTCGTGCTCTCTCTCCCTTTCTCTCTCTCTCAAATCTTTTATAAAATAAATAAAATAAAATAAAATAAAATAAAATAAAATAAAATAAAATAAAAAGCACAGTAGGGCTTAGAATAAAAAGCTACAATTCCGTGCATTTCCCTTCCACTCCATCCCTACGCCCCAAAAGGAAGCTCATTTAACCCACTTGTACCTTTTAATGCATAAAAATGCTTGCACTGATGTCCTTTGGTTATGAATTTGAGACATTAGCCCCAGCCCTCCTGCTGTGACAGATGAGCTGCTCCTCCTCATTGGACCCCCACTGTGCCCCGAGGGTGGGGGGGATCATAATGGTTTCCCAGATTTTGACACCACATCTCCTTTCATGAGCTTTAAAATGGGGTGTGTTATACTGCCTCCTTCTTCATTCTAACGAACAGCTTTAATAATTACGAAAATGTTACCTCTCTATTTGGGGGAAAGGTTTTAACTGTCTTACCTCATTTTTGAGAAGCAGAGTGTGTGTGTCTGCAAGAAAGTACAGTCAGAGGCCCTCAGCCTGTCATCAGGGTCACCTGAGGGGGTGGGGGGGTGTGGGCTTGGTGGGGCTTCGAGAATTTTGTCCTTTTACCTGATGTGCACATTCTTAGATTTGGGATTTATTTTTTGTTTTGGGCTTCTTTGTATGTTTGTTTGTTGTGGGTTTTTTCTGAGATTTTTATTTATTTATTTAAGATAGAGCGAGAGCGAGAAAGAGAGAGAACGAGAGAGAGAACATGAGAGGGGTGGAGGGGCAGAGGGAGAGGGAGAAGCAGGCTCTCCACTGAGCAGGGAGCCTGACACGGAGCTCAGGGTTTGATCCCAGGACCTGGGATCACGACCTGAGCCAAAGACAGGCACTTAACCTACTGAGCCAGGCACCCCTGTTGTGGTGGTTGTCATTGTTGTTATTGTTGTTGTTTGCAGAGGATATGTCTTACTTCTTAATATGTTTTATTAAGTAATTTTAAAATGTTTTAATATAAGAGGCTTCTCCTACCTTTTCACAGATGCTATCAAAGGAGGGCAAGATGACACAGGAGAAGGGAACAAGTATTAGGAATGAGAAAAACCATTTGCATATAAGGATAAAATGTGCTTGTTCACTAGTGAACAAGGAGATGATTTTAGACCCATTAAAATGATCATAAATGAAAGGATAACCCACTTTGAGGAGCTCTAAGTGGGCCGAGCAGTCACAAACTAGGCCAGTCTGAAGCACAGTAGAGCCAAAAGGGTAAAAGGGCAAAATTAAATTGAAGAGGCCATTTTTGTTAATAGAATGAAAATGGAACCAAAATTAACACTTGAGTCAGAGATTAATACGTGGACGTAGTGTTCTCATCCTTAATTCAGTAATGCTTTCGCACCTTAGGGTCGGACTCCACGCATTCATGGGATTCAGGGTATCCGCATTCTGTTGTTTGGCTTCTTTAGGGAATCAGCTCGTGAGACTAAAAATGTACCATGACAACCATGTCATTTAGCTCCTCTGACAATTTAATTAGACCTCCCTTTAGATTTTTTTTCTGGAAAATTATACATCATGAAAAATATTTTAATGGAATCACATGCCGACAGTATTTAAGGAGATTTAATGCTTCAGTGTGTGGAGACCCCCTGCCCCGGGAGGTGACAAACCCTTTAGCAATCCAATGTTCATGCTGCCATCCACCACTGTTCTAAATTCTGATCCCTACAGAGTGTCCGTAATCAGCCATTCCCGCCATACCCGAGGCCCTCCAGCCACGGCCCACAGCACCTGCTGCATAGGCTGCCCCCCACCCAGGCCAGGGGGAGTGGGAAGGGAGGTCACCCCCCCAGATTACTTCCTTCCACAGCGGCGCAAGCGACACAGGACTGCTTTAGGTGAAATCGTAAGGGGGGGGGTCTTACCTTTGGATTTGGGGCCTTTGCAGCCCCAGCCCCACCTTGCTAGGGCCTTCTGCTCTGTTCTCCACGCAGCTGGCTGGCTGTCAGGCATAGCGGAGAAAGCCAGCCTTTGCAACCAGGCTGCCGGGATCGGACTGTGCCCCCCACCTCTCCTCCATAGCTCTGGGCAAACTGCACCCCAGTTCCCCGATCTGTAAAACAGAAATAATAGTAGGACCTATCTCATAACAGTAAAGATGCAGGAAAGGCCGTGAACTGTTCTAGTCCATACCAGCGAGGATCAGTGCTCCCACTGGCCCCCCGTAAAAGTGCAATCACACTGCTACGGGCCAGGAGGCAGAAAGGAGGGTTAGACCTGGGGCTGGGCTCAGTAAAGTTTGGGCGGCTGGAGGGAGAATGCCAAGAACCATGAGGGCAGGGGGACCAGTCGGGGAAGATCAGAGGTGACCCCGTCTTAATTTCAAGTCCCATACATGATGGGGAAAACAAGGTCTTTGTGAATCCAAATAACGGCCCCACTTTCTGGCCCTACAGCACTGCATGAAGAAGTCAGCCACTTTGAGAAGCGCAAGGTGTTTATTTTAGTATCCACGGTGATGACCTGGGCGCGATCCAAACCCCTGGACCCTGTAAGTAGTGCACTAGCTTTTCCTTTTTGTTTTTAAATAAAGCTTTATTTATCTATTTGATAGAGAGAAAGTGAGTGAGAGGGGAGAGGGGCAGAAGGAGAGGGAGAGAGAGAACCCTAAGCCGACTCCCCACGGAGTGAGGAGCCCAACGTGGGGCTCAATTCTGGGACCCAAGATCATGACCTGAGCTGAAATCAAGAGTCAGATGCTCAACCAACTGAGCCACCCAGGTGCCCCTCTACTAGCTTTTCCTTTATGCAGCCTTTCACCCTGAATACCTTGTGATCTGTGTGCGGAGAGAACTTTCTACAGTGCACCATGTATTCTTGCCCTCCTGAACCCTATCCCATAATAAGCATTCAGCAGAAATCACCAACTCTAAGCACACTCAATTCTGAGGGGCCTTACTGTGTTATGTGCCAGTTAGGAAGGAAAAGATAAATGATACCTATTAAACCGTAATCGTGCTTACTTATCACTTAGACTTCTTATCTGAAAAAGCTCTCTTTTAGGAGTATTGAGACCTCTATTTCTGTCATATGCCTTCTCATGCAGAGATGAAAAGGAAAATGGATGCCCCATAGAGCTGTTATAGGAACCCCCAAACCCCTTCATCTTCAGAGGCCAGGTGTGTGACTCACCCCTACCTACTGTCTTTGTCCACACAATAACTCAGTAGGAAAGCTGCCTCGTGTCATTTCCTTCCTTTTCTACAAAGTGCATGGTTATTCCTCTGCAGGAGTGTGGACTTGCAGTCGGTCTTCTGGGGCTGTTGACTTTCTTTACTGATGTCAGATGGACCTTTGCTGTTCTGCCCCAGTGCCTTTGTGCCCGTGAACCACCTTTTCACCCCGGTGCTGAATCACAGAGCAATCTTGTGAAAGACATTTAGAAAGGCAGCTCAATGAACAGGTGCAGTGCCTGATTCCATGAGAAGGGATGACGATATCAGTTGTGCTCAAGGTCACCCAGGCGCCAGCAAGGACTGCGTCAACACTTCCTGGCTGAGCACCTCCGTAAGAATCCACTGATCGATTGCAAGGCACATTCTCACTTCAGAGCTCAGACTGTGGGGAGGGAAGGGCACATGTTAGAATCAATGGAATACATTACTTATCAGGAGGAAATATGTAGGGACTTACCACACATTGCGTCAAAGGCCATTTGTTTGTTTAATTGTCTCTCCCTTGGTGAACTGGGAGATCCTTGAGATCAGAGACCTAAGGTTTTCTGTCCTTTTCTCGTAAAGTTCACTCACCCACTCCATCTGGTTGCCGTCACCTCAACGGCCAAGCTGGTCATTTGACTCCTGTTCTAGTTCCTTCCTTCAGACTGCCCAGTGAAGTGTCTGTTACAAAACCGTCATTGGTCACTTGACTGGCAGCTGGCCTGCCAGACTGTGCTCACTCCTTCAGTTATAAACTAACTCGTACTGAATTCAGCAAGACGGGAGTGTATTGGCTCATAACTGGCGAGTCCGAAGATGGACTTCAGGCACAGCTGGAGCTAGAAGCTTAAACAATGGCCTCAGAGCTCACTAGTCTCTCTCTTCTGTTGCTTCCTTCCTCCTGAGTAGTCTTCATTCTCAGGTAGGCTCCCCTCCTGCTGGCCCCAGCAGCTCCCAGGCTTACCTCCCCAGAGCTTCAGTTCCCTTGTTCACTTTGGTGGTCCCAGGACTGGAATATGCTATGAGTCCAAGTGTTGGGCCTAAACTTGAGCCAGTCACTGTGGCCAGGGGAACACAGAGCTCGGATGGGCCAGGCCTGGGGTTCTATACTCACTTCTAGAGGCAGGCAGGATCAGTCCCTAAACTGCGTGGGCTGAGAGTGGAGAAGAAGTGGGTCCCCCAGAAGAAAATACAGGGAAATGGCGGCCGTGTTAGCTCCTATGTCCTGTGGTACGTCTGTATCCTCTCCCTGTGGTTCTAACTTATATTTCCTTGACAGCTCATGATGGCTTGAAGTGAGGTTTACAAAAGTGTAACTTACGTAGAGTACAGGTGACCCTCTTTCCTGGACACTAATGTGAGTTTTGACAAATGCACACGGTTGTGTAACCACCCCAGCAGTCAAGACAGAGAACCAATTTGGGGGTGTTTCCATCACGCCCCAAAATTCTCTACCCCACACCACACAAAAGCTCACTTCCGGATGGATCATATAATTAAAAGTAAAAGCCAACACTTTGATTTTTTAAGAAAAATTAATAGAACTTAGAGAGGAAGAGCCCTTAAACAGGACCTAGTAATGCTAAATATGACCCCCAAAGTGAATAAAATCAACTGCAGTGGAATGAATGAGGTAGTTATGGATGGAATGATGCTGTGTGTGAGATTTACCTTCAAAATCACCCCGGAGATGAGGAAGTAAATGCAGGGCCAAGAGGAAACCAGATTCGCTATGCAGGAACCCAAATAGAATTTCGAATCGTGCGGAAACATCACACGAACCCAAACTGAAGGGTGTTCTTTTTTTTTTTTTTTAAGATTTTATTTATTTATTCGACAGAGATAGAGACAGCCAGCGAGAGAGGGAACACAAGCAGGGGGAGTGGGAGAGGAAGAAGCAGGCTCATAGCGGAAGAGCCCGATGTGGGGCTCGATCCCATAACGCCGGGATCACGCCCTGAGCCGAAGGCAGACGCTTAACCGCTGTGCCACCCAGGCGCCCCAAGGGTGTTCTATTAGAGAACTAGTCCATATGCTTTTAGAATGGCAATAAAGGACAGAAAACCAAAGCCCTGCTCCAAATAAAGATGAATGAGACATGGCAGTTCCGGGCCAGACGGGATCTTGGGCTGGACCCCCTGCTGGAGGATAAAGTGCTCTAAAGCACATCGCTGGGACAGCTGACAACGTTGGAGGATGGACTGTTGGTTGGATAAAATTTTTTATCAATATTAAATTTCCTGAATTTTATCACCGTACTGTGGTTTCATGGGAGAATGTGCTTAGGAGATATGCACTGAAAAGTTAAGAGAAGAGGGGCACGGTGTATGCAGCCTGCTCTCAAATGGTTTAGAAAGAAAGAAAGAACGTGTGTGTGCTGTGGGGAAATATAATTAGGAGCAATGTCTTCACCCAACCCGGAAAATCCCTCCGCAAGCCAGTAGAGAAAGAAAACAGCTTTATTACTGAACAAGCATTAGAATGGAATGTCATGCACGTTGTGGGCAGTCCGCTAAGAGATTCCAAAGATAGAAGGAAATCTCACCTTTTTCTGTAGCCAAGCAGATTCAGTCCATTGCATACATGTTTCCTGATAAACAATAACTAGTTTTTGAGTAAGGGGCCTTGACAGCGCCATCTGTCACAGATCGTTCGTCCTAGATTCACCTAGTAATTTGGGTGGCCATCTGTGTTAGCTAATTGGGTTTATCCAGAGGAAAAACAAAACTTTCCTATCTTTATGACAGGAGGTAGCTTTGCAGCTGAGAGCAAGGTGTGCAGCAGTTAGGCTCCTGCCTTCCCGCAGAAACTGGAAGACAGGTGCTCTCTCCCTTAATGTTTACATTTCAAAGAGGTATCTCCCAGGTCCTTGAGAAAGACCTTTCTTGGGTAGAAAGCTGGCAAGAGGCTTATTTTGCTTCTTAAAAAAAAAAAACACCTCACTCACTTGGGGCACCTGGGTGGCTCAGTCGGGTAAATGTCTGACTCTTGATTTCAGCCCAGGTCATGATTTCAGGGTCCTGGGACTGAGCCCTGCATCTGGCTCCGAGCTCAGCAGGGAGTTTGCTTGCGATTCTCTCTCTCCCTCTGCCCCTGCTTCCCCCTTCCCCACTTGTGTGCTTGTGCTCTCTCTCTCTCTCAAAGAAATAAATAAATAAAATCTAAAAAAAAAAAAGACACACATTTCAAAGAGACAGAGAAAGAACTTACAAACTTTTTATGAAAGTATAATGCTCTGAGAAAAAAGGATGGGAGAGAAGCCTTTTCCCTCGTCAACAGGGAGAATTAAGCTTCTTATTTTTAATTTGTATTTGTCCTTAAAATATTCATACAAGGGGCGCCTGGGTGGCACAGCTGTTAAGCGTCTGCCTTCGGCTCAGGGCGTGATCCCAGCGTTATGGGATCGAGCCCCACATCAGGCTCCTCCGCTGGGAGCCTGCTTCTTCCTCTCCCACTCCCCCTGCTTGTGTTCCCTCTCTCGCTGGCTGTCTCTCTCTGTCAAATAAATAAAATCTTTAAAAAAAAAAAAGTCTCTAAGCAGTGATGTAATNTACAAATACAAAGAGAGATACAATGAGAAAACAATGTGATGAAATTTTAAAAATTAGTGGATCTGAGGGAAAACAGGTGTAGGAGTTCTCCATATTGTTTTTGCAAACTTCCCGTAAACGTGAGGTTATGTCCATGTAGAAGTTCACAAGTAAGTAAGGTGTAGAGAAGCACGCGGGGAGCAGAAGAAAGAAGAAAGGTGGGATTTCAGCTGTCCCTGCTGTTGTTGTTGTTGCTGCTGTTTTCAGATTTATTTACTTATTTGAGAGACTGAGAGCTGGGGGTGGGGGCGGGGAGGGGCAGAGGGAGAGGGAGAGAGAAACGCAAGCAGAGCGCTGAGCACGGAGCCCCATGCAGAGCTCGATCCCACAACCCTGAGATCAGGACCCTGAAATCAGGACGTGAGCTGAAACCAAGAGTTGGACGCTCAATGGACTGCATCACCCAGGTGTCCCTCAGTCTCCCCTGTTTGAGGCACAGTTGCGTTAATAGTCTAGGGTTTTTGTGCAAGCCACAAGTGACTTGTGATGATGAGTTGAGCTCAGCTAAATTTGTAAGGGCAGGACATGGGAGGATCTGATAAATGTGAGGCCCCAAAATGTGGCTGTCTGTCACCCAGCCCCACACAAATACTGAATAAAGCCATTTGAGTGCAATCCCTTAATGACTTCCTTTAAGGCCTATGACTGCCTCCTTGCCCAGAGATGTTCACCATCCCAGTTGTGCTTATGGTTGGGATAGGAAGGTCGAATATCTGTCCTCAGTGTCTGGTCATAGAGATGACTGGTTCCCCCTTCTCTAGGGAAAAGGGAACAAACTGAGCCCAAGCTGCTCTGAAGGACTGTTTGTCCCCCAAAAATCTAACTGAAGGGTGTGGGGCAGAAGACGACTTTGGCATCAGTGGAAATCAGGGCTTTCAAGTTGCAAGTAACAGAATCTAGCTAGAGTTAGCAGACACAGAAAGAGGACGTTGTTGTAAAGATATAAGCGATGTCTTACAAAAATCCATGGACAGAGAGCCATCAGGCAGTAGACTGGGGAGCTGGGCAGGCCCTGTGCACCTGTCCCCCTGCTCTTCTCTGCTTCTGCCTTCTCATTATCATCCCAGGAAATCTTAACAACGTGGTCCAAGGAAAGTAGGGGTCATTAACAAGATATGTCAAACTGGAAAAAATCATTGTGAACTCATGACTTTAAGAAAGACAGATCTTTGTGGCGCCTGGGTGGCACAGTTGTTAAGCATCTGCCTTCGGCTCAGGGTGTGATCCCAGCATTCTGGGATCGAGCCCCACATCAGGCTCCTCCGCTGGGAGCCTGCTTCTTCCTCTCCCACTCCCCCTGCTTGTGTTCCCTCTCTCGCTGGCTGTCTCTCTCTGTCAAATAAATAAATAAAATCTTTAAAAAAAAAAAAAGACAGATCTTCAGCTCTGTCATTATGAAAAAATGGCAGCCCTCCTGGGCCTCCCTGAGGCACAATTGTTCATCCCTAACGCCACTTTTTGGTGCACTAGCTCCAGGACACTACGGAAGGTACTGGATTTGTGTTTCGGGTCAGTAAAAACCTGGGTAAGCCTGGAACGTATCTTGGGTGCTAGGAAGCTAAGACATTTTCAGAGATGCCATGGGCAGTGCTGAGAGTCCAAGGAGGGCTCCCCAGCAGCCCAGTGGTGAAGGGTGAGCGTCAGGAAAATAATTTTGCATGCTGGGCATTTCCCACTGCCCTTTCAGATCCAGTCTCCACTTTTCTCCACCCTGCTCTGGACTGACAGGCTAGGTCAGCAAGCGAGCTTGCCCTCTCCTGCCCACTGGGTTTGATTTTATTTATTTCTTAGAGAATGAGAGAGTGAGAGCAAGCACGAGCAGGGGGAGCAGCAGGCAGAGGGAGAGGGAGAAGCAGACTCCCTGCTGAGCAAGGAGCCTGATGCGGGACTCGATCCCAGAACCCTGAGATCATGACCTAAGCCAAAGGCAAATGCTTAACCTACTGAGCCACCCAGGTGTCCCAATAATGCCGTTTTTAAACTCTCCTCAAATTACCCACTTTGTCCTGCTAAGACGCCGACTGACACATTGTGGTTAACTGAAATCCATCGAGTTGGTGAAAAGCCATGACTTCATTATACAACTCAAAAGAGAAAGGTGAGCTTGGATTGGTGTAGACACTGCTGGTCCCCTGGCACCCACCCTCCTCCTCCGTCTTCCTTGCCAGCAGAGTCCTGATTTGCTCAGTGGCCGAGCTGCCCATGAGAGCCAGGGAAAGGGGACGCTATCCCCAGCTCCAGGGGGAAAGCCTTATGAATCCAAATGAACCATGATGGCCCCATTTCTCTCATCAATGATGAGCTAAGCGGCAGGCATGAAAGCTAATTCCAGAACGCCAGGGAGTAACAGCCAAACCCCAGACACATAGAATGTCTTAGCCATGGTGAAAATTTATTCCTTACTCGTATGCAACATATGACAGGTGTTCTTGATGAATGAGTAAGTGTCCTCCCAACTCTGATCCGGGACCCAGGTTCCTCCCACTGGATGGCTTGACCATATTCCAGAGTGGCCTCCAGAACCATTATGCAAATCTACATCAAGCCTGGGAACTCGGGGTAGAAGGCACAAAAGATCACGCACGGGAAGCTTTCCAAGCCAGGCGTGAAAGACATGTGCATCCCTTCCTAAATCCCTTTGACTAAAACCCAGTCACGTGGCCACACCCAACTGCAAGAGAGCCCGGGATATGTCATCTAGCTCTGCACCCAGGAAATCAGCGTGGTCCAGGCATTGGCACAGAGAGAAGTCTGCCAGGAAACCTCTGTGAAGGGCTCGTCTCTGATTAGACGATGCAACCTTCTTCTCTCTGGGGATACTGTCCCCTCGGACATGACACTTGGAACTAACTGCTGCTGTCAGTCTTGCTAGGAGCCTGAAGAGGGAGGGCACACCCAGAGGGAGAGAGAGCCGAGAGAGCATCAGAGAAGCAGAGAAGCCCATCACAGGGCACCTGGAGCTACCCTGGCTCTTTTGCGTTGTTTTGTTTTAAGGAGGCCCCACACCCAACACGGAGCCCAACATGGGGCTTGAACTCACAACTGTGAGATCGAGACCTGAGCCAAGATCAAGAGCCAGACACTTACCAACTGAGCCATTCAGGTGCCCCTGGAGCCACCCTGCTTCTGATGTTATTTTGGGGAGATAATCAATCCCATCATTGTTGAGGCCATTTTGAATTTAGTTTTCTGTTCTTTGTAGCCAAAAGCATCCAAACGGATACAAAACTGTATACAGGGCATTTATTTATTTTGTTTATTTTTATTTATTTTTACTTATATTTTTTATTGTGTTCAGTTAGCCACCATATAGTACATCATTAGTTTTTGACGTAGTGTTCAGTGATTCATTAGTTGTGTATGACACCTAGTGCTCGTCACAACACGTCCCCTCCTTAATACCCATCACCCAGTTACCCCATCCCCCTACCCTCCGGCATTTTTTAATACAAAAGAAGGGTAAATATAATAGAATATTTTCATTTGTATTTGTTTTAATAAGTGGGAGAATCTTAATACTTATGGGGCCTTTTTCTTTAGTATCTGTTTTATTTTTTTAAGACTTTTTAATTTTTAAAAAAAATTTATTTACCTGAGAGAGAGAGAGAAAGTGAGACAGAGGCAGAGGGGAAGCAGAGTGGGACTCGATCCCAGGACCCTGGGATCATGACCTGAGCCGAAGGCAGGCGCTTAACCAGCTGAGCCACCCAGGCACCCCTAGTATCCGTTTTAGAAGGATAGCTATGTGTTTGCTTTCTTATGTGTGAGTCAAAAGCGGTGACCGTTACTCAGCCACAGAGCTCGGAGGAGAAAAGACTCGTGTGCTCTGATAGTCCCGTGGAAGGTCCAGCAGGTGTGCCACACAAGCAGTCAAACACAGTGACCAGTGGAAAAGCAGGCCCAACACCGTAGTACAAGACAACAGATTTCACCCAAACAGAAAGGGGAGGACCACTCTGCAGAGTCAGTTCTTCACCTCCCGGAAGGATGAAGCCCCTAAGCAAGCTGACTGAGCGTAGTGAGATGTTACCAAGGCAGGCTAAGTTTCCAGGATTGCTTCCAGCCACCACTGTGTGACAACCAAAGATCATGGATACAACGCCGACAAAAAGTTGACTCATCATTTATTGGAAAAGCACAGATGCAAATAGTTACCAGGAACTAAAACCTCTATGAAAGAAACAGGATCAAAATATACTTCATTTGTCGTCTATTAGTAACAAGTGACATTTAAGGACTAGAGGGAACACATCCCAGCAACCAGTAGCGAAGGTTCCTAGTGTGCAAGCCAGGTCTCTCTCCGAACCCGGCATCGGGATGACAACTCAGAACCTGCAGCCCAGGCTGGTTCCCATGGACGGGCAACAGCGCAGCTGGCCAGGGAGACGGCGAGCTTCCTTGCCCCTCAGTCCTGGGCTCAGAATGTCAAGGAAGAGGTTGACTGGCCATCAAAACCTGTGGCCAGAGAACCAGAGCACTGGGGATGTGACCATCTCTGCTGCAGCCACGAGGATGGAAGGTGAGGCAAATCCTAGAAGAGGGGTGCTGGGCACCCAGGGAGCCCAGGAGGGCCCATCAGGCAGGCTGCCCCCCACCATCATGACAGCCAGGGCTCTGGAGATGGACTCAATCCATCCCAAAGGCAAAGCCAATTACACTGTTGCCAGACCCTATGTGAGTAGGATCCCCAGATCTGGCAAATGCAGATACAGGATGCCCAGTTAAATTTGGATTTTAGAGAAACCGTGAATAATGTTTAGCATAAGTATATCCCATGGAGGGTATTTAAGACATACTTACACTGAGAAATTTTTTGTTTGTTTATCTGAAATTCAAATTTAGCTGGCTGTCCTGTATTTTTCTCTGGCAATCCTCCGTGTGAGCCACTGGGCATACTTTAGAGGTCAGCTAATCACGTAACAGGTGCTCATTGAGTGTCTACCACAGACCCAGAACTGAGGTGGGTTAGCTTGATCTTCTCCTGACTCTCCCCCAGTCTCCCTCCCACAGCAATACCATCATTCCAGCTGCTCCAGCCTCAGTCCCTGCCACCCACCAGCCAAACCATCAGTACATTGTGCTAACTCATCACCCAAAACGTGGCGGAATCCGTCTTGCTCTCTTTGTATTCATGGCGACATTCTAGCCCAAGCCTTGGCCTTTACCACCCCCCACTACAAAAGCAGCCTGGTAACTGGTGCCTGCCATCACCTCCTTCCAATCCAATCTTTAAGGAACAGCCTAAGTGATCCTGTGAAAATACAATTCAGATCATGTTTTAGTTCTGTTTAAAATGCTCAAAACCCTTCAATGCCTTCTTACCCTCTTAGACTAAATGTAAATTTCTCAACATGGTCCACAAGCCCTGATCAACTGGCTATTGCCTGCCTTGTCCTCTACCAATTCCCAGCTTTGCTTTGGTCCTTTGGGCCCTTCCTGCCAATAATTGTGCCACTTCTGGTCCTCATCCTAGTGTTTTTGCTGTCTCTCTGATTCATTCCATGTAAACCCAGTACTCAGATGCTTTGGATTGATTATTGAACGTGGACCACTGTGATGTGGTTGAAAGGCTCCTTATTGAACCTTGTGTTTTAAAACTACCCCACCAACTACTAGGACCTCTATGTATGGATGGGTCAGGGGAAGTCACTCTGTACCGTGAGTCTCAATTTCTTCCTTTGATTTTCTGTAAGTTTTCATTTCCTTGTTCTGGAAGGATCCTTCCATGGGTCCACCCTCACAAGAGGGTGAGCTGTGGAGGGAATCAATCAACATGATATGCCGCTTAGTGGACTGTGGAGAAATGTTTCTCATCCTTGATTCCCAATGCAAATTGATATTTCGCCTTATCTGACAGAAACTTGCATGTGGAATGCTTTTTTTAATAGAAGGTTGATTTAAGAGGAAAGGGCAAAGTGGAAAAGAGAAAAAAAAACCCACAAGTTAGGTTAAAACATGAAACTATGTATGTTGCAAGAACTATTAAAAAATGGGTTATTAAAAAAAAAAAGAAATGGGTTGTTTTATTTACCCAAAGGATACAAACATAGTGATCCGAAGGGGCACCTGCACCCAATGTTCATAGCAGCCATGTCCACAACAGCCAAACTGTGGAAAGAGCCCAGATGTCCATCGACAGATGAATGGATAAAGACTATGTGGTCTATATATATATAATCGAATATTTTTTTAAGACTTTTTATTTATTTATTCGACAGAGATAGAGACAGCCAGCGAGAGAGGGAACACAAGCAGGNGATGTGGTCTATATATATAATGGAATATTATTCAGCCATCAAAAAGAATGAAATCTTGCCATTTGCAACAACGTGGATGAAACTAGAGGGTATTATGCTAAGCTCAACAAGTCAATCAGAGAAAGACAATTATCATATGATTTCACTCATACATGGAATTTAAGAAACAAAACAGGATCATAGGGGAAGGGAGGGAAAAATAAAATAAGATGAAATCAGAGAGGGAGACAAACCATGAGAGTCTTAACTCTAGGAAACAAACTGAAGGTTTGGGGGTGGAGGATGGGAGTCGGGGAGGGGGTAACTGGGTGACGGACATTAAGAAGGACACGTGATGTGATGAGTACTGGGTGTTATATGCAACTGATGAATCCCTGAACTCTACCTCTGAAACTAATAATAAGCTATATGTTAATTAATTGAATTTAAACAAAATAAAAATTTTTTAAAAGAAATGGGTTATTTTATATCTTTAAAAGACATTTAAATTTTTTATTTTGCCTAAGGTAAGTATAAATGATACCATTTGGCTAGCTAAAACATTTTCAAGGGAGTTGAATCACTGGGAAAAGTAAGCAGTAGCTTTTCAAATGCTTTGAACTCTCTGGAACACAGTCGAGCCAGCATTTGGGGCTTAGAAGTTTTATGTAGCTCTAAGTTTTATGTCTCAGGTTTGGCTTTTTGTCCTTCATAGGATGATTCTGAGATTCCATTTACTGAAGAGGATTATCGAAGAAGAAAACACCATCCAAATTTCCTGGACCACATAAATGCTGAAAAAATGGTTCTCAAATTTGGAAAAAATGTAAGTCTGGAGTAGTAAAGCAGCTAGGGTGAGAGAAGTCCTTTCTGAGGCAGCGCTCGGTGCACACGGCCAGGGCTGGGCTGTTCCACGTGTATCTCAACTTCTTACACGTCTCTGTGTCTAGTCTCCTTGTCCTTATACCCACAGATCTCTGAGCTTCAGGCTTACCCCAAGATGGGCTGTCCTTTGGTTCTGGTCCCGGTGTTGGTCCAGCCCACTAAGTTGACAGCCTTGTGTTAGGGCCCCAGGAGAGCTCAAGCTCTCGCCCACTAAGGTGTGGGTCCAAAGAGTCCCTTAGCCCAGAAGAGACAAATAACTCAGAGTCCAAGCGGGAAGGTGGGGAGCCACATTTGCCCCTTTTCCAGAATCTCTCATCTGATTCTTATACCAGAAAAGTGTGTATTAACCTTACCCTACAGATCTGGAGATGAAGCCTTCCAGAAGTTAAGTAACTAGGGGTGCCTGAGTAGCGCAGTCGTTAAGCGTCTGCCTTTGGCTCAGGGCGTGATCTCGGCGTTATGGGATCGAGCCCCACATCAGGCTCCTCCGCTATGAGCCCTGCTTCTTCCTCTCCCACTCCCCTGCTGTGTTCCCTCTCTAGCTGGCTGTCTCTCTGTTACATAAATAAATAAAATCTTAAAAAAAAAAAAAGAAGTTAAGTAACTAGCTTAAGGTCACATAATTAGGATTTGCTGAGCACCGTCCTGAGCACTTCTTGGCCTTGTCGGATCCACTCCGTACAGCAGTGGTGTCGTATATATACATAATTATCCTCATTTCACAGATGTGGGCGCTGTGGGGAAGAGGTACCAAGTGGTAGAGCTGTGGTTCAACCTCAGATCCATCCGACCACAAAGACAGCAGGGCTTATTTTTATTTTATTTTTTCTGGATTCCAAACCTCCATCATTCAATAGGGTTGATCTGGACGCGGGCGCGGTCACGGTCACGGTCACCTGCTATTATGATATACCTATGGCTATAGCGGCTGAGAACCTCTTGTGACACTAACAGCTTCTTAGACTTCTGGTGCAGCAAAATTTATCATTTTGACACATAGATATTGTAAAACCATCGTATTTCCTTTCTTTTGTCAAAATAATGGTAGGAATGCCCTGGTGATGAATGAGTTTTCTACACCTAAGGATTATTGAAGGTTTGCTCACTATATGCCAGGCGCTATGCTAAGTGTTTTACTTACGGTAGTTCACGTAATCCTCGTGTATCTCAGTAACCCTCAAAATTCTGTGAATCAAGGGCTATTATCATTATCCTCGTTTAGCTTATGTAGAACTTATATAGAACCCCCAAACCTCTGAAGGTTCCATCCACTACGTTTTTCCCATGAGCAGAGAACCCACTGTAGGTGTATGTAATCATGGCTCTAAGGTGACACCTTGTGGTCTCAGAGGATATTACTATGGGAACTTAGTCCCCACCTTCTGTCCTATTAAAACAAAAACTTTTTTTTTTTTTTACTTTGGCAATACAAACACTGCAAGTGTAAAATATTTGAAGCAAATAACTGTGGGATTCGGAATTCTAGCCCCTTTTCTACCCATTAATTGATGACCTTCGCTAAGTCATTAAAGTTTGGGAGTTAAAATAAATGAATAAAGGCACTAGACTACACAGGTCTAAATTTCTTCCAGTTCCAAATCTGGTGAGTATATTATTTTATTAAGCATTCAGCATTGCCCCAGATAGAGAATCAATGACTTCTTGATCAATTATGTTCAATTATCTAGATGAGAACACATGATCACACACACACAAATAACTCATGTGGCTGATAGTCTAAAGTGGAGAAATCTTATCATTTTAAAATCTGTTTTAATATCTGTTTTCTTATAAAAACATTAAATTTGTCTCATGCTGTAAATAGTACAATCAAAACTTTATTTTAAAAATATATTATTTGGGGGGCATCTGGGTGGCTCAGTTGGTCAAACTCTTGATCTCAGCTCAGGTCTTGATCTCAGGGTTATGAGTTCAAGCCCCGAATTGTGTGGCTTGGAATCAAGGTAATGCTGGCCTTGTAGAATGAGTTTGGAAGTTTTCCTTCCATTTCTATTTTTTGTAATAGCTTGGGAAGATTAGTATTTTCTCTTCTTTAAATGTTTGGTAAAATTCCCATGGGAAGCCTCTGGCCTCAGACTTTTGGTTTTTGGGAGATTTTTGAGTACTGATTCAATTTCTTTGCTGGTTATGGGTCTGTTCAAATTTTCTGTTTCTTCCTGTTTCAGTTTTGGTAGTTTGTATATTTCTAGGAATTTATCCATTTCTTCCAGATTGCCCAGTTTGCTGGCATATAACTTTTCATAATATTCTCTTATAGCTGTTTGTATATCTGTGATGTTGGTTGTGATCTCTCCTCTTTCATTCATGATTTTATTTTCTTGGGTCCTTTCTCTGTTCTATTTGATAAGTCTGGCTAGGGGGTTATCAATTTTATTAATTCTTTCAAAGAACCATCTCTTAGTTTCATTGATTTGTTCTACTGGGTTTGTTTCTATATCATTTATTTCTGCTCTAATTTTTATTATTTCCCTTCTTATGCTGGCTTTAGGCTTTATTTGCAGTTCCTTTCCTAGCTCCTTTAGGTGTAAGGTTACGTTGTGTATTTGAGACTTTTCTTGCTTTTTGAGGTAAGCCTATATTGCTATATACTTCCCTTTTAGGACTGCCTTTGCTACATCCCAAAGATTTTGGACTGTTGTGTTTTCATTTTCATTTGCTTCCGTGTATTTATTCATTTATTTATTTATTTCTTTGGATTTCCTGGTTAACCCATTCATTCTTTAGTAGGATGTTCTTTAACCTCCGTGTATTTGTGGTCTTTCCAAATTTTTCCTTGTGGTTGACTTCAGATTTCATAGCATTGTGGTTTGAAAATATGCATGGCATGATCTCAATCTTTTTGTACTTATTGAGGGCTGATTTGTGACCCAGTATGTGATCTATTCTGGAGAATGTTCCATGTGCACTCAAAAAAAAAAATGTGTATTCTGCTGCTTTAGGATGAAATGCTCTGAATATATCTGTTAAGTCCATCTGGTCCAGTGTATTATTCAAAGCCATTGCTTCCTTGTTGATCTTCTGCTTACATGATCTGTCCCTTGTTGTAATGGGGTGTTAAAGTCCCCTACCGTTATGGTATTTTTATCAATGAGTTTCTTTATGTTTGGTATTAATTAATTTATATATTTAGCTGCTCCNATGTCTCTCTCTCTGTCAAATAAATAAATAAAAATATTTTTTAAAAATTTGTTTTTAAAGCTAGTTTGTCTGATATAAGTATGGCTACTCAATCTTTCTTTTGATGTCCATTAGCATGATAGATGTTTCTCCACCCCCACACTTTCAATCTGGATGTGTGTTGAGGTCCAAAATGAGTCTCTTATAAGCAGCATGTAGATGGGTCTTGGTTTTTTATCCATTCTGATACCCTGTGTCTTTTGATTAGAGCATTTAGTCCGTTTATATTCAGAGTAATTATTGATAGGTAAGCATTGACTGCCATTGTAATACCTGTAAAGTCACTGTTTCTGGAGATTTTTCTCTGTTTTCTTTGTTGCTTTTGGTCTTTCGTTCCCACTCAAAAGGGTTCCCTTTAATATTTCTTGCAGGGCTGGTTTAGTGGTCACGAACTCCTTTAGTTCTTCTTTGTCTGGGAAACTCTTTATCTTTCCTTCTATTCTGAATGACAGCCTTGCTGGATAAAGTATTATTGGCTGCATATTTTTCTCCTTCAGCATGTTGCATATACCCTACCACTCTCTTCCGGACTACCGGGTTTCAGTGGAGAGATCTACTGCTAACCTGATTTGTCTTCCCTTGTGGGTTAGGGATTTCTTTTCCCTTGCTGCTTTCAGGATTCTTTCCTTTTTAAAGATTGATTAACGGCTTGATTGATTTAAGAGAGAGAGAGAGAGAACACAGAAGGAGAGGGAGAAGCACACTCCCCACTGAGCAAGGGGCCCAGTGCAGGGCTTGATCTTAGGACCTGAGCTGAAGGCAGATGCCTAACTGACTGAGCCACCCATGTGCCCCACAAGTCTTTCTTTAACTATATTTTGCAGACTTTACTATGATATGTCTTGGTGTTGGCCAGCTTTTATTGAATTCGGTGGGAGTTCTCTGTGCCTTCTGGATTTGGATGTCTGTGTCCTTCCCCATACTAGGGAAGTTTCCAGCTATAATTTGCTCGAACAAACCTTCTGCTCCTTTTTCTCTTCATTTTCTGGGATTCCTATGATACAAATGTTATTACACTTTATGGAGTTTCGGAGTTTTCTAAGTCTACATTCATGATCCAATACATTTCTTTCCCTCTTCTTTTCAGCTTCATTATTTTCCACAAATTTTATCTTCTATATCACTTGTTTGTTCCTCTTCTTTTCCCATCCTTGTTGTCATTGCATCCAGTTGGCTTTGCGTGTTGGTTACAATATTTTTTATTTTGGCCCCTCTGTGGTGTCTACTGGCCCAGCTAGTATCCTTATAATTGTTATTTTAAATTCTGGCTCAGGCATATTACTTACATCTGTTTTGATTAGATCTCTGGCCATGACCCCTTCATGTCCTTTCTTTTGGAGTGAATTCCTCTGTCTTGTCATTTTGTCTAGGTCAGTGTGTGTGTGTGTGTGTGTGTGTGTGTGTGTGTGTGTGTGTGTGTTAGGAAAGCTTGTTATATTTCCTGCTCCTGAGAGTAATGGCTATATTAAGAAGAGATCCTATACTCTCCAGGGCCTGGTGCTTCAGCAAGTGTTTCAGGCTCTGCACTGTTTGCTGCTCCTTTCCTCAGATCAGTCCTCTGCAGAGTTTCTCCTGCAGTGGGGATTGTTTGGACCTTGTCCACAGTGTGGTAAGTTTTAACTAGGTGTGTTTTGGTTTGCTTGTTAAGACACTAGATCCTATTTCTCATAGAGCTGAATCTTTGCAACACTCTATGATCAGTAGACTTGGTGTGAGTGACGGCTTTGTGCTGGTCCTCTCAGAGAGGGGCCTGCTGCACTGGTTCTCAGACTGACTTGCCCAAGTAAAGATGCACCTGCAGGATGCAGGGGGTGGGGCTTGGCTTAATCAGCTCCAGCCTCCACTGGGGGGCACCGGGTTTCTCAATGAGGTCTGTCCATGCTGATGGGGGGAGAGTAATGGCACCACCCCCCTCTGTCACCCCCAGTAGGGGAGTTCACACCCACTGCTGTTCAGGAAGCCCCCACAAAAGAACAAATCATCTCCCCCCTTGTGTCCCTGGCTTCTATCAGATCCCTACCTTCACCCTGTCTGCGTCCAAGCTGTCTGCCTGCTAGGCAGCACAGTACTCCTGTGTTTTATCTCAGGTACACAGCTGGGTTTCAAAACTCCGAATCTTGGGCACCAGGTGCACATGGACCTGTGCTGATCCTCCAGGGGAGGGTCTCCCTGCACTGTGGCCAGTGCACAGAAAAGCGGTCACACAACCATGCAGCAGTTTGGGGTTTATAGTAAAGTGCAGCAAAAAGCCAGCACCAAGGTATACTGCCCTCAGCAGGTGTCTCTGTTCCTCTGCTAATGGACCAGGCAGCACGTTGGTGCCTTCCAGCTTTTTTGTCCCTGGAGAGGCTGTGCCACGACTATCATTCCCAAATGCACTCCAAGAAGGAGCACACTGTCTCCCAGCATGACCCAGGGGATCCTCAGACCACAGTGCCCATACCCTCCTTCCACGCAGGGGCACTGCTATGCCCACCAGGCTCCACCCAGCAGTGGCGCCAACTTCTAAATCTTCAGACTTTGGGCTCCAATGCTTGTAAAAACTTGCAAGAATCAGCCATTCTCGTTTTCCCAGTCAGTGGTTTTAGGGAAGTGTTTCTCTTGTGCAATCCCCTGCATCCTGCTTTCTCTCTGTGTGTCTCTCTCTCCACTCTCCGAGATCAAGGCTCCCTCCTTTCTACAGCACCCGTGATTCTTTCCTCCCTGGAATCATGTCTCTGCACCTCCTACCTTCCACAATGTGGCTTCTTTTGTCTGTCTAGTTCTGCAGCTTGTTCTCTCGGCATTCAGATTGAGTTCTTGGGTGTTTGGAATGATATGATATTTATCTAGCTGTGTTCGAGGGACAGGGCAAGCATAGGGTCCCCTACTGCTCTGCCATCTTAACTCCTTCTCCGTGTCATTTTTTGGTTCATTTTTCACTGAATTGCTTTTTGGTAGAGAATGTGGTCTGGGTGGTGAGATGCTTTGCTACATAGTACACGGCCAGTGTTGTTTTTATTTTAAATTCCATGCAGACTTGAAAAACCTGTGTTTTTCAAACCTGTGTGCAGTTTCCATATATGTCTACTTAGGTCAAGTTTCTTAATGGTGTTTTGCGTATCTTACTAGTCTGGGGTCTCCTGAATCTATCAATTACTAAGAGAGGTATACTAAAAAATCTCCCACTATGGAGTAAATGTATCCATATTTCCTTGAAATTATGTTAGATTTTTGCCTTTTTTCATTTCAAGGCACAGTCCTGTAACACCTTCACAGTGTTAGACATTGTCGGAATGAAACTATAAAATCATTTTTCTCTTAACAATTGGGAGCAGAACAATATCTCTGGCCAGGTCCACAGCTTTCCAGACTGTTCTCAAGTATTAATGGAGTCTTTTCTAGTTCTTACAAAGGCTCAGACAGGTTTAATACTAAAGTCATGAGTCTGTCATTTAATTTTCAACTTCTCTCCTGCCAGCTCAGCCTGACTCAGGCTCAGATGAATGCAGGAGGGAGGGAGGCTAAGACGTGATCAGATCTCCTCTTTTCTCCACCTTAGTTGACTCCCTTCTCTCCTGTTCTCTGTTCCTTGCTCTGCCACCAGCCTATTCTTTTTTTTTTTTTTTTTAAGATTTTATCTATTTATTTGTCAGAGAGAGAGAGAGAGCACAAGCAGGGAGAGCGGCAGGCAGAGGGAGAAGCAGGCTCCCCGCTGAGCAAGGAGCCCGATGTGGGACTAGATCCCAGGACCCTGAAATCATGACCTGAGCCGAAGGCAGACACTTAACCAACTGAGCCACCCAGGCATCCCCCTCCCTATTCTTTATCATTATCATCACTCTCCTGATCATCTTGTTCTTTTCCTTTGTTTCTCATTTCTTGATTTTTTTTCATCATTATAACCATATTTATTTCATAATCTCTACTAATTTATTTTCTGAAGGCAATGCAAGGCTGATTTCATTCGTGGTGGATTGTTCCCTCGTCAGTTTTATAATTTTGGCTTGTGAGCTCATCTTTAGGAAGGTCTTTTAGTATAAAGTTTCTATTATAATCGTATTTTCTTGTGATTTCTGGAAGTCCAGCTGTAAAAATAATCCTGTAATTCAACATGGTTTTTTAAAAATAGCATCTCTTAAATTGTCAATATCCATTTCGTTATAACTCATCACCCCTAAAAACCTCATATAAATGAATTCTTAGGGAAAAGTGGGCTAGTGCAAAGTGTATCTTCCAAAAGTGCTGCTATAAAAGTCTCAAATATATTCAGGGATCAGATGCCTTCAAGACTCGTGTTGGTCAGTGTGAAATGGGAATTCACAATGGGAATATGTCTTACAGTTTGTAATTGGCTTGACAGTCAATGTTGTGCCCTCAAACCAGCACTCATCTGCTACAATGAGGTCACCACCCTTGCCCCAGCTGTTGTCCCTTTACTGGGGTTTTAAAGGACAGGGGAGGTCCCTGGGTCGGGGTAGAGGGAGCTTTGTATTTGCCTCTCTGAACTGCCCCAAGAGTCTCACTGCCTAAAATGCTTTTTATGTTAATATTTGGTTCTGGAATCCCTAGATTAAGCAGATAATTTAAATGTGAAAGACAAACCATTGAGAAGTACAAGGCCAAGGTTAAAATTCTCAAGGGAGCCTTGGCTAGGTTTGATACCATTCCTTGTCACCTTCTTCTGCCACAGGGTGGACTTTTTCTAATTCACCCTTTTGCTGTGGATGAACCCTTCATATTGCAGCCCAACTCCTAACCTCACCAGGTCGAGTGCTTTTTCTCCTCTTTCTGCATGGATTTTAAAACCCACACTCCTAGACTATGAGATGCTCAGCTTCCCAGGGCACCCACACTGTCCACTCTTCACCACTCTTGTTTTCACTTCTGTTTTTGGTGCCTAAAGATAGCTCTTATGTCCTTGAGAATTCTGTCATCCTAGAAGGATATTAGTGGCATTTTATCTGACATTTCTAGGTATTTGCACTAGGATGTTTTAGATTTTTTTAATCTACCACGGATTACCGGGAGCAGAAGAGAAACTCATTTACCTGATAAAGGTTCTCAATTCCAACATGTATGCTTGTGCACTCTGGGAGGGGTTTCCCACAACACCAGGTAATTCTTGGGCACCTGCCGGCTGTCCTACATTTCAACTCAATTCTGATACTATCTTCCTAGAAAGTAGCATCAGATCTCGCAGGCTTAGGGCTCAGTCCTATGAGTCTGTCCCCTGCTTCCCTCCCCAGTTGTGTTGTGGGGTCGTTGAGCGCTACAGGCAAGAAAGAATTCTTAAGACATTGTATGGTACAACTGAGTAAGTTTATTTAAATAGCACAGGGACAGGACCTGTGGGCAGAAAGGGCTGCACTTTTGCTGTATGAAGCTGGTGGCTATATGCTTAGTGTTCAAGGGGGAGGGAACGTGCAGGGGGTATGAGATCATAAAAGTTCCTTTGAATTTGTGCTTGTAAAACTACTTTTGCAAGATTTCTCTGGTGCTTATCATTTAGTTTCATATTAACCATCAGTGAAATATACGGGCAGTTATGAGACCCTTTAAGGATGTAGCAACCAAGGGGCATCTGAGTGGCTCCGTTGGTTAAGCTCTCAGGTCTTGATCTCACGGTTTTAAGTTCAAGACCTGTGTTGGGCTCCATGCTGGGCGTGGAGCCTACTTAAAGAAAAAGGAATGTAGCAACCGGTACATATTTGATCCTTACCAAAACTATGCAGGCTAGGTCAGCCTCCTGGGCTAAATGTGGACATTTTTCTCCTTCTATTCCTCATCAGTTGCAAGCCCAGTCTGTCACCTGTGCTTCTGACCAACCCTTACAGGTTGGAGATTCCAATGACCCCTCCTACCTCCCGAAGCCTCGGGTTTGATTAGTTTGCTAATAGTGGCTCACAGAAATCAGAAAAACATTTTACTTACTAGATTACCAGTTTGTTATAAAAGAATATAACTCAGGAGTAGCCAGATGGAAGAGAAGCATAGGGCAAGGTTCAGGGAAAGGCATGGAGCTTCTCCGCTCTCCCCAAATCTCCACATGTTCACCAACCCAGAAGCTCTCCAAACCTTCTCCTTTTGAGTTTTGTTTTTTTTTTTTAAAGATTTATTTATTTATGTGACAGAGAGACAGCCAGCGAGAGAGGGAACACAGCAGGGGGAGGGAACACAGCTCCAATGGAGGAGCCCGATGTGGGACTCAATCCCAGAACACCGGGATCACGCCCTGAGCCGAAGGCAGACGCTTAACAACTGCGCTACCCAGGCGCCCCTCATTTTGGGTTTTTATGGAGTCTTCATCATGTTTGAGTAAATCACAGGCCGTTGATCTCCACCCCCCACCCCTCCCTGGAGATGGCAGGGAAGCTGGAAGCTGGCAGTCAACCCACATCTTCAGGTTGGGTCCTGAAGTCACCTGATTAACGTAACAAAAGACACCTATCTCTCTGTTTGCTTGGAAATTCCCATAGTTCTAGGAACTCAGTGCCAGATATGGAGATGAAGACCAAATATGTATTTCTTATTATGAATCACAATATCACACCTTATATTGCGGCCCATTACTAAAAACTCCCTGTGTATGTCCACCTCTCCTATTGGGTAAGTAAAGATCATCATGGAAGGATGCATTTTTATATCTCCCCTTTTCTGTAGGTGCCAGCATAATGCATGCAGGTATTAAGTCTTCACAGATAATTATCTCTGGCTTTCATTTCATTAAAAGTCCCAAATAAATTTCAGTAGTGGTCAGATCCATTCATACAGGACTCATTTTAACCACTAAAATAATCTGGTTTGGTATGATTAATAATATTACATTTAGCTTTTTTCCTCTCCTTTATCTAATAGGCCAAAAAATTCGCAACTTACGTGGTTGCTGCTGGACTTCAGTACGGAGTGGAAGGTGGCATCTTACATTATTTTTTTAAGGTATGACTTTTCAGTGTCTATGAGGGTTTTTTAAAAAGCGTTTTACAGTAAGGTTATGCAATTAGAAGATTTTTTTTCTTTCTCTATTTTTCTTTCCTATGATTGGCAACGTGTATTTACCAATCTCAGAACAATAAGGAAAAAGAGGCATCTCCCTTCATTCATGAGACAGACATTGATGCCTACCATGTGCCGGAAGCCATTGTAGATTTGGGGAATCTGATACTGTAACAATAAAGTCCCTGTATTTGTGGAACTTGCATTCCAGTGGGCTGGAGGAGGAGAGCAAGAGTTCACATAGAGGATTTCAGGTGTTGAAAAATAAGATGGAAAGCAACAAAACAGAGGAAGATAGAGAGCCAGCGGTAGAATTGGGAGGTTCTATCTTGAATATGGTGGTCTGGGAAGGCCTTTCCCATGATATGACATTGAGCAGAAAGTGACAAGGGAGCTGGATACTTAGCTTTCTGGGGGAAAGGCAGTAGGAACTGTAAGTGCGAAGCCCTGAGGCAGAAATGTGTGGGTTGTATTAAGGAACAACAAACAGATGCGTGTAGCCGATGGACAGGAGAATGATGGGCAGACAGGTCCTTTTGTCCTTGTCTGTTCTCAGCTGCTCTTCACCACCTGACCACCGAATGTTGGCTTTTTCGGGTTCTGGCAGAGGGAGAGGGGGAGAGAGAATCTCAAGCAGACCCCACACTGAGTGCAGAGCCCAACAAAGGGGTCGATCTCATGACCCTGAGATGACAAGTTGAAACCAAGAGTCAGATGCTTAACTGACTTTGCGACCCTGGCACCCCCATCTTGTCTTCCCTATCTATCTTCTTCCTGGGTTGATCTGTCCATTTCCATGACTGGTGCCAATGACTCTCAAATGTCAGTTTTTTCAGCAGGGCTCGCTCCTGAGTCCTAGCTCTGTGAATCTGGCTGCCTATTTGGCACCTCACTTTGAATGTTTCGCAAACCTGCTGTTCCTCGAGGACCCCATCTCAGAAAATGAGACCTTCTTCCACCCAGCTGCACCAACCAGAATCCAGCTCCTCCCTCGTTCTCATCTGTCACAAAATTTCCCAGTACCATAAAGCCAACCTCCTCAGGATCTCCTCTCCAACCCCACTCCCCCAGCCCCCCAAGCACAGGCTAGGTAGGGTAGACGTCTCTTGTCCACATGACTGTCCTGGCCTCCACCTCCCAATTTAGACTCTTACTTCCCATCATTCCTTCACGAGGCAACAAAAGCAAATCTAATGATGTTACTTCACTGCTTAAAACCATTCAATGGTTTCCCAAAGTCCGAAATATCTTACAAGATCCAGCGGTCACCTCTTTCACTCTTTAAAAGCAATATAAAATAATCTAGTACCTGGCAGCTAAACAGTATCCAGACTGTCTATTTCTTTATTGCAATACTTCCAAACTCAGGGAAAAGACAAGGGTTTGGACTCTGAAGATCAGGGTTCAAATCCAGACTGGTGACTCATCAGATGTTTTATCTACTAAGCATTTCATCTTTGAATTGATAACAATTACCCCTGGGCTATGGGGGTAATTTTAGACTTTCATTCTCATTTTTTTGTGAGAATGGAGGTGTCATGTATGTGAAAGCATTTCCTTTCTGTGTAGACACCGTGCAGATGACGACTGAAGATAGCCCACGAGACTGTAGATTTCCAGAAAAGTATTTCAGCCTGAGGTTACAGTTTCTCTTAATAGGATTTGATCAGCAACTAAATCTCATCAGAACTCATTTTCAAAACATCCCCTTTAGGTGATGACATCGTCAGACAGCTAGGTCTTTTGGATGCCCCTGACTCTGGCTGTGCGTGAGCTCTGATAGTTACATACAACCAGGGGAAAATAGCTTTTGCTTTCCTTTCAGAGCGCTTGGTTGGGTGAGGTCCCTGCGTTACCTGTGTTTGGAGATGGAACAAATGTAATTCCAGCAATTCATGTTCTGGATCTAGCAGGGTAAGTGTTCTCCTAGCGCTAGGACTTCCCTGGAAGTAATTGACTAATGTGTCTGTGTTTAAGTGAGCACTTAGTGAGCACTACCAAGCGCTAAGACCCTTACATGTGTCACTGTATTCGTTCTTGACAGCAACCCTATGCACAAGGTCTGGTTATTGTCTCTGTTTTGTGTCTGGTGGAATAGTGTCCACCATCTAAAAGTGCCAGGAAAGCCCATAGCACACTCTTCACCCAGAGGTAGGCTCTCCAAAACGTTGGAAGTCATGATTCATACCGGGGTAGGAAATCGTAGTCCCCTCACTGCCTCTTCCTGCCACGTGGCTCCCCTAAGAGAGGCAGGCTTCTCCAGATCTCGCCTGGTCTGTGGACACCCCTCCCCAAAGCACTGTTGAGAAACTCACAGGAGCCGCCAGGTGAGCAGACTTCATGAACCCGAAGTCCTGCCGGGGGTCAGGTGCACTTTGCAGCACACTGGTGAAGCTGGAACTGGACGGATTGGCCTTGAAATCCTGGCCTTTCTACTTTCCCCGGTGGCTCTTCAGCCTGACACACCTCACTTGACCTTCCCAGCTTCCCCATCTGTAGAGATCATCGTCCCACCCCTGACCGTGTTGGAGATGAAGTGAGATACTGCCTGGCCCCCCCAGGGGGCGGTGGTTGGTGAGCCTCTACTTGACTCCATCTCTTTTGCTTTTTCCCCTTGGTGATGGTGCTTCCCGGTGGGCTGCAGAGTGATACAAAACATCATAGACCATGTGCCGAAGCTTCATTACCTGGTTGCTGTGGACGAGTCTGTTCATACCCTGGAAGACTTGGTCAAGGTACAACCGTTCCATCCCATATTTGATTGCATTTCTTGAACTGTTTTACCCCTATAGTATAGCGATGGAATCAGGTGTGCTAAAAAGACTGGGGACTCCCCAAATGGAATATCCTTAAAACCACAGTCACAATCGGCGTCTGCAGTGCATGTGTTGGGAAATTTACAATCAAGATGGCCTTCCTCTCGTCTGTGCACGGAAGGGAGTAGGAGAGGCCACCTGCGGCCAAGACACACAGGAATCCCACAGGGGGTTACGAAAATGTGTCCTGGACACTTGCCCCAAAGTGCTGATATGGTCAGGTTCCCCAAACCTACTGGCGGCTTCCAGGGGCTCTAAGTCGTGGGGGCTGTCTCTCCAGTCCAGGCCACCTGTCACCTTGTAGCCCAGCTAGCGCAGGGAGTGTGGGCTTCCCCTGACCTCCCCCTACTCGTCTTTTTTTTTTTTTTTTAAGATTTTATTTATTTATTTGACAGGGAGAGACAGCCAGCGAAAGAGGGAACACAAGCAGGGGAGTGGGAGAGGAAGAAGCAGGCTCCCAGCAGAGGAGCCTGATGTGGGGCTCGATTCCAGAACGCTGGGATCACACCCTGAGTCCAAGGCAGACGCTTAACGACTGCGCCACCTAGGCGCCCCCCCCCAACTCGTCTTTAACATTCAGTTTAGATTTCATCCTCGGAAAACCTCTCTGCCTCCTCCCCACCTCCCCCACGGGCCAGTTGCCTCTTTTCCCAGAGTCCCCTGGGCAAGCTGCATATGTTCATAATCATCTGTGTCCTCGGCTGCCTGCCCTTCAGACTGAGAGCCCCTGGAAGGCAGGGATCCAGCCTTACTCATCTCTGTCACCAGTCCCTGGCTTGCAGGGGTGAATATTTGCAAAACAAAAGAATCAATGCATACCTTCAGGGCACTCCCACTCTGTCCCCCCCACAAAGAGGAAAGAAAATTATTTACTTATATTGACATTCATTTAAGAAATTTTGTATTAAAATCTTACAGGCAAACCAAATAGTATTTCTATTTTTCTCTAATAGTGCATCAGTAAAAATATTGGCCCTGGGAAAATCCAGAAAATACCCAAAGAAAATGCCTTCCTAACCAAGGACTTAACGGTGAGTGGTTAAGAGGTTCTTTTCCTAAATGTGTTGACTCTTGAGGGGTTTGGAGTCCGAGTACCTGGCTTCCGGGTTCCCGTTTGCTCCTGCACAGCTAAAGATTTTACCCTAAGCAATTTCCCCTTGTCTTCTGAAAGCTTCGGTTTTCTTTTCTCAAAAACCATCAGAGGTCCTGGTCAGAAACCGTATTTGAAAACTGTTTAATATTAACAGACACTGGATGTCCTTCTCTTTGGCCTCTTTGTGTAATTCACACAGGAACCTGGGGTTCTGATTCCATTACAACAGAAACCCACACAGCTCTAGTCAGCAGTGTGCCCTTTGAGCTTGCTTTAGGACATAATTTTTTAATTTTTTAAATTATTATTACTTTTTAGGAATAAATTGCATCAAAACCCTACATTTGAGAATGTTTCTGGAAGGGCTGGTATCCCTGGTTGCCTCTGGGGAGCAGAGCCGGGTGGGTGGTGATGGGGGTCAAAGAGAATGCTTTCCTCTATTCTTTTTCTTTTGGATTTTGAGCTCTAGGATTGCACTATTCAAAGAATAGATACAGTTACAATTTGCAAAAAAAGAAACCTTACACTGGGATTTCCGGCATCCTCCTACTCTTTGAGCTGCTTGTCTAAGAGCCAGGATGTGCCTGTCCCGACCGCAGAGGTGGGAAGAGTTTAGAAGTGTCACGGAAGACCACAGGGGGTGCCCTGTCAACACCAAGTGTTGCCATTGATGACTTCGTGTTTTGCAACTGAATATTTTTTTTCTTTAATCACAGTGATTTTGGTCTGTTATAACCGTCAATGCGAAAGAAAAGTCACATCAATCTCTAATATTCCTTTATCTCTTAGCAAGAGTGCCTTGACCATTTACTGGTCAATTTGAGAATGGAAGTACTTTTTGTGAAGGAGAATTTTAATATTCGATGGGTTGCCCAAACAGGATTTGTGGAAAATATCAACAATACCCTCAAAGAGTACAAGCAAAGCAGAGGATTATTGGTAAATAGAACAATTTCCTGTTTTAAATTCTGATTTAAGCAAAGTAAATGAAACGTTTAGTATAATTACACCAATGAAAGTATTTTCTTTTTCAAATGTCCCAATTTCTAAAACCAAGTTCTTTTAGAAATTTGATCCACTTGTCCACGTCTAACAATCTATGTGTATATTATATTAATTAGTTAATTAATGTCAATCAAATATTAAACTTTTTTTTTAAAGATTTTATTTATTTATTTGACAGAGAGAGAGACAGCCAGTGAGAGAGGGAACACAAGCAGGGGGAGTGGGAGAGGAAGAAGCAGGCTCCCGGCGGAGGAGCCTGATGTGGGGCTCGATCCCACAAACGCCGGGATCACGCCCTGAGCCGAAGGCAGACGCTTAACCGCTGTGCCACCCGGGCGTCCCCAAATATTAAACATTTTAAAGGTAACACAAATAATGACTATTATGCTTGACACAAATTGAACATGATAATAAGCTCAAGACTGACAACCACAGTGCTGTCTACATACGGAAAAATAGGGGCGCCTGGGTGGCTCAGTCATTAGGCGTCTGCCTTTGGCTCAGGGCGTGATCCCGGGGTCCTGGGATGGAGCCCCGCATCGCGCTCCTCCACTGGGAGACTGCTTCTTCCTCTCCCACTCCCCCTGCTTCTGTTCCCTCTCTCGCCGGCTGTTTCTCTCTGTCAAATAAATAAATAAAATCTTTAAAAAAATACATACAGAAAAATAACAGATGCATCCTGGCTGGCCTGTTTCAGCCCTGGGTTACCTACAAGAGAGGGTTGGGGGGAGGTGGAAAGGAGAAGTCTGATTGTTACTTTGATCTCTTCCTGTTGCCCAGGGGCTTCTCTAGTCATCTTAATCATCAAACTCTTCAAAGTAGACATGCTTATCTCCACATTGTAGATGATGAAACTGAGGCTCAGAGAGGTTAAGCAATTTCAAGGTCACACAGTGAGTCAGAGACTCAAACTAGTTGGGATGCAGACTTAGCTAGAACAGCCTAACTGCAGTGTCTCCATACCTCCCTCCCTGAAATCAGCTGTATGTAGCCCTTGCCCAGGTCCTTGATTTATCCCAGGGAAACATCCCAAAGAGGACAGTGGGTAATACATGAGAACACCTGTTGAAAACTGTCAGGTGACATATGAGGAACAGGTGCCATCCTTACCATAGCTACCACTGTGCAGGGGAGACTCCATACGAGCAAGAACAGTATCTCCATTGTGTCTGGGAACCACATTCTCCTGAAAAACATGCCTAGTTAACAATAAGTAGGAGATGTGCCTCTCAGCAAAAGAAACAGTGATACCTTTAAGCATCTGAGATACCCATGGTGGCAGTACTTGGAGCCTATCCTGAGACACACAAGACCCAACTCAATTGGTGAGATTAGTGTTGTCCTCTGTGGGTCAAATGGAAAACAACGCAGTTAGGGTACAAGGACAAAGGGCAAGACACTTTAAAGAGATCACATGGTTCCCGATTAGCAAGACTGGACAGAACATGATAGAGGGAATAAGCAGCTCTAAAAGATAATTTTTTAAAGATTTTATTTATTTGAGACAGAAAGCACCAAGGTGGAGGGTGGGCAGAGGGAGAGGGAGACACAGACTCCCCACTGAGCAGGACCCTGGGATCATGACCTGAATCCAAGGCAGACAGTTAACCGACTGTCGCCCCGAGCATCTCTAAAAATGGAACAGTCTATCCATCCCTGGGGGCTGGTCAGAGTAGAAGCATAGCAAGGGAAACTACCCAGGGTGGGGTAGACAGTGCCATACCAGTGACATCCCAAAACATGGAGTCTTAAGCCAAGGGCGTCCATGATTCCAGTCCCCTTAGCAAGGCAAGGTGGTCCCTGCTGCAGACAGATGCGTCAAGCCTCCGTGACAGGATGCCACTGAATAGCCCATTCATTGAACTCTTCATGTTCCAACGACGCTCACCAACAAGCCTCCGTGCCCGTCTGTCCGAGGGAGCAGATGTACAGACAAGTGTGCTTGGAGTTCTGAGTTCCGTGGCAGTCATACTTCTCACTATTGAACGGGTAAAATGCCATTCTGGATTTTCACTGGCTGAGGTGCGCCCACCCCAGGAGACAGATCTGCCATCGGTGTGTGGACAGAACGGTGCTCGTGAACGTGCTCACTTGGCAGCTGGACCTCAGGCCGTGGTGAATGCACCAGGTCCTCCCAGGGGCACAGCCCTGCCCATCCAGACTCACCTTGAGCTGCTTTCTTGGACACCCTTCCCCTGCCCGCGACCTTGGTCATCACCATCATCCTGAAAGTGTCCCTTGCCAGATGAGAACAGTCATGTTCAGCATCGTCACTCAGCACCCCTGCAATGTCCCTGTTTATTTCCTTCACTTCCTTGGTCTCCTTGTCTGTCAAATGGTAGTAATGATAACCACAGCCAACTTGGTGGCTGAAATTATATAACCTTTAAGCACATGGACGCTCCGCCAATGGGAATTCTTTCCACCAGCCCGATTGTCGTTATTAACTTGCCTGACAAAATACGAGGCTTCAGTTCCACAACTGTTTGGACCACTTTGCAAGAAATGACCGCTACTGATATTTTGAATTCTGTTGAAAATAAACATTTACTCCCTGGTTATGAATGTCACAGAGATTCTATAACATTCAATCAAGTTTCAGCAGAAGAAATGGTGGGGCTTTTTTTTTTAATGAGTATATTTTTAAAAACGAGAATAAATTAACTGTGCTAAAAAGTAAAGTAGGATTAAAGACCCAGTCAGTCCAGAAACAATGTTCATGAGGCAATGATCTAAGTCCCCGCACACTGGACCAGAAATTCTCTGTCTCTGTTGTTTTTGTAAGAGTAATATGACTCATATGTGGAATTTAAGAAACAAAACAGATGAACGTAGGGGAAGGGAAGGAAAAATAACATAAGACGGAATCAGAGGGGGAGAAAAACCATAAGAGACTCGTAACTCTAGGAAAAAAACTGAGGGCTGCTGGAGGTGGGTGGGGGCTGGGGTAACTGGGTGACGGGCATTAGGAGGGCACGGGATGTAATGAGCACTGGGTGTTGGATGCAGCTCATGAATCACTGACCTCTACCTCTGAAATGAATAATACACTATGTGTTAATTAAATTGAATTTTAAGTAAAAAAATTTTTTAGAAAGAGTAATATGGCAGTGTGTAATGCTTGAGTACTCTGTTCTTTAATACTTTTAGTGCTTTAGTGTAATGCTTGAGTCCTTTAGTACTTCGGTACACAATATGTTAATTAAATTGCATTTTAAATAAAAAATTTTAAAAAGAGTGACACGGTAGTGTGTAATGCTCAAGTACTTTGTTCTTTAGTACTTCTTAGTACTTTGGTTTTAGTACTTTTAGTACTTTTTTTTCTTTTGGTGCTTCTAGTATGGCCTGAGCACGTCTCGTTGAGCATTGTGGCCCCCATGGCCAGTCGGTGCACATAGTAGATGCTCACTGAGAATGAGCAGGAACGGCCCCTCCCTGATTGGGTAGCAGCACTGTGAGGACGATGTGGCACCGACCACAGAGGCCGCCGTGCAGGAAGTGGCTCTGGAGGCGTGAGAGAGGAGAGTAAGCCCTCAGGACCAGAGATGTTCAGGAAAGGCGCCCCCCCTGAAGTGAAAAACACTCTGTCAACCCACAGACTGTTCGAAATTCACTGGAGGTCCTTGTTCTCCTTTTGCAGCCGATCAAGATCTGCGTTCTGGGTCCTCCTGCTGTGGGAAAATCCAGTGTTGCCGAAGCCTTGTCCAAGCACTACAAACTGCATCACATCAAATTGAAGGATGTCATTTCCGAAGCCATAGCGAAACTGGTGACATTTCTAACTACCTCACTGGGGATTTTTATATCTTAAAAAATGCTTTTCTNCTTGTCCAAGCACTACAAACTGCATCACATCAAATTGAAGGATGTCATTTCCGAAGCCATAGCGAAACTGGTAACATTTCTAACTACCTCGCTGGGGATTTTTATACCTTAGAAAATGCTTTTCTTAGTCTTTTTTTTTTTAAGATTTTATTTATTTATTTGACAGAGAGAGAGACAGCCAGCGAGAGAGGGAACACAAGCAGGGGGAGTGGGAGAGGAAGAAGCAGGCTCCTAGCGGAGGAGCCTGATGTGGGGCTCGATCCCATAAGGCCGGGATCACGCCCTGAGCCGAAGGCAGACGCTTAATCGCTGTGCCACCCGGGCGCCCCTTTCTTAGTCTTATGATAAGGAAGCCACTAATTTTACATGGCATCCTGCATAAAGATTTGTTATTTTGATTGGATTTTGTTGTTGGCCCTGGTTAGGAAAACAGAGTATCCCACAGGACTTTCCTCTGTGAGGTGAAGCATCTTTCACACAGTGCCCTTGAAATTTAGTCTGTTTCCAGCTGTTGCTAAAAAATATATCTTGTATTCTCTCTGTTGACTGAAACATTTTTAGTTTTGGGGTTTTTTTAAGAGGGTTTTTTTAAGTAGGCTCCACGTCCCACGTGGAGTCCAATGTGAGGTTCGAACTCACCACCCTGAGGTCAAGACCTGAGCTGAGATCAAGAGTTGGAGGCTTAACTGACTGAACCATGCAGGCACCCCAATTTTTTTTAGGTTTTTTTATTCTTGATGTGTGTTTCTCTGAGTATTATCAGATTATTTATTCACTGCTTTAAAAAAAAGAGAGAGAGAATTGGGTGCCTTCATGGCTCTGTTGGTTAAGCTCCCGACTCTTGATGTTGGCTCAGGTCATGATCTCAGGGTCATGAGATCAAGCCCCTCATTGGGTTCCACACTGGGTGTGGAGCCCGCTTAAGATTTTCTCTCTTTCTCTCTCTCCCCTTCTGGCCCTCCTCCCCTCGAGTGCATGCACACACTTTCCTTTCTCTAAAAAAAAGGAGAGACTATTAGAGCAATTTTAGGTTCATAGCAAAACTGAGAGGTAGGTGCAGAGATTTTCCATCCACCCCCTACCTTTTGCACGCCTAAGCTCCTGCATTTTCAACATCCCAGCAGAACAGTTACAGTGTTTATAACTGATGAGTCTATACTGACGCTTCGTTATCACCCAAAGCCCTTGTTTACTTTAGGATTTCTTTTGGTGTTACACGTCCTATGGTTGGGACAAATGTATAATGACATGTACTTACCATTATGGTATCACACAGAGTCGTTTTACTGCCCTAAAATCCTCTGTGTTCTGCCTATTCATCCCACCCTCCCCTCGGCTAACTGCTTTTTATCATTTTACTGGAAGTGGCAGCCACTATGGTATATTTCCTTAAACGATTACTCGAAGTCTTAATTTCTACAAAATGTGTTTCCTTCAAGTGAGATACAACCTGACACCCAGAAAAGTGTTGATTCTTAAGCAGTTCCGGTGTTAAAACGGAAATGGATTCTTCTCCTAAAATAGAGTAAGAGAAACCTCGAGGCTCTCAACCATCTTTGTAGATAACACCCATCCTGACAATTTGCACAATGACTCCACGTGGGTGAGCGTATTCCCTGTTTGGACGCCAGCCTTTTCCAGGATCACTCGCCAGATGATTTTCGAGTAGCAGATCTGTGCAGGACGTCATCCAATTTGAATATCCCTGTGGTATGTAGGAGGCGATTGTCACACCTCAGGATGAGGGGGAAGAGGAAGAAGAAGGTGAGGAGGAGGAGGAGGAGGAAAATGTGGACGATGCGCAGGAGCTCTTGGATGGCATCAAGGAAAGCATGGAGCAAAACGCAGGTAGCGTGCATGGCACGGCGCTGCTCTTGTTAACAGGCTTTGTGTCCTTGTTATAAAAGACTACTTGTTTGTTATTTAAAGTACAGAAAATATAACAAAGAAATTTTGATCATAATCTCATCCCCCTGTCCTCCAGAGAAAAAAAAAAATCACCAGAAAGAGCTACCTAAGTTAATAATAATAAAAGACCAAATGTATAGTCGTAAATATTTGATAAGCATCAAAAATCATTAACTAAAAGGCAAAGGACAAACCAGGAAAGGATATTTGCCACTAATATGATAAAGGCTTAATATCCTCAATATATAAAATGCTCAGGCAAACTAATAAGACAATCATTAAATCCTTAATAGAAAAAAAATGGATGGGTTACATGGAGTCATAATACATGCAGGAAGAAATACAAATAAATGGGAAAATGTCCTTACTCATTGGGTAACTCCAACCAGTTTGTTAAGCAAACTCATCAGAGTGAGGGGTTGCTTTAAACACAATCTCTGGACTCATTCTTTCCCCACCCTTGGACAGAGTTTCGGGCTGGTTCCACTACAACTCCTAGATAATAAGCAAGTAGTCTCGTTGTTTGTTCATGCTCTAAGAAGTCCATTCCAATCAAATAATTACAAGCTGTGTTTTGAACTTAGACTTTTCCAGGGGACCTTGCTACTTGGCAGAAAAAGAGTGTAATCATTCGGAAGCGAAAACCACTTCATTTTGATTTCTGTAGACAGTCGAGATCCTCCATCAAACTGGTTTTACTGGTATCATTCATAGACGAGTCCAATGTGTGCCCATCAGACTCTGAGCCAACGGAGTTTCTCCCCTGGCCACCCTCTCAAGCACGTTTGGCTTCTTCCCTCTTACTGCCTCCTCTCTTCTTTGCTGGTGGCTGCTTCTGATCCTCCAGGGTTGGGCTGGCAGGTGGAAGCAGGGAAGGAGGACAGAGGCGTAAGCCGATCCGGGGTGACAGATGGCTCCTTCCTGGTGTTGCCCTTCACAGACCCTCCCACTGAGGACCACCCACTGCATTCCTTGGGGCACAGCTCTCAACTGCCCTCCCTGCCTCTGGTCTTCTGGCACCGGCCCTTCGTCCCCTACAGGTGGTCCTCTCCCCAGCTACTCATCTTCAGGAATTCTAGCGTCTCCACACCTTCCTCTGAAGGTATCTCTCCCCCTCCTCTCCTTGCCCCAGGCCACTCCAGTCTGGCGTTCAGCGGTGGGGGACATGGGCTTGTATGCACACACTGGATGTCCGTTTCAAGCAGGCAGCCGGTTATCTGTGTCTTGGTTTCTGCTTTGGTATGGGCTGGGCCAGGAGGAAATGGAATTTAGAATCCCAGAGACGTCCCAGAGGGAAAAGAAGGTACACCGAAAACCCAGTTCATTCTTCAAAAATTTTTTAATTAAAAAAATTATTTATTTATTTATTTATTAAAGTAAGTGGGCTCCACACCCAATGTAGGGCTTGAACTCACCACCCTGAGATCAAGCATCACGTGCTCTCCTCTGACTGAACCAGCCAGGCGACCACCTTTTTTTTTTTTTTAAAGTAATCTCTATATCTGACATGGGGCTCAAACTCATGTCCCTGAGATCAAGAGTAACATGCTCTTGATCTCTGTAGAAAACGCAGTTTATACTTTGAGATAAAACATGGCCTCTGCCTCACCGGTGAGATCCTTGGGAGCTGGTGTGCTGGTTCTAGAGAGACTGACAGCATCCTGGCTCCCACCACTTGAGGGAGGGGAAACAACCCAAGATAAGACGTTCCTTGCAAGGACACCTGTGGAAGGAGACCTGGCAAGACCACATTAGAGGGTGGAGGGCTGGGACTGTAAGGGGTCTGCAGGTGTGCACAGCCCTGTGTCTATACACCAGAAGCCCGAGGTCTCAGGCCAGAGCAGGGCACTGGGAATGGTGAACGACGCCACCCCAAGAGGAGAGGGAAGAGCATGTAGGATTCAGGCTAACAGGATAAGACAAACCCTGAACAATGTTTATTGGACAGAGACATGGAACTGGTCTTTGCAAGAACCCAAAAATCGTATCCAAAGTGTGTAACAGGATGGTCTGAAGTGCCAGCAGGGCCCTTTCCAGCCCCAGCGGAGGTGAGCACCGCCGACAAGAATTTCAGTGCCGAGCCGAAAACAGTCGCTGCGCTGTTCTAGCTCAAGAAGGGCCTGTCCTTGGCAGCCGGCCCTGTTCTCCCCCACATGTGGGGAGAGGCCACGCGGGTCAGCAGCCTCTGCCTTGAGGGGCCCTGGAGGGGGGCAGAGGAAGTGGCCTGCAGTCACCCACCCGCTTCCTACCAGATCAAACAGTTCCTTCAGTCCCTTTAACCTCAGGAAGGTTGTTTTGTTTTGTTTTTTTCCTTCCTCAAGTTTGTCCCCAAATCCTCCCTATTCGTATTTACCTGAAACTAGGACGTGGACCTTGATTCTGTTTGGACAAAACAAGACCTTTGAACTCCCTGCACAGACCTACATAGAAATTGCATGGCTGGAGCAAGGACACAGAGGTCAGAGGTCAACTCCCTTTTCCCTCACATGACCCAATTTGTTATTAAATGACTCTGACAGTTCCAACGAGACAAATTTCATAGTCCCGCGGTGGGGCGCCTCCATGTCCTGAGAATTCCACCCTGGTCGACCTCTGACGATGCGGCCAAAATAGGGGCTGGGTTAGACCAGAAGGTACCGGTTGCCGATTCTTTATGCTCACGTTATGTATTTCAAAAGCATTGTGGGATTATCGAAACTAGTTGGTGGGATTCCAGGTGGTCATTGGACTAGTCTTTCAGCTTTTCTGTGAGTTTGAAAATAAAAATTCGAGCACCTGGGTGGCTCAGTCGGTGAAGAATCTGCCTTCGGCTCAGGTCATGATCCCAGGGTCCTGGGATCAAGTCCCGCATCAGGCTCCCTGCTCAGTGAGGAGTCTGCTTTTCCCTCTACCCCTCCCTCCCCGCCCCCCCACTCGTGCTCTCTCTCAAAAAAATCAATAAAATCTTTAAAAAAGATATTACTTGAATGTGAAAGATAGACTTCAAAAAAAAAAAAAAAAAAGCAGGTGGTGTTTTAAAGGCTGTCCGGCAGGGCTGTATTTCTTCATTTCAAAGCAGAAGTGACAGTTCCCTTCCAAGGAGCTCCCCACTGCCAAGGTTGAGGGTGTATCTCTAGGAGGTCACAGTTCTCTAGAGAGAGCTACTTGGGCTTGGCCCTTTGTGTACTCACGTTCCATGATTATCAGAAACTGCTGCTAGATGTCCCTTCGTGCATACTGAACACTTCAGCTCAGAAACAGGAATGAATGGCAAAGCCGGCTGGCTGAAATCAACCAAGGGATGCATGGAGGGGCCTGAAGCCTCATTTCTGAGTATTTATGTGTCTTTGCCTCAGCAATGGAAACTTCGAAAGTCAGAAATAGACTGCTTAGATAAAACTTGTCTTTGAATTTTGCTGAATTCCTCGACATTTTATTTGGCTTTATTTCTTTGCACCACAGTGAACCTTACTGAGAAGTAATATCTAATCATTTCAAGGAATTTTATTATGCAAAATAACGCCTTTGATTTTCTTTCTTTCTTTCTTTCTTTCTTTCTTTCTTTCTTTCTTTCTTCCTTTCTTTCTTTTCTTTGGTCTCAGCCCTAACACTTAAATTTCTGGAAGACACAATTAGTTTTGAATCAGTTACTGCTTAATGAGTCGTGGGGCAATGAGAGGTACAAGAAAGAAGAAGTGTTTTAATGACATCATTTTATTGTCCTTAATACAGTGATTAAAAGACACCAAAAACCCAGATGCCTGGGTGGCTCAGTTGGCTAAGCATCTGACTCTTGATTTCGGCTCAGTTCATGATCCCAGGGTTGTGAGATGGAGCCCTATGTCGAGCTGCTTGCTAGGTGGGGTTAAGATTCTCTCTCCCTGGGAGCCGGGGTGGCTTAGTTGGTTAAGCGTATGCGTTTGGCTCAGGTCAGGATCCCAGAGTCCTGGGATCCTGCCCCAAGTCAGGCTCCTTGCTCTGTGTGTGTGTGGGGGGGGGTCTGCTTCTCCCTCCCCCTCTGCTCCTCCCCCTGCCTGTGCTCTCTTGCTTTCTCTCTGTCAAATAAACAAATAAAATCTTAAAAAAAAAAAAAAAAAGATTCTCTCTCCCTCTGCCTGCCTCTCTCTCTAAAACAAAACTTAAAAAAATAAAAATAAAAAATAAAATTAAACAAAAGAGAGACCAAAACTCTTTTGTATTGTAGACCCACTGATAAACTAAAAGTATGGTATGACCCTAGAAAGAGCTTCGTAGATCAATTACTCAAAGGTGCCAAACTCACAATACCGTAATGCGTACATTAAGCAATGTAAGGGCAGGGCCTTGTCTCAGAAATAGTAGCTGTTTGATGATTACGGTAGACTAATGAATGAATATCGCAGTGAAGCCGCATCATATTGTCCTTTAACCATTGTGCCAGTTTCAGAACAAACTCCGCCCTCCTCATCGATGCCACACAACTGGGGGAACACAGCATCCAAGGCTGGACAGGGAACTGTGTAGAGGGGCCAAGGTCGGGAATGCAGATTTGGAGAGATGGGTGGGAAGGGCGTTCGTTCCTGCAGCTTTAAAGAGAACTGTGCCTTTGAGAGTCAGATCAAGCTCGATTTTTATTTTTTAATTTATTTTTTGCTTTTTATTTTTAAGTAATCTCTACCCCCAGCGTGGGCCTCCAACTCACCACCCCGAGATCAATTGCATGCTCTACCGACTGAGCCAGTCGGGCGCCCCAAGCTTGATTTGTATTCCAATGCAGCAAGTATTTTTTTTAAAAAGATTTTATTTATTTATTCGACAGAGATAGAGACAGCCAGCGAGAGAGGGAACACAAGCAGGGGGAGTGGGAGAGGAAGAAGCAGGCTCATAGCAGAAGAGCCTGACATGGGGCTCGATCCCATAATGCTGGGATCACGCCCTTAACCGCTGTGCCACCCAGGCGCCCCATGCAGCAAGTATTTATTACTATTATTACACTATTAGTAAGTCGTGTGTTAACACACGTGAATACTATCTCACCTAAATCTTAAAACACTCAGGATGTCTCCACTTGCTCCTCGTTCTGAATATTTGGGAATTGCAGACATCAGCATTTGCTTCTGTTCTTTATTGCTGACAAGCTCATTGGGTTCTCCTCCTATTTTATCATGCATTAAAATTCACTTGTCATGTTCAAAATACAAAACCACGTATTTGTAACTTTAAAATAAAAGATTTTCAGTAGTAACACTGACTGCACAACAAGTTTTGAGATGACTTTGGACGATAACCCCCATGTAGATTGTGACTCCCTAGTAATATTTTTTTTTTCTTTTTACCAGGCCGACTAGAAGATCAATATATAATTAGATTTATCAAAGAAAAGGTGAAATCTATGCCTTGCAGGAATCAAGGTTATATTTTGGATGGATTCCCAAAGACCTATGAGCAAGCTAAAGACCTGTTCAATCGTAAGTTTGAGTGCTCCCCTTAGTTTTTTATTTCTTTTAAGCTTTTTCTTTCTTTCTTTGTGTAAGCTCTACCCCCAATGTGGGGCTCAAACTCACAACCTTGAGATCAAGAGCCACGGGCCCTGCGGACTGAGCCGGCCGGATGCCCCTCCTTTATTGTGTTTATATTCAGATAAGTTGCAACATATCGTAGTAATAGTCACTCAGTTAAAATCTGAACATCAGAGAGACGATTAAAATACATGCTTTTCTATTTATGGTTAGTTTTCTAGTTAAAATATTTTAATTTTTTGCCAAGCTGTCCATAATGGTAGCGTGTAATAAACACAGCAACGTATATTTTGTTTTTTTAGAGGAAGACGAGGAGGAGGAAGAGGAAGTCAGAGGCAAAATGTTTCCCTTTGATAAACTAATCATACCTGGTAAGTTTAAAATTTCCATTAAAATGGAATGCCATTTTGTAACCAAACCATCTTTTCGATATATTAATAAAGCAGATCTCTCTCTCTCTCTCTTTTTTAGGAAAAAGGGAAAATGATACCCTTAAACATAAACTCTCAGGCTAGGGAATGTATGGGGGGCAGCAATCAGGAATACAGGAATGCTAAATTCTGAAATGGACAGAAGTCCCTTTGAGAATGTTTGTTTCGGCTGCTCCCTCTGGGAACAAAGCACTGGGTGGCCAGTCCCCTGATGCCTTGACTTCTGAGTCAGTTGGCAAGACCACCAGGGACTGGACCTTCTTACCGTTTTAGGTGCTAGCCGTGCTGTTATCTCTCCCGTCTTTCCCAAATCCAGGATTGCGGCTGCGCAGGTGCAGAGCCTCTCAGTTCACTGTTCACGTAAATACACAGATATTGCACAATGTCTTCTTAGAAGTAAAGCATAAACAACTTATTCCACGAAAAAGGATTTGCTGAGTACCCCGCAGGCATTTCTTGTGACCTTGCCTTGAACTTTCAAGTTGTTTTTTTTTAAAAATCAATTTGCTTGAGATATCATCATAGGAAACACAAAAACAGCTTTTTTTCAGCAACTAAGCCCAAGGTCCCGAGGTTGAAACTTGGGTGGGTGGGCAGACACCCCCCCTACCCCGCCTCACTTGCTTCAGAGTCCCCACGGGAGTCAGTATATGGCTGTAATCCTCTCCCCTTCGTCCAGGAACAGCTTGCCATGAGGCTTCTGGAAGCACTGGGACCACCAGAAAGCAGTCATCCGCAGGGATGGATATTTACTGTTTGCCTGAGGGCCCTAAAGCCTGGGGCAGGAACTTGCAATGCCAAAAGGGTGGGTTGTCTCAGATTATGCATCGGGCTCAGAAAAAGTTGAAGTAAAATTGGTTAACCAGGTCTGTCTGATTTATTAGAGTTTATCACTTCTGGGCAATATTCATTCATTGCAAACCGCATTGTAAATCCTCACACTATCACTGGGGCAGCGCAATGAACCGTTCGTCTGTCCTGTGCCCAGAACCACAAGAGATAGGAATTCCTTGAACTTTTGCAGGGTCCTGCCAGGCTGAATTACTCCCATGGTTACCTGATCCAGAAGCCAAAGCCCAGAGACTTACCCAAGACCACTTTCCTGGTACACGGAATGGCTTAAATCCAAACTCGGTTTGCTCTTTCTACTGCCTCCAAAACACAGAATTAATGAAACCCTTCCACAAAATGGAATCACAAATGTGAACTGTGCACGATTCTTAACCATGGTCCACTGGGCTGCACTAACTCTGTTGGACGTGGTCCAAACGGGTCGAACATGTCATCTGTTTGGAGTGTTTAGTCTGTTCTTAGTAAATTATCCTCTTTCTGGAAATTGTCATTATTTTCTGTCTTCCTGGAAGAAATGAGAGGATTGTCTCATTTGTACCCCAGGGGATTTTTAGTACAGGGAGGTGGCTGAGTGAGGATAGGAGAAGCTACTGCCATTGAAAGAAGGGTCCCCAGAGCAGGGGGTGTGCCGCACCATGCTGGGTGGAGTGGGGAAGTGTGCTAGGCTTGGTCAAGAGGCAGGAAGCAGCGAGGGGAAGGCTAGGCCATTGCCTTAACTGGGGCTTCTGTGGGAAAGACAAGGCAGGACCAAGTAAATAGCTTTTTTTTAGAGGATTGGCTAGTTTGAGCCAGTCCCAGTGGGTTTTGCTCTCTAGTTCCCTGGTACCTGGCTCTGGGATGATTTAAGGCAGGGGAAATACTGGCTTGGTGCGTGAGATTTGTAAAAGGGGGCGGTCGCCTTGCATACGAGGGCCATGCTCCTGAGTAAGCTGTTGACCATCTTTAGGAATTAGCCAGTCCTGAAAGAGGCAGGCTCTCTCCAGGTCTGAAATGTCCCCCTGAGATGTTCAAAACATCGTAAGATACAGAAAATAATAAATCTGACTAACACAAGTCTCCATGCTTGATTGGAGTGATAACACATTTGAATGTATGATGACCCAGTCATAGGCGGTGTTATCGCCGCTTGGTAAATCACTGCATTTTACAACCGCTGCTAGCCTGCATCTGCTTCGGTTCTGTTCAGATCTCGTGTTTGAATCAGACAAGTTTAGAGTCATACCTGCTTGGGGCTCCTGGCTGACTCGGTAGAACACGCCACTCTTGATCTCAGGGTCATGAGTTCGATCCCCGCATCAGACGTGAAGCCTACTTAAAAAATGATGACTATGGAAAAAATGTTTTAAAACACAGATTTTCAGGGGCACCTGGGTGGCTCACTTGGTTAAGCATCCAACTCATGATTTTTGGCTCAGGTCATGATCTCACGGGTTGTGAGATCAAGTGCTGTGTCTGGCTCAGCGGCGAGTCTGCTTGAGATTCTCTCTCTCCCTCTCCCTCTGCCCCCCTTCAAATAAATAAATCAATCTTAAAAAAAAAAAAAAAGAAACCACAGATTTTCATATGACTCTAGATAGCCAAACACAGTGACCTCCTTCTTATAGACAATCTTACCAAGCAGAAATCTATTACTTGCTATCCATAGTTAGCCAGTACAAGGACAGTAGATGTTCCTTTTCTTTTTTTTAAAGATTTATTTATTTGAGAAAGAGAGAGCACGTGGGTGGGGGGAGGGGCATAGAGAAAGGGAGAGAGAGAATCCCAAGCAGACTCCAAGCTGAGCTGGAAGTCCAGCATGGGGCTCGATCTCACAATCTAGAGATCATAACCTGAGCTGAAATCAAAAGTTGGATGCTCAACCGACTGAGCCACCCAGGCTGCCCAGGACAGGAGATGTTCTGAATAATTATCTCAAGGTACTGCAAAATCCTGAAGTTCTCTCTGAATCATAAGAGAGAAAGGACTTTTAAAAATATCATCTGGGGACACCTGGCTGGCTCAGTCAGTAGAGCATGAAGCTCTTGATCTTGGGGTCATGAGTTCAAGCCCTACCTTGGATGTAGAGCTTACTTTAAAAAAAAAAATCATCCAGTGGGAAATATATTTCATCATGCTAAAATTCTTGAAAGTTGGAAGCCAAGTCCATCACTCACTGTTCATGGTGTTTCATTAACTGGAATCTTCCTTCTCCCAATCACTGGGAAAGAAAAAATATAGCATTGCATTTTAAAATTCTCAGATTACTAACAGATTTATTAACTTTTCTTCTAGATGCCTGACGTCAGGGAGCTTAACTAGATTCAAATTTCAGTGAATTTATTGACAGAATTTCAATTTAAGTATTATACCAGCATTTGGAGGTCCAGCTATCTCCTCTCCTTTTCAAAATATAGCCACTCATGAAAATCAAATGATCACAGATGAACATCTAAACTCAATTAAAATACATCAGAATAGTGGCAGCTAGCCGACTATGGTTATGAATTTTTTGGATCTTGCTCCATGAGCTCTGTCCCCAACCTTTATTTTCACTGTTAACGCATGAAGCAGTTGGTATTCAGTGGGTGTCCGCTTGCCCCGTAGGCGCACTCTGCTCTGGGCTCTGCTCTGTACACTTACTTTTCTCACTCACTCAAGAAATCTTATTAGAATGCATTTATGTGAAAACGGCATTATTACGTGGCAAACCAATGCAATTTAATTAATTAATTAATCTTTAAATGTCCCAATAAAACTCGATTTACAAAATCAGATGATGGGCCGGATTTAGCCCGCAGGGAACCAACACAATTTTAGGATAAAAATTAAACCGTTTCCATGCTTTGCCAGGCTCTTACAGGTAGCAGGTTATTTGCAATACACCTGGTTAATGATTTGGGCACCCATGTACTCTGACCGTGTTAAGAACCTCTGAGAATAGTAACTCACCTAGAGAGTCTGTTTCACTGATGTGCACTTTAATCATTCATTCACTCAACAAATACCCACTGAACTTACGCTAGAAGCTGGAGAAACAGCAGCTTTCATAGTTTAAAAGAAAATCACAGGTGGGTGAAATGATCTCCATCATTAATCTGATCCCCGTGTCAAACATCAGATAAGCGCTGTGTTGGATGGAAGACAGATGCTTCCTAGCCAATTGCATTAAGTGAGAAGAGAGCTGGCTCCTTGGGAAATTAAAATCCCAAGGGAAGTCCTTGTTTTTATTAATTTGCCAAATTGGCCACAGTTCTCTCAGCCGCTAGTCTCCTTGGGAGCCTGAGATGCGGTGCTGGGAAAGAGGCGGGGTGGGTGTTGACTGGGAAGCGTTGATGGCACAAGGTCATCAGAAATGTGCTAATTCCGATTTCTGCTGCTTTTTGTTGTCGGATGTGTTTTTATTCGATGATGAGATTTGCTACTGTTTGCTATTTGGTATTAGATTTGCTTTTTTTTTGTCATTAGAGATCTATTTCCAATTTCTGCTGCTTTTTTTTTCAGAGGAGGGAAGGAAGGAAAGAAAGAGGGAAAAATAGAAAAATAACAGATCTCACAGAATACCCTCTGGTTGGGCCTCACAGGGTGCTGTCCGGAAACGTCAGTGGTTTGTATGTATGTACCCTCTGTGAGAGGCAGCAATAAGGCCAATTTGTCATGAGGTCCAGGCTGGTAACTGGACATTTCGAGTTAAGCACTGGCCTGACCCCACCAGCACCTGCTAGTTAGCCCCTTCATCCTTGGGTTAAGTTGGAGCCTCTCTTTCTCCGCAGAGTTTGTTTGTGTGCTGGACGCCTCGGATGAGTTCCTGAAGGAGCGGGTGATGAACCTTCCCGAGAGCATCGTGGCGGGGACCCACTACAGCCAGGACCGCTTCCTCCGGTCTCTGAGCAACTACCGGGACCTCAATACTGAAGATGAGACTGTCATCAACTATTTTGATGAGATTGAAATCCACCCGATACATATTGGTATGAAATGACCTCAAGACTAAGGTGAATGTGAAGACCCACTGCCAAGTGTCAGGACACCCCCCTTCCTCCACACCCGTGATGCATATCTGTCATGGGGCTGGGGGTGGGGGCAGGGAAGCAGAGCTATGTCCCCGGGGCCAGGAGATCATAGGATAAACAGGGCATTCCTCCTGGGGAGTCCTTCTACTTGAGGATTTGGTGGGGGGGGACGCGTGTTGGGTATTGCTGTATGAAAACATATGGCTATCTTATGAAATCAAATACCAAACTGACATTGTTTTTAAAGGACACATCAAAGATACGCATATTTGCTGCTGGCTGCTTTGCGCCAGCTGCCTTGGGGACAGCGTCTTTCCCCGTAGCGTTGCAGGGCACTGGTGTTCTTCACGGAGCCCCTCCTGGCCTTTAGACCAGCCATCTGACCCCCCACCACTACTCAGAAAGCAAATTGTTCTTCATTGCATTCCTCTCTGTTTCCAGTAAACACTGAACTCAGATCTTAGCACCCAGCAGGCACTTAGGAAATAAGATCTGTCATCAACCGTCATTGTTCCTGGCTCCAAATCTCAGCTGTCATAGGTGTTTCTACTCCCCTGGGCTTTGGTGAACTGCTGAACTTCCTTTCTGGCTTCCTGGAGCTTGACATTTCTTCCTCCCCTGGGTTTGGTGAGAAGCCCCTGGCCTGGTGGAAGCTTAGTGGCCAGGCTGACCCCTGGGGGGGATCTCTCAGGGTCTCTCCTTGCCCTCAAGAGCCAGACGGGACAGCATTTGGACCCTGGAGTACTGGGAGGTGTAGTGCCAAGGAAGGATGTCCGCATGAGGTAGGAGGGCTGATTTCAGGGCTGGTTCTGCTTCCATGTTCTCATCCGTGAAATGGGGAAATAATCCCTGGCTCATAGAGTTGTTCCAAGTGCAGAGATAAGAGACAGGAAGTGTCTGGCACACTGGGAAGTTCAAGATGTGGTAACTAATTTTACTATTACTAAGGCACAACGTGGCGTGCTATTAAGCAATAAAAAGATAACGCAATTTATAAATCTACACAATCGGGCACCCGCGGAAGCGAATGGGTTTTGTCCTCATCTGGACATTGTCTGCGCGCACTGGACACAGGCTTTCCACGTAAAACCTTAGGATTTGAATCTACTAATACGGAAAGTAGCTCACCCTATTTGAGTAGAGAACTGGGAGAGAATGGTGAGCAAATTGCACAAAAACAGTGATTGCCATCTTTTCAGTAAAGCTCAAAAAGTTATTTATGGAAAAATCAAGAGAGCTCCGGGGAGAAATGTTGAGAAGGACAGAAATGAGGGGGAGGGATGGATGAGTGGTCATTGCGTTCCTGTCTCATTCTGTGCCCATCACATCTGGCCTCATCTCCACCCTGACAAGCAGGAGATGACATAAAAGAGAAGGGAGAAATGGATCTTAGGGTGGGTGTGGAGGAGGATGTCAAGGTTAGGAATGCAGACCGGCCTGGGGCTGGCGCCTGAATTCTCTCTCTGCACCTCCAGACTCCTCTCCCTTGGAGTCTCTTTCTTTCTGGCTCTTTGGACCAGCATCTCTCCCCCATCACCCACGTGGTGAACTGGGGCTGCCCTACAACCCGGGAGTTTCCACGTTACCCTGGGAACCAAGCCCAGAGCTAGACTTTCCACCCTAATAACACATCCCTAAAAGGGCAAATCCAAGGTCAAGGTTGGGGCAGGTTCGCACCCCCAGTCAGCAGTTCCCCTGTCCCAGGGTCAGGGCAGACGTATTGGTCTGGGCAGTACTATTCTCCAAAAGTGAGTCTCTTCAAAAGTGTTTCAGAGCACCCTCAGGCACGTCAAGTCGTAATTACTCTGTTAGAGAAATCGGGAGAGATACACTGAAATGTCAGAGTGCAGGCAACACGTAGAATATATGAGTTTTGTTTTATTTTGCTTTTGGGGATCTTGCTTCCTCCTACCAAGTGATACACTGACCCAGTTCTTCCCCTCTTCCCATGCAGAAGCTAGAGCTGCCTTTAGTCTGGGTCAAGGTCATACTGTCTGAACAGAGGGAGGGGGCATGGCCAAGTTTGTGCCTGGGGGCGGAGTGAGAAGAAAGTCCTCACGCCTAGGAAGTTCTGAGGCGCTGATAACCCAGATCGTTCACTGCACACCCTTCCACGGGGGCGCCTTCCAGGCAAACCCAAGAGGGTGATATAGAATTTACTGTTGAGTGACTTTGGGGAGAAGCCGCTGTTTACCAGGGAGCTGCTGTGGGGTTTTTTTGTTTTTGTTTGTTTGGGGTTTGTTTTTGTTTCTGTTTTTATTTTATTTTATTTTTTTTGGTCTTGATGTTAACATTAGTCAGATATTCTGGAATGTGGACTTTTCCCTCTTCAAGTAGGCTAACTGAAATGGTTTGTTTTCCTTATGAATTGAAAATGTATCCCAGAGTCATTGAGTCTCAGAAACAGAAAAAGAAAAAAAAGAAATCGGGGAAATCCTGTCTGGCTTTCAACACGTGCAGGACTTCCTCCTGTGGGAACCCCCACAGAAGCATCTGTCTCTGCTTGGATGCTTCCAGGCATGGAGATTTTTTTCTTTTTTCTTTTTCTTTTTTTTTTTGAGGGGATCCAACCCTCCCCCACCCCACAAAATAACACTGTCAAGAGCTCAAAGACTGAACCCCAGTCTTCCTCCCAGCCCCGGGACTCCCAGGCACGGCGCTATTTGCCAGTGAGACAAGAAATTCTGAGCCGTGCTGGCCACGCAAAGCCCGATGTGGTCATTTCCATAACGTGCCATGGCACGTCGATAGGAACAAAGAATTTTCCCGAATGCGGTCTCAGAGTGTGTTGCAGAACATAAGTGTGTGCTGCTCTCCTTCCTCTCTCCTGGTATTTAAAGATGTAGAAAAACTTGAAGACCCTCAGAACAGGCTTGCCATCAAACAGCTCATCAAAGAGATTGGGGAGCCTCGAAATTACGGTTTAACGGATGAAGAAAAGGCAGAAGAGGAGCGGAGGGCTGCGGAGGAGCGGCTGGCCAAGGAGGCGATGGAGGAAGCAGAACGGGAGCACAAGGAGGCTGTGGAGTTGGCCGAGAAGATCGCTCGCTGGGAGGAGTGGGTGAGCGAGCATGTGTGTGGGTCTTGGGGGGTGCGGGGGAGCCAAGCCACTTAGGTCAGCTGCACTTCCCACCCTGCTCCTAGAGAAATGTCATGGAAATACCCAAGCACGTTTTTGTTTGTTTGTGCTGTCATATGACCATTTCCTAAAAGGTGCCCTTGGTCTTTTGCTTGGGAGAAATAATCACAATAATAGTAACTAGCTGTCGCCAAGAGTATTGATAATCCAGATCCTTGTAACAGGGTCCCATGGTGCTCCGTGCCAACCTTGGGATTTCCTCTGATTTCCCCCCATTTCCCCATCTCACCTGGGTGGTCAGCCTCCTTCACCCTCTCAATTCCCCCAAATCACAGAGTCTTCGGAAAATCGTACTCCGATCCCCCCACAGTGCCTCACTTCTGATCTGGGTCAGAGTTTCTCACTGGAATTACGGCGCCTCCTGACTTGTCTCCCTACTGGGCTCCTCTCTCTCTCCAGCCTGTTCCCATGCTGCCGCCGGGCGGTCCTTCTAATAGAGCCACCAGGGCAATTCCCTGTTGGAACTCTTCACAGGCTTCCATCACCATGAGACCAAAGTCGAAACTCATTATGGGGGCCCTCAAGGTTCTGGCTTGATGCATTTAAACAACACACCCATCCTTGCAACTAACTTCCTCAATGGCTTTGAGGCTTTCCTAAAAAGTCATCTTTCCAAGGAAGCCTTTCCTGCACACCGTATTTAAAATGCCAACCCCTGCCGCTCCCCCCTGCATGTCATATCCCTTTTATACTTCTCCATTTCCCTCTTTGCACTTATTCTCCTGGACTATATATTTATCTTGTTTATTGTCTTTTCTCTGCACAGAATTTAAATCACATGAGGACAAGGATTTTTGTCTATGCTGTTCACTACCATGTTTCCAATGCCAAGGACAGTGCTTGGCACGTAACAGACACTCGACAAATATTTGTGGAAGGAAGGGGGAGACGAAGGAAGAATGTCCTTATGCACACATCTTTGGGCTCCTGATTATATCCTTAGCATGAATTCCCGAATTTTGTTAGGTCAGACTACACGTGGTTTAATTTTTGATACATATTTCGAAACTACCTTCTAGCAAGGGTAAAGCTGCTCACACCTTGTCTACCAGTGGCTTTGCCTACACTTCTTCCCACCCTGCTTTTTCAATTTTGCTCACAAAATATCAACCTGATAAACAAAACCCCATCCCACTGCTTTAATGTTCACCTCTCAGGTCAGGCATGTAACAACTCTTCCTACGTTCCTTGGCATTTCTTACGTTGCATGCTTTCTCTGCCTGTGCTTGGGCGGTGTGTCCTTTCCTTAGCATTTTGCAAGAACAGCTCCTGATAACGTAGTGTAGTCACAGAAACACGAACGGCCTCAGGAGACAAGGGTCTCCCAAGCTGTGTTGCTAGAGTCCAAGTCTCGCTCCTTCTCCTTGTAGGTTTGTGGCTCTGTGCAAATTGCCCTCTGTGTCCCCGTTTCTCCATCTGTAGAAGGAGGATGCTGATCGTACCTGCTTCATGCAGTGACTAGCTTGATGAGTCAGTGTGTGCAGAAGCATGCGGTCAGTGCCTGGCAAATCGTGTGCGCCTCGTCATAGCCTAGCTTTTTATAATCTGTTGCAAACAGTTTTTCTCGACTCATCATTTACCTTTTGACAGCATTTATGGTGTCTCTTCTGGACATATAGAAGTTTTATGGGTGTATGTAATCAAACCCATCAATCCATGTCCCTTGTTGATTTCTGGTTTTGCTATCTTGCTGCGAAAGACTCCTTTCGAACAAATAATATGTTAGGACTCTTTATCTCACATGTGACAGAAAAGCAAACTCAAAATGGCTTAGAAATCAAGAAAACATATGGATTCACATCAAAGTCCAGGGGGGTAGGGCTGGCTTCAGGCAAGTCTTGATATAGTGGCTCAGAGGGTGTCACCAAGGACCTGAGGTCCCTATCTCTGCTTGGCCCTCCACAGTGGCATCATTCTACCTGACGTGCTTATCCTTTACTAACATCCACGGCTGGGAGCTGGGCTGGGCTGATGGGCTTCAGTCCCACCTAAACCACCCAGCTAAGAAGGGAGATTTCTCAAAGGAAATCTGGAATTACTTTTCCCAGGAGAGGAGGGACCATATGCTGAGCAAGGAATAACGCTGGTCCACCAGACCTTCTAGACTTTCTATTAGCACTTCCATGATTCTTTCCCTCCTTCCTTCCTTCCCACCCTCCCACTCTTACTTTCTTCATCTGGGCAGCTAGAAATTATCTTGAGTTAAGAAGCGAGCTTGGGGGCACCCGGGTGGCTCAGTCGGTTAAGTGTCTGCCTTCGGCTCAGGTCATGATTCCAGTCTCCTGGGATTGTCAGGCTCCCTGCTCAACGGGGAGCCTGCTTCTCCTTCTCCCTCTGCCTTTCCCCCTGCTTGTATTCATTTCTCTCTCTCTCTCTCTCTCTCTCTCTCTCACTAACTCTCCTGCTTGTTCTCAAATAAATAAAATCTTAATAACAACGACAAAAAAGAAGTGAGTTTGAGATCCAGTTTATTATTTTCTAGATTACTAAGCCATTGTTGTAGCACCATTTACATCTTTTCTCTGCTGTTTGAAATGCCATCTTTATCATCACGTGGTGACCATGTACAGCGGTATCCGGTTCCAATGCACTCTGGGGTAAATCAGGTGAAAGTGTACTCCCCTTTCTGTCCGTTTACCCCAACCCCCAAATGTTCTATTTGTAGAATAAACGACTAGAGGAAGTGAAAAGAGAAGAAAGAGAATTACTAGAGGCCCAGTCTGTTCCCCTGAGAAACTATTTAATGACCCACGTTATGCCAACACTGATGCAGGGTCTGAATGAGTGCTGTAAGGTCAGACCAGATGATCCCGTTGATTTTCTGGTAAGAGGGTTTTGTTTTTTTTTAATATCAGTTTGAAAACAAAAGATCCTGAATCTAAACAGAAGGCTAGTTGAGATAGAAAAATTGTGTGTCTGGTTATTTGGGAAATAGCCTCTAAAACCTTCACAGTTTATAGTGAGATTTTCTTATTCATTTGAAAGTAAAGATTTATGTGCTTTTATTTTTAAATTGTCAAAGCTAGTGGTAGTAGTGTCTTCTAAACTGACTTGTCTTTTTTTCTTTCTTTCAATTATAGGCAGAGTATCTCTTCAAGAACAATCCTGAAATGCAGTGAAACTTTAAAGATCGTGTGTGATGTACCCTTACAGAGTTAGAGATGAGTTAACATTGTAATTTGAAATTTTGCTTGGAAAAAAAAATGCTTTTCCAGTTTTTGGAAAATTCTTTGTTTTCCCCCATAAGCAAATACTTTATTATTTTTTAATACTTTATAAATTTTTTTTGCAAATACTTTATTAAGTAGAATCATAAAAAGCTAATGGCAATGATTGACTTCATTAAAGAACTTTACTTGAAAGGTAAATTGATAAAGTATGTGCATAGTTCATGGGACAAACATTGATTTAATATTTCATTCTTAGTCAAGTGTTCTGCTCACTTGGATTTACAGTAATTTATCACATGAAGAAAATCAGACTATATATTATTTGAACATGTAGGCTAATGACTTTACACAGTTTGCTATTGCCCCAATACCAATGGTGTCAGAAAGAAATGAAAATGGTTTGTGCTTTGTTGACTCACACTGAGTCAGATGTCATTGGTTTCCACTAGGTTAATTTCTGAGTTCAGGGTCAGTATCTTAAGCAATGAGTCAGAGAAAGAATTGTAAACCTCTTGGTAGAAAAAAATCCCGTAACAGAATGAATAATCCTAATATTTGTGATAATTAAAAGTTGCTGAATATGTTCAACAAACTTTACAATACAGGCATAGGCAATCAATTCCTATGGTCTTTTCCAGCTTGAAAAATCCCATCATTTCCAGAATTATACTGAATGAGAAATTACCATGAGTGAGAAATGCATTAATTCTATTTCATCTCTTCAAGTAATGTTAAATCTGAATATAACTGCACCGGTTTATTATTATTATGGTAAAATGCATGCAACATAACATTTAACCACCGTGACCATCTTAAAGTGTACAAGTCAGTGGCATTAAGTGTACGCGCTGTTTGTTCCATGAAGGGGAGGTACATGCAAAACAACCTCCGACCAGGAAGACCAAAGAAAAAGGCTGACAAGTCCAGCTTAACAAGAAACAGTTTATTAAGGAGACTTATGGACAGAAGTGTGTCTCAGGGTAGCCCCAAGATCTACCCCCAAGGTAGATCCCCAAAAACCCACCCCCCATAAAAGCTGCTTTTACACCCTAGGGGTTGGGAGTCCACCCAATGGCAGAATAGGTGTGTGTCCGGGCGCTTGGGTGGCTCAGTCCATTGAGCATCTGACTCTTGATTTCTGTTCGGGTCATGATCTCAGGGTGGTGAGGCTGAGCTCCATGTCTGGCTCTGCGTGGAACCTGCTCAAGCTTCTCTCTCTGCCCCCTCCCCCTTTAAAACAACAACAGTAACAGAAAGAATAGGTGTGCCTCATAGTCCTATTTCCAGGGCAGATCAAGGACCTTCTGCCCTAAGGGTGCACTTAAGGGCATGGTTAAACAAAGGGAAAGAATGTGAGGGAAGGACTGACCTCTAGAAGGCTCTGGATCACAGAGTTGTGAGCAGGTCGGCGGACCGCATTTGCCCAAGATGGCGTTAGTCTGGTTCACACAGGGTTGGATACTCATCACCGCTACGTCGTTGTAGAACTTGTCCATCACCCAGACGGAAATCCTGTCCCCTGCACTATCCCTTCAACCCAGCTCCTGGCAACCACTAATCTGCTTCCTGTCTCTTCGGATTTGTTTCTTCTGGATTTACATAAACAGAATTGCACAACCTGTGGCCCTTCGTGTCTTCTTTCACTGGCATGTTTTCAAGGGTCATGCTGTAGCGTGTATCAGGGCTTCACTCCTTCTTGTGGCAGACGCAGCACGTGCTTTTTAACCATTCATTCGCTGATGGACAATTCGGGTAGTTTCCCCCTTCCAGATTTTGGGGATACTGCTGCTATGAACATTTGTGTACAAGTTCTTATTTGAACAGCTGGTGACAATTTTAGGGGGGGTGCATACCTAGAGTGGAGTTGCTGTCACACGGTAATTCCATGTGTAACTTGGTGAGGAACCGCCGCACGTCTCTGCTGTAGCTGCACCATTTTCCACTCCCAACAGCAAAGCATGAGGATTCCAATTACTCTGCATCCTTACTAATGCTTGTTGCTGTGTGTGTGTGCGCGCGCACCGGTGATGCTAATGGGTCTAAAGTGGTGTCATACTGTGACTAAGCACGTTTTCACATGCTTGCTGGCCGCTTGTATATCTTTGTTGCAGAAATGGACATTCAAGTCCTTTGTTCACTTTGTGTCTGGGTTGTTTGTCTTTTAGCTATTGAACTGTAAGAGTTTTTTTATATGTTCTGCATGTAAGACCCTGATCAGATCTATGATTTGCAAATATTTTCCCCTCTTCTGTGGCTTGTCTTTTCACTGTCTCGAGGGGTGCCCTTGAATGCAAAAAAGCTCCTACTTTTGATGACATCCAATTTACCTATTTTTTCTTTTGCTTCCCTGCACTGCTGTTGACCCTTATACTTAAATCAAAACCACTAAGTAAATAAAGAAAACACATATTCAAGTTTGAAGGCATTAGCCTTTATAATAGTTACCTTTCATGCCTTCACAATGGTTACATTTCATGACCTTGCTTCTTAGTTCACTGAGAAAACCCAAGCAATCAAAAGAGCCGTTCTGTCCTCCTCCTGCGAGCTAGCTCTGTTTCCCTTCTGTGCTCCCATCTCAGACCAACTCCTGACTTGTGCCCCGGATGCCATCCCATCTCGCATCATCAGATACCGCTCCTAGGTCTGTCTCTTCTCTTTCACAGCCTCCCCTTCTCCTCCTCTTCTGGATCATCACCCTTTGCTTCCAACTTGATGTACTAGCTCCTATGCTTCAAAACAAAACGAGACAACGGACTAAAATGCAAAAACCTTTGTAGACCTCTGCATCCTCCTCCAGCCATGGCCCCAATATCCTGTTCCTCTTTAGATCAAGGTTACCAGTGACCTCCAAATCCAGCTGTGAAGCCTTGGTCCTCATCTTACTTGACCTCTGTGAGCATTTTATCATTTCCTCCTTGAAACCCTGTCTTCCCTCCGCCTGAATGTCTAGAGCATGGCCAATCCAATTCCTAATCACACTCACCTCTCCCCTCTACTGCTCCTCCCCCAGGCTCCCATCTCAGGGATTGGCAGTTCCATCCTTCCAGCTGCTCAGGCCCCAAACCTGGTGTCACCTTTGACTCCTTTTTTTCCTTATCCATATTCAGTGCACCTGTGCAGCATACTGGCCCAACTTTTGCAACATATGCCCAGTCTGCCTGCTTCTCACCCCTCCAACACTACTGTCCTGGCCCAAGATATCACCATCTCCCACCTGGATTGCTGCTGTCACCTGTCCCTGGGCTGCTCCTTCCTGTGACTACTCTCAACATATCAGCAGGGGGATCTTTTTCACACAGATGTCAGATCCCCTCAAAGCCCTCCAAGGTCTTGCCATCTCATGTAGGGTGGAAGGCAAAGTCCTGACCTAGCCAATGAGGCCCAATATAGTCTGACCCCTCAGGACCTCACTGCCCCCTCACTTCGCTCTTCATTGCCAAGTGCAGTCTGCTTTGAGGCCTTTGCCTGGAATCCTCAGCCCACACATATCCCTGTGGCTCACTCACTTCATCCTTGGTTTGGATCAAATATCATGTCCTCAGAGGGGCCTCCTTGATGACATCCCACTCTGTTCCTTTTCTCTGCTTGCACGGACATCATTTTATAAGCCTATGTGTTTATTGTTTCCCCCACTAACGTATAAGCTCCCCAGAGGTGGGGATTTTGCTTTTTTCTGTATCTCTACAGATGAAAAGGGTACACAGCACATGGTAGAGATGTAATAAATATTAGTGAATGAAAGCTATTTAGCTGAAATTTTGTTATTTACTTATTTTGTAAATAACTAATTCAGATCTCCAGTCCTTTGACGAAGTCCATAACACACAAGTCCATAGGCCGTGATGGGATACTCGAGTAACTCTGAGGATCACTAAGAGGCTTCACTAAGTGGCACTGATTTTGGCAAATTCACTATAGTGTCTAGCCCTCAGCCATGAAAGTTAAGACGAGTGATCTCAGCCATGTCTTAGTTCAGGCAGGACCCTGAGATGCTGGCTTGTCTTAACCAATCTCCTAGGAGACCAGGCGAGAAGAGAGAGTACGGATTGGACTTACAATGAGACACAAAATTGTTGAGTGGGAGGATACTTGCACCCATTTCACCAGCACATTCTCTCCCTAGAAGCAGGTTATCTGAGTAGGGGATGATCACAAGTGCTTGGGGAATGCAGAACCGGGACAAGGCGTTGTCTTCCACTAGCGTGATGTCTCCACCCCCAGCATACCTGTCCTGTGGTCTGGTTCTTCCTGACGAGGTGCACTTGCCTAGACATTTGGATGCACAGTAAGTTTTTACCTCCATGACTTCCCTTGACACATTCTTCTCTTCAGAGATATTGATATATTCATTCTTCCAGGTCTTAGGTTAGGAGGCACTCTCTTTAAGGTGACTTTTCATTTTTCTGGTTTGACTCATTGTCACTTTAGAATTAAGGTCTCTGAAGGCAATTTTCCCCCTAACATCTAAGCAGGCCAGCTTGTCACTGCTAAGCACCCCTCTATGGAACTATAATTTGGATGGACATATTATATATACTATAGTTTGGATAGACATATTCTTATATTACTTCAAAGAGCTGGTTTCATTTATAATAAAATACCTAGCTACAGTCTAAAAAAGATGTGTAAAACCTCTACATGGAAAATTATAAAGCAGGGCGCCTGGGTGGCTCAGTCGTTAAGCGTCTGCCTTTGGCTCAGGGCGTGATCCCGGCGTCCTGGGATTGAGCCCCGCATCAGGCTCCTCCGCTGGGAGCCTGCTTCTTCCTCCCCCTGCTTGTGTTCCCTCTCTCGCTGGCTGTCTCTCTCTCTGTCAAATAAATAAATAAAATCTTAAAACAATGAAAATTATAAAGCACTGCTGATAGTAATTAAAAATGAAATGGAGGGATAAACTATATTAATGGCTTGTAAAGCTCAATATTGTTAATAATTCAATTCTTCCCCAAAATAATGATCTCTAGAGTCAATGCAATCCTAATCAAAATTCCAGTGTGTTTCCTTTCTCCCTTTTTTTTGGTGGCAAGTGATCATCTGATTTGGAAATGGATATGGTAATGCAAAAGAAACTAGGATAATCTTAAGGAATAACAACAAACCTGAACGACTTCACTCTCCAGATAGCAAGACTTATTATAAAGCTACAGTAATTAAGATCAATGGAAAATAAGGAGTCCAGAAACAGATCTACACATTAATAAATCACCTGATTTACAACAAATTCACCTGTGGAGTTCAATGGGGGAAAGTATGGTTTTTTCAATAAATGGTGCAGGGTCACGTTGGAGAGTCATACGTTAAAAACAACCAAAAAACCAACCCCCCACAAAACCCCCCCAAACCCAAAAAACCCAAACCCTTGACCTCTAACTCACACTATACACAAAATTATTTTAAGATGGATCGCAGACCTAAAGAGGAAAGTCAAAACAATAAAGCTTCTAGAATAGAATAAAAAGTAAGAGGAATTCTTCATAACCCAGGGATGGGCAAAGATTTCTCAAGATAACATTAAAAGAGTAAAAAGTCAGGGGGCACTTGGGTGGCTCAGTTGGTGAAGCATCTGCCTTCAGCTTGGGCATGATCCTGGAGTCCTGGAATTGAGCCTCGCATTGGATACCCTGCTCAGCAGGGATTCTGCTTATTCCTCTCCCTCTTCCCCTCCCCCCAGCTCATGCTATCTCTCTCTCTTTCTCTCTCAAATAAATACATAAATAAATAAAATCTTAAAAAAAAAAAAAAAGCCAGGACACCTGACTGGCTCAGTCCAAAGAGTGTGTGACTCTTGATTTTGGGTTCATGAGTTTGAGCCCCATGTTGCATGTAGAGATTACTTAAATAAATATCTTTTAAAAAGAGTAAAAAGCCAAGCTACAGAATTGGGAAGATATTTATGATGGATGTACATAGATATGCACAGATATGACGTAGATAAATGACAGAGGACTTGTACTCAGAATATGCTAAAAATTCCTTCAAGTTAGTAAGACTGACAATCCCAATTTTTAAATTTTTTATTGACAATCCAATTTAAAAATAGGAAGAAGACTTGAGAAACCACTTCATAAAAGAGGATATCCAAATGACCAGTCAGAATATTAACAAGTGCTCAAAGGCAGTAATCATCAGAGAAATGCAAATGAAGACGTAGGGGAATTCCAGCATGATGCTGGCAGGTGGCTGAAATTAAATGGGACTGTTGACATCAAGTGCTGGGGAGGACGTGGAGCAACTGGAACACACATATATTGCTGGCGGGACTACAGATTGGTACTATCCCTGTGATAACCTTTGGGAGTACTTACTAAAGCTAAGTATGGGTATACACATGATCCAGCAATTCCACTATATACCCTAGAGGGATGAGTGCTTATGTCTACAAAAAGGCATGTACAAGAATATTCAAGCATTACTCATAAAAGCCCCGAACTGGAAAAAACCCCAAATGTCCATCAATAGGAGAAAGATATACTGTGATATTTACAATAGGAGAAAGTTATGGTGAAAGTAGAGAATAGTACACAGCAGTGAAAATGAACTGTCACTCCCTCAACAAAGTCTTACAGACTGTTGAATGAAAGAAGTTACATACAAGGATGAATAGTGTATGATTCCACGTGTATGAAGTTGAAAAAAGAGATGTAACTAGTCCATAGTGATAGAGGTCAAAATAGGGGTTATATGGCAGTGGTGGTGGTGGTGGTAATGACAGAAGGTTATTCACTGGGAGGGAGTCTGCTGGGGTACTGAACATTTTCTCTATCTTAATTCAAGTACTAGTTACATGAGAGTGTGCACAGGATAAAAATCCATACATATCAAACAGCAGTGTTATGGAGGGGTAAGCACAAAGGCCCTCATGCTTGTACACGTTACTGTATGACTCTACTTTAATGATCTTTTAAGGGAACCCGGGGTGGCTCAGATAGTTAAGCATCTGCCTTCAGCTCAGGTTACGATCCCAGGGTCCTGGGATCCCAGGTTTCTTCTCCCTCTGCCTGCCCTTCCCCCTGTTTGTGCTCTTTCCCTCTTTCTGACAAATAAATAAAATCTTAAAAAAAAATCTTTTAAAAAGGAACTGGTATTCTACCTTTAAAAAATGAAATACACCATGTACCATAAACTGAAAACAAAACAAAAAGCTAAAAACAAAACAAAACAAAACAGCTCCTTAAAATGCAGACCTGTTCACAGCCATAGAGTTCCTTAGCTACTTCAGGAAAGAAAAATACCATTTGAATTCCCATTAAGAAAAATTAGTCTTTTATGTTAAAAAAACTGAAATTAATCAAAATGCCATTCAAATTCTTTATTTAGAGTTTTTGGGTATGACACATTAGGTGTTACGTACAAAGTCAGTTTAGTTGAGTAATCTCTGCCTGATAGTATTCATGCCTTTGTGTACTCTCTTTCCTTTGAGTGTGGGTGGAACCCATGATTTGCTTCTATCCAATGGAATTCAGCAAATCTTAGGGTACCTAAGACTGTATGAGATCATGCTAGCAGAATCTTTTGCCTTCTCAGCTTACATGCTTTGATGAAGCAAGCTGCTCTGTTGGAGAGGCCCACATGGCTAAGAACTGAGGGGGCCCTTAGCAAGCAGCCAGCAAGACACTGATGCCTTCAATCCAACAGCTCGGAAGACCTGAATCTTGCCAACAAACGTGTGTGGAAGTCCTTCCACAGTTGAGCCTTCAGATGAGACTCCCTCCCTAGCCCACCAGGAATGTATCCTTGTTCGAGACCCTAAATCAGAGGACCCAGCTAAGCCGTGTCCAAATTCCTGACCCCCAGAAAATGTTCAATAATAAATGTGGGGGTTTTTTTTGTTGTTTTTTGAAATGTGTTTTAAATAGTTTGAAATTTGTGGCAAATTGTTACACAGCACTAAATAACTAGTATCATTGAATATGCATCATTACTTTCTAGGAGTTCAAAATCCTGAGATGATCATTATTATGGACTGAATATTTGAATGTCCCAAAATTCATATGTTGAAGTACTAACCCCCTCCATGTGACTGTATTTGGAGATGGGGCCTCTAAGGAAGTAATTAAGGTTAAGTGCAGTCTTAAGGGGGGGCCATGATCCAGTAGGATTAGTCTCCTTAAAAGAGACACCAGAGAGCTTGTTCTCTCTCTCTCCCTCCTCTTCCCCTCCCTCCCATCACCTCTCTTTCACTCCCTTTTCCCACCATGGGAAAAGCTGCCATCTACAAGCCAGGACGAGTGTCCTCACCAGAAGCTGGCCATGCTGGCACCTTGATCTTGGACTTCCCAGCCTCCAGACTGTGAGACATACATTTCTATTGTTTAAGCCACTAATTCTGTGGTATTTTGTTATGGCAGTTCATGCTAAGATAATTACCAACTGTTTTTGGTTTTTTTAGCCAGATTAATTACAGAATTGAAAATAATTGAATGGAAAAAATAATTGAATGGAAATACTGAGCAAGTCTAAGTTGTCTTTAAAGAATCAGAAACAACTTAATTCTTAAGTACCAGTACGTGTCCAGCATGATTTTGGGCGTTGGGCTTAGACTAGTTTGAACAATACAGTTAGGGTTCCTATCTTCATGGAGCTTAGATTTTAGTAAGGATGACAGAATAAATAAAAAAAAAATCAGTGAGGCAGTTCTGGTTATATGATAAGGATTATAATGCAGGTAAACAGTTTAGATAAGGTGGTCTGGGAAGGCTTCTGGGAGGCAGTGACATCTGAGCTTTGACAGGCTGAGAACAAAACAGCCATGGGAAGGGCTAGGGCAGCAGTGCAGAGGGGTACAAGCATGGAGGCTCTGAGGCAGTGAAGAGCTGAGCATGTTTTTGTTTGTGTTTTAAGATTTTATTTATTTATTTATTTGAGAGAGAGAGAGAGAGAGAGCATGAGCAGGGGGGAGAGGGAGAAGCAGGCTCCCTGTTGGGCTCGATCCCAGGACCCTGGGATCATGACCTGCGACAAAGGCAGACGCTTAACCGACTGAGTTTCCCAGGAGCTCCTCGGAGCTGATCATGTTGAAGGAAAAGAACAGAGGCCAGGGGCGCCTGGGTGGCTCAGTCGTTGGGCGTCTGCCTTTGGCTCGGGGCATGATCCTGGCGTTCTGGGATCGAGCCCCACATCAGGCTCCTCCGCTGGGAGCCTGCTTCTTCCTCTCCCACTCCCCCTGCTTGTGTTCCCTCTCTCGCTGGCTGTCTCTCTGTCAAATAAATAAATAAAATCTTAAAAAAAAAAAAAAGAATAAAGGCCAGTAGGGTGAAGCACAGGGAAGAAGGGGCAAAGTTTGAGATGAGGTTATTAGAGGGAAAATCAAGAGCCAGGTCACCCAAGGCCCTGTAAGCCACTCTCAAATTTGGTTTTATTCTAAGAGCAATGGGAAGCCATTAAACTGGTCTTGTTAGAGAGCATGATAAAATCTGAGTTATGTTTTCAAAGTCCACCTGCTGGACAGAGGATGAACGAAGGAAAGCACAAATGGAAGCTGGAGAAGAGCACGGAGGCTGCCCCAACTGCCCAAGCTAGACAAGACAGTGGCTGAGACTAGGGTGGTGCAGAGGAGAAGAAGGGGGAGATTTCTGATGGATTGTGGGGGTGCAGCTGATGGGAGTTGACGATGGTTTGTCTATGGGTAGCGAAAGATAGGAAGGAATTGATGAGACAGACTTGCTGGTTTGGTTTCAGCCTGGAAGCCCTTTGTGCTGTTGACCGAAGGGCAGAGACTAGTGGAGGCACAGGTTTGAGCCACTTCTCATCAACATGCTGTTGAAGTTCTCCCTTTCGTGCAAATGGTGGTAGACACACTCCTTTCTTTCTTTTCTTTTCTTTTTTAAATATTTTACTTACTTATTTGAGAGTTGGAGGGAGAGCACAGAGGGAAAAGCAGACTCTCCGTTGAGCAGAGGGCCCGATGTGAGGCTTGATCCCAGGAACCTGAGATCATAACCTGAGCTGAGCCACCCAGACACCCCTAGTAGACATATTCTTTAAAACATAAACTAATAAACATCTAAAGGGAATTTAAAGAAAAGATGGCTCCAGGGTACTCATTAGATGAAAGTGCTTATGCTACTTTTTTTACTTAAGGGATTCATAAATCTGGTTAATCAACTTAAAAAGTTTTTTTTCCAAATTTTTATTTAAATTCTAGTTAGTTAACATATAGTGTAATATTGGTTTTAGGAGCAGAATTTAGTGATTCATCACATACATGTAACACCCAGCGCTCAACACAAGGGCCCTCCTTATATCCCCATCACTTATTTGGCGCATCCCCCACCCACCTTCCCTCCATCAACCTTGTTTGTTCTCTATAGTTAAGTCTCTTGTGTTGGTTAAAAAAATTTTTAAACGTATACATCATTAGTCATCAAATGAATCATCGTAGTTTATTATTGGGATAAAAATCTCCGTATCAACATAGTATCTCCAATTATCACCTCATAAATGACACTGAAACACAATCTAGCTAATTCAGTATGTGAAGAGGTTCTGTTCTCATAAACATTTCTGTCCATTTCTTAAATTTGAATGCACTGTGGACCTATGAGAACCAGCTTAGGAATTCTTGCCCCCTACTCATGACATTGTACTGTAGAAAATGCAATCTGAACGATCCTTCAGATACCAGTAGGAAATGTCTTCCCCCATGTCCGCAGTCAGTAGAACACAGGCACTGTGGTAGGGTGAGGGCTGCGGGGATGGGACAGCAGCTGGGGGGACCGGGCAGGGCTCTGAGGACAAGCAAGGCAAGGCTAACAATAGGGATCCTGTCTTAACCAGTACTCTGGTCACTGGCTTTATCTTACGCGCTCCCCTTTCATTGGCTCAAGTTATATCCTTAAGAGGATCCTAAACATTGGTGGTCCATGAGCACCTAGCTCATTACGCACTCATCAAGTTTGGGTAGGATTACGCTGTAGTTACCAGGTGTACAGAGGGCCCTTCCTTCTGTGAACTGAAACATGACTCCAAGATACAGTTCTTGCTTTCAGAGTTTAAAATCTATCTCCAGGGGTGCCCGGGGTGGGGGGGGGGCTCAGTCAGGTGTCTGCCTGCACTTCAGGTCATGATCCAAGGGTCCTGGGATCCAGTCCTGCATCAGGCTCCTTGCTCAGGGGGGAGCCTGCCTCTCCCTCTGCCTGGTGCTCCCCCTGCTTGTGCGCTCTCTCTCTGACAAATAAAATCTTTAAAAAAAACAACTCTATCTCCAGCCCTGACTTCTCAGCTCCTGAAACATGTTTTTAGTCATCTCACAGACATTTCTAAGGGTCCCACAGGCACTTCAAAAAACCCATACCAAATGACTTTCATGACCTCATCCACTCACCCAGTTAGTTATCCTCCTGTTTCCTACTTACTGGTAGCTCCCTCCACTGTCACCCTCCTTAGAACCTTTGAAATCCTGTCTTCTTCCTCTCACTCCCCTCACATTCAGGATTAACTACATCTCCTAAATCTCTCTGAAATCAGTCCCTTCTTTATTCCAAGCATCATCTCTTATCTGAACCACAGTAAGAGCTAACCTACCCTCCAGCTTCAAAAGCTCTCCCAGCTCAAATTCGTTCCCTACCCTTTGAGTGATCTTTCCGAAAACGTAAATGTGATCTCATCACTGCTGTCAAACTTTCGACAGTTCCCCCATTCATTAAAAAAAAAAAAAAAAAAAAGATAAAATCTGAATCTTTCAACAGCTCCAGGTCTCGAAGGCCAGTCCTTTGAAGGGAGGCCGTGGACGCCCCGTCCCCGTGATTCTATTATCTAGTTTATTTTATTCATGGTTCTTAATTCCCTTGTCTGTTAATGGGTTCATTATTTGCCCCCCGCTTCCCAAGAACGTAGTCTAACTGGGTCAGGGATCTTGACTATTTTTCATAGTGGAAAGCGCCCTCCCAGCTTAGCACAGGGACGGTGCGCGGCAGGCGCACAACATTCTGCTGGACAAAGGCCCCTCATTATCTGCCCCTCACTCCTCTGCAGCTCATTCCCACCTTGTGTCTGTGGTCTAGTTACTTCAAAAGTCTCCCTGTCTCCAAATAAACTTTAAATTATTTGTACTTTCCTTCTTTTTGAAAAGTTGTTTCCTGTTATGCCCTTCTCCTCCTGTCCCCTTACTAAATCCTAACTTTTCTGTCAGTGTTTTTTTTTATTGTTAAGCTTTTTTTAATTAAAAAAATTTTTTTATTGATGTGTAGTTGACATTAGGACATTCCTATTTTTTTTTTTTTAAGATTTTACTTATCTATTTGAGAGACTGAGAGAGTGACAGAGAGCATGAGTGGGGAGGAGAGGGAGAAGCAGGCTCCCCACTGAGCAGGATGCGGGACTTGATCCCAGGACCCTGGACCCTGTGATCACAACCTCAGGCGAAGGAAGACACCCAAACAACTGAGCCACCCTGGTGCCCTATGAGGACATTTCTAAAGTCACCTTGGGAAGTCTACCTTGATTCCACCAACAAGTATACTGCCTTCTGTCTTGACCAAGTAACATCGCATCTAGCACATTCTAGGTACTAAATAAATATTTGTTAATTGTGCTATCTAGCTGCCTCATTATAGAGAAGGCTGTGGAGCAGCTGGAGACTGAAAGCACAGAGGTTTCACGACCCTGTCCTTCACTGCCTTTTGACATGCCAGGCAGAGGACAGCCATGAGCTCAAGAAGTTCCCATTCTTTAATTCTTAACATACATCATCAGTGCCTAGCTTTATGAGCAAATTTTAAGACCACAGCCTTAATGTATTTTATTGATTTCTCTGGATCTCATATTTTCAAACTTTTAAGGGCAGGTCTGCCTGCTACTGGGCCCCCAACCAAAACCACCTTGATGACAAGAGGGTAGGGGAACAAGCAGAAGAATTGAGATTCAAGGACAAGTCGGTCTCCCAATCAGCGCTGTTCAACAGAAATAAGGGCCATGTGTATAATTTAACATTTTCGAGGGGCCACATTTTAAAAGGAAACAGATGAAATTAACTTTAATGAATTTTTTTATATATCCAAAATACTATTTCAGCATGTAACGAATATAAAACACATCGGTTAGGTATCTCATTGTTTTATTCCTACTGAGATCTCTGAAATCTTATTTTGCACTTACAGTACATCTTAAATGGACTAGCTTCATTTCAAGTGCTCAAAAGTCACATGTGACAAATGGCTATAGTACTGGACAATGCAGGTTTAGGTCCCGTGCTTCTCCTACTGAGCCTTTAGTCCTAGACCGCTTGTCCTACTAGATGTTCTGTGAAAACAGGTTAAGTCCTTTGCCAAATTTCGAGGTTATACAAGTCCATATTAATCTACTTAAATAATTTAGAACTTCATCCCTTCTGTATTTAATTCCTTCTCGCCCCTCCATAAACCTTCTGTGTGACGCTTTTGAACGCGTTCTAATTAGCAGAGGGAAGGAGTGCATGTAAGAGTAGGGCTCAGGCACTCTTCCTCCAGCTTTTGCTGGGGGGTGGGGAGTCCACTCCTAGGTCCCACCCCAGGGATAGATCGGGCTGCAAAACACAGTCTTTGCTAAAATCCCAATGGTTACTGGCATCGATCCTTCTACTTAAGTGCAGCTTTACCAGGAAGTTCCTGCTAGTAAAATCAGCTCGTGTTCCAGAACTCGCTGTCATCACAGTGCTGCCCCGCAAATCTATTCATTCAACAAACACTTCTTGAGCGCCTGCGTACACACTTTGGTGGAAAAAGCAGCGGAAAGCCAGAGGGGGGGACCTCAGTCTAACAGGTGAGGGGGAGTCCCAATAACCAGCCCGTACTAAGCACTCCTGCATCAACCAACACATGCAGCAGGCGACACGATCCCAGGGAGCAGGTCTTACTCTGACTTCGCAGAGCAGCAGGAAGAGGCCGAGTAACTTGCGGCCACCCAAGGCACCGACCCGAGCAGCCGCATCCTAAGCCCGGCACTCGGGCGGCTCACCCGCACACATGGGCGCCTCGGTCCCCGCCGAACGCCGTCACGGACGCCGTCCGAGGGGAAGCGCGGCCGCCGCGACCTCGGGGGGCGAGAGCGGCGGCGCATTGTGAGGTGCCGCGTGGTGCTCATCGGTGACAGGAGCGTCCCCGCTCGAGGAACGGCCAGCCACCCGGAGCCTCCCGCACCTCTCCCAGACGACACCGGACACCCACCGTGGAAGCGCGACGGCATTGGAGCGGAAATTGCCCGACCGTCGGCCGCCTCACGAACTACCGTTCCCGTGAGGCTGCGCGGCGCCGGGCGGCTTTTGCGCAGGCGCGCGCACGGCGTGCGTGGCGGCGTCAGCAGTTCTAGAACGTTGCTGTGGTAGCGCTCGGGCGCCATGTTAGGACGAAGGGGAAGGAGGAGAAGCGCTTAAAGCGGCGGGAGCGGTGCGGGAGTGGGGTTGGACCCAGGGCTGAGGCAGGCCCCCCCCTCCCTCCCGCCTCAGTGGATCATGCCCAGGGCGGCAGCGGCGGCGGTTGCGGGGGGGAAGTGACTGGGCGGTGCCGGCGCAGGAGACGATGCCGTTGTAAGTGATTTGTATTCTGTTTTCTCTCGCACGCCGGCGGGGCCTTGGGGGCGTCGGGGGAGGGGGGAGGGGGT